>NC_083095.1:86103710-86429831 GCF_949774975.1 Lagenorhynchus albirostris
AATGGCACAAAAGAAACAGCAACCACGCCCCGCAGACTACTTTTTGGTGTAAAAGAGGTGATGGATTGCGGTGGAAAAAGTCCCTGCCTAAAAAAGTCCCTTTCAGATGAGTTTGTATACACCATCAAAGAGTCTCTCCTCAATCAGGGTAGGAAACCAAGGTTCAATTCTCAGGAAGTCACAATTTCATTCATTTACTCAATACGAATTTACAAATTACAAAGTGCCTGCAAATTATCAACTTCCACTTGCAGCCATTTCTAGGTAAAAAAGAAACCTGACATCTCTAGAGGGGCCAGCAAGCTCCCCCTCAAGTCTGCAGCTGAAAGGACCTTTTTTGAAATTGGGTTTCTTCTGTACCTCTGCAAGGGTAACACCCTAAAGCTGAATCATCTTTAACCTGGAAGTCTAACATGATATTTAGCGATACTTTCATCCCAGACATACAACATTAAAAGGTACGCTAAATTCTGAAGGTAGCTATGCTGCAAAATAGTTTAAAATTAAATGATTGTACAGTATTCATTTATGCTTGAAACTCCAGTCCTAGACCAAGCTTGTGGCCACCAGCGTTGACATTCTTGCCATCCAGCAGAACTGACAGTGTCAGTTTGATACCTGGCTTTAGGGTCTGAGTATATCCTAACCCTGTCAGGCTGGAGCTATTCACTTTAGCCAAGAAGCAGGCATCAGGGTCGATCTGGTACTTTGCTGTTATTCCGAAGTGAGTGTTACTGTTTCCTGCTGTCCAGGCCAGATTAACAGCAGTCTCCAACTTGTTCACTTCTGAAAAATGGAGCCGCCAGACCCTGTCCCATCATTTACATTAGTGTGAAGCTGGAACTCATCCGTCTTGTAGCCAACCACAAAGTTGCTCTGGGTCACTCAAGACTTTGCGGTCTCAAAATTCACCTGGTAGCCAGCCAGCCAGCCCGCCCTCATAACGCAGCACCAGAGCACCCCGGATGGAAGGCCCAGCAATGTTGAAATCGACATCACAACCCAGGTTGATATGTTCCCACTTGTACCCTGTCTTGATTTTAGCATTTTTTTCCCCAGTGTTTGGTGAGAAGGATGAATCGAAGGTCAGCTTCAGGCCACGTGCAAGCTAATCTTCCACGGTAATCTCCGTGCGTAGTGTGTTGTCAGTGTTCCATTTCTGCGTAAACGTTAGACCATATTTGGTCCATCTGTACTTGCTTTCCAGACTGCCCGTCACTTTGGTGGTCTCAGTGTTGGCTGAACCTGTAAGTTCCAGTCCATTCTCAGATTTTGTTTTCAAATCAAGTTTTATTAAGCCAAATCCATAGCCCTTGGTGAAGACATCCCTGGCAGATTTGCCAAGATCAGCATATGTGGGAGGCACAGCCATCTTCTGCTCAGAAGTGGTGGCAGTCAGCAATCTTTTTGTGAAACTGAATTGATTCTCATAAAACAGTGGGGAATTTATAGTCATGGATGTTTGAAACATTTTATATTATTTTAGGTTAAAAAATAATTTACAAGCTGCTGTGGGAAGAAGGACCAGAGTGACATGCTCTCTATTTTTATTGTTATAGGTGTTCCAGGATTTGGGGACTGAAGTACTGTCTGGAGCTGCCAAAGGCTACAACATATGCCTTTTTGCCTATGGGCAGACAGGCTCTGGGAAGACATACACCATGCTGGGCACCCCAGTGAGTATTGGGATTGGAATGCAGTATCTTCCTAAAGCCACAGGAAGCCTGAATCTTGCATTGTCCTTGCCACTGAGAGAGGATGTGAGTTTCATAGTCAGTCAACTTCAGTAAGATTTAATGGGTCCTATTCTGTATTAAGAATGCGTTTCTTCAGGCTCACAGACTTAGAGAACAAATTTATGGTTACCAGGGGCAAGGGTGGGGCGAGGGATAGTTAGGGAGTTTGGGATTGACATGTACACAGTGCTATATTTAAAATGGATAACCAACAAGGACCTACTGTATAGCACAGGGAACTCTGCTCAGTATTATGTAACAACCTAAATGGGAAAAGAATTTGAAAAAGAATAGATACATGTATATCTGTAACTGAATCACTCTGCTGTACACCTGGAACTCACACAATATTGTTAATCAGCTATATAACTTTTTATAAAATAAAAAGTTAAAAAAAAGGATGTTTCTCAGCACTTTAATTGAAAGGTAAACTTTGAATAATTTAGCCCCTCTTTATTACACCCTGAAGAATCTTAGAATTTTACAATTCCCTTTGATGACACAGACCTTGTCAGTTCTTCTGAATTTCTCATATCATTTCCAAGTTCATCACCTGTAGCTTTTTAACACCTTTGGTGTAGACAAGTCCCAGACTGAGTGTTAAGTGCTGGCTAAGGCCATGTGGATATGGGGCTATGTGTGTGTTCGATCTGAGTGTTCAGAAAGAAGCAGGAGAACCAGCTACTGGGATGGGAGCTTTCAAAAGTGTGTAGGACTTATGAGAGCCTTCCTTTATCATGGAAAATTGGGAGGGTAGAGTTCCTTAAGAATACCTCTTTGTTTTAGGCTTAGAAGTACCCTGGTGAGATGAACTGGTAGGGCAGGTGACAAATAACACCACACAGGGACATTCTCTAGGACGTTGTTCCTCCTGAAAGATTATCTCTGCTGCCATGGGCCCAGATCATTGCTTACTACGTCCATGTTTAGCCTGATTTTATAGATTTTAAATTAAAAGAAGAAAATTCCCAATAACCCAGGGGTGTAAAGCCCTTAACCTGAGTATAAGTTAGCACTGGATCCAAGATGAAAAAAGAAGCCGCTTCTCTCTAAATGTGTGTTTTGAACACCCATGTACTCTAGTCCTCCTGTGTGTGCAGGGTTAGGAGATAGGGTTCTGGGAGGGACCACCATGGTAAAGTGAATTCATCCAAGAAGGATGTAACCTTCTCTGCATGAAAGTATGTACCTGGGTTTGCTAGCTTCTTCTCTCTTCCTTCTTACGGCGGTGATCTGCCTCTCATCTGGTACATTCCTCCCATGAGAGTCTCCTGAGAGTACTGGCAAATAGAGTGTTCCACATACCGCCGGGGAAACTGCCTGAAGTGAAGAGGCTAGCACAAGGAGCCCACCCCTGCTGAGGGTGGGCCCTGGGTGTTGGGGGGAGAGCATCACCGTGAGTGAACAGTAATGCTTTCTTCTCTTCTGTTCTCCAGGCCTCTGTTGGGCTGACACCACGGATATGTGAGGTATAGACTCTCTTTTGATTGGATTCCCTCAAAGTAGGTCTTCTTTGTACACTCCCTTCAGTGAAACTCCAATCCTCTGGTTTGTGCAGGGTCTCTTTGTCAGGGAGGAAAACTGTGCCCCACTGCCTTCCTCCTGCAGAATAAAAGTAAGGTAAGAACCTGTCTGTCTCTGTGGCCTGAAGTGTTTCTGTTTCTACTCCAGAGCTGTCCTCTCCACTTCCATAGTCGCCCAGAGGAATGGAGAAAAGCCACAGCAGAAATATCTTGCAGTACAAGATGAAAAACTTACTTAGGTTTTAGGTTGTAGGAAACTTAGTTCCTATCCTCAGGCTTGACAAGCTGGCGTCTCCTGTGGACCAGCTTCCCCTGGCTAGCTGGTTTCCTTTCCTTTATTTTCTGTACAGTTTCATACTAGCTTTTGGGATTTCTGTTCCAGCCCCTCCTGGGTTGTTCTCCAGGTCAGTAGTTCCCAAACTGTAGTTCCTAGACTAGTGCTAGGAATAGAACGTCACCCCAACGTGACGTTTTAACCAGTCTGAACTGTAAATGTTGGCGGAAGGTTACCAATTGCCCTTAATTCTCTGTATTCTTTTTTGCTTTTGTTTTTGGTGTTCAATGTCCTTGTTTAAAAACATGAGACAGGGCTTCCCTGGTGGCGCAGTGGTTGAGAGTCCGCCTGCCGATACGGGGCACGCGGATTCGTGCCCCGGTCCAGGAGGATCCCGCGTGCCGCAGAGCGGCTGGGCCCGTGGGCCATGGCCGCTGGGCCTGCGCGTCCGGAGCCTGTGCTCCACAACGGGAGAGGCCACAGCAGTCAGAGGCCCGCGTACCGCAAAAAAAAAAAAAAAAAAAAAACATGAGACATAATTCACATACCATAAAATTCACACTTTTAAAGAATATATTTCAATGATTTTTTTTTGATATTTACAAGTTGTTCAACCATCATCACTATCTAATTACATAACATTTTCATTACCCTAAAAAGAATAACTGTCTGTCTGGGGTTTTTCTGTTTTGTTTTTTATAAATTTATTTATTTATTTATTTATTTTTGGCTGCGTTGGGTCTTTGTTGCTGTGTGCGGTCTTTCTCTAGTTGCAGCGAGCAGGGGCTACTGTTCATTGCAGTGCACGAGCTTCTCATTGCTGTGGCTTCTCGTTGCGGAGCACGGGCTCTAGGTGCGCAGGCTTCAGTAGTTGTGGCTTGCGGGCTCTAGAGCACAGGCTCAGTAGTTGCTCTGCGGCATGTGGGATCTTCCCGGACCAGGGCTTGAACCCGTGTCCCCTGTATTGGCAGGCGGATTCTTAACCGCTGTGCCACCAGGGAAGCCCAACTATATGTTTTTAAAATTAAATGATTGTGAACACTATTTTTACATTTTTTAAGTTTATAAAGTAAAAATTTGCAAACCTCTATGTGTATAAACATATACATGTATGTTAGGTGTTCTGTTGTCCATGAAATCTGGGAACCACTATTCTAAGAGATATCTGGAGTTCCTGTGTCCAAATATGAGAAGATTAAGGAGAAAAATTTAATAAGAAGAGTGTGCAGAGAGCAGCTTTGAACTGGAGCCTTTTTTTCTGACTGCTGGCTCCACAGGCAAGCATCTGTGTTCCAGTGAGGAAGACCTTTCTGTGAGAAGTCTGCTTTCTTATTTAACAAAATATTTACTGATTTTAATTAAGAATTGTAGCTGTGTTATTATTTTAAAAAGGCATAAAATGCCAGTAGATACCAATGAGACAGCATATCTTAAACAGAATCCCAGTGTATAAGACAGGTAAAATGAGAATTCTGCTACTTAAATTAGGAGTGGGGAGCAGACCCTTCTCACTTAGCTTCCTGTGTTGCTCAGCATGGCCCTTGAGATGCCTTCAGTGAATAATAGAGCTCAAAGATCACATTTGAAAACCACTTCAAGAAACATGCTTGTAGACTCTATGCTATGGGGGCCTGATCGAGGCACAGGCTGGTGGCAGCCTAAACCCATGGCTGAAATAGCCTCTTGAAGGCTAAACTTGAATCAGCACTGACACTGTAAACCTGAAACTGTGGAGTAATGACAGCCAATGCTCAAAACCCTATTGTACACATGCAGAACGAGACTCAAGGGGGAAACCTGGCGTGACCAAGGTCTTAGACTGTCAGAGCTAGAACTAGAACTAGGACCTTCTGATTCTTGGCTTAGTGTTTTTCCCACATTTTTTCAAGATCTAATTATATGCCTTTTTCTACATGTCTCTAGCTTCCTGGAAATCTATAATGAACGAGTGCGGGATCTGCTGAAACAGTCTGATCAAAAAAAGACCTATAATCTGCGGGTCAGGGAGCACCCAGAGATGGGGCCCTATGTACAAGGTGAGCTACTGTGGTCCTGGAGGTCTGAGACTAAACTGAAGCCTAGGAAGCTCTCCTGATGGTTGCTGATTCATTCAACAAACGTATAATGAATACTTACTATGTGCCAGCTACTGGTATTAGATGCCAAATAGGTACCAATAAGTAGAAAAGGCAGTCTTGCCCTCCCAGGCAAAGTTATACTCTTGTGGGGGTGAGTCAGAAAACAAGCACTACTTACAGTTGTAATAAGGGCTAATAAAAAGATAAATAGATACAGTGATGGCAAAGAACACTGGGTGGTGTAGGCAACCCATCTGCATGGTGTGGTCAGGAAAGCTTCCCTGAGGAGGTAACATTTTAAGCTGAACCTGGAGTGGATACAGGAGCCAGTTGTGTGAAGAATGGCGTAGCAAGAGGAAGAGTGTTTCGGGTTGAGGGAGCGGCATGGGCTAGAGCCCTGAGTGAAGGGCTTGGTGGTGTCAAGGGGGCCAGTGTGTCTAAAGCATGGGGAGTGAGGGGGAAAGTGACATGGAATAGGGCTGGGTCTGTGGTGCCAGGTCCAGCAGGGCTGGGACTGATTCCCAGGTCATCCAGTCTCCTTTTCGGGGCACTTTCTGTTCCAGTGGTGGTGATAGTCAGGGACAAGGGGAGATGTCAGACATGGAGCAGGGTCTACTTGCTGTTTCCTCATCAAGCACTGATACTTGGTGTTTGGTTCCATCTGTCTTATTCCATTAGGCTGAATCTTGCTATTAAGTAGAAACTGTTGGGTTCTTTTGTGGGGGAAGCTTATTTAAATCTTGACAAGGAGAGGGACATGAAAGATCAAGAGCTGGTCTCTTCTCTGATCAGGGCATGGCTAATGGATGACTCAGTAGGTGTGCCAGTCACTGATTCTGCTGAGTCTTTTCCCAAATGTTCCATCGTAATTGGCAGCCTGGAAGCAATGATGAAAATACCATTTACTTTGCTAGGAGCCAGTTGGAGATTCCTCTGTAAAACTCTGTGGATATATATTTCTGTGTAAAACAGTAATTTGAAGGCAGACCATGAGTGGATGCAGTAGTGCCACAGTTTCTCATATTTTAATTTATTTTTATCTTAATGTGCTTTTTGGGTGTGGGGGGCGGGTAGGGGGAGTAACTAGAGGAGACCTCAGATGTAGTCCCGATGTCTTCGTTGCACAGAAGATGAAATGAAGTCTGGAAGAAGTTAAGGGATGTTCCCAAAGTTGCACAGCCGGTTGGGGCAGGGTTGGAACTGGGAACCTTTTCTAGGACTGGAAGAGAAGAATGGGACAGAATCCTGTACATGGAGGAGACCTCTGATCATAGGTTCTTTGATTGGCATAGTACCTGAAACCCTGAGAATTCACACAGGGTGGTACAGCTTGGGTCATATACCCAGCGACAGGATCAGACTTAAATCTCAGGGCTCTTTTGGATACCTTCATGAGTGAACCCTTGTGGAGAGGAAGGATGCTTGGTAAGAAATAATTCTAAACCAGCAAAAATTCTCTTAGGTCCTTTGGGTTACATGTTTCTTAAAGTTGGTCTGGACTTTCTCAAATCATTACAAATACAGGTGGACATTTCTCTTATTTCCTAGTAAAGGAGCCATGAGCTCACATAGTATAGAGCCAGCCTTGGAAGCCGAGACCCTAAATAGTCACTCTGAACTTATTCCCATTACTACCCTCTGATGGCATTACAGCAAACTTTTTATTTTTAAAAATGTTTGCTTTCTTTATTCATTTAGTATTTGTATTACCTGCCAGTCTGTCTGTCTATCTTTCTCTATCTTCGGCTCATATATTCTGTGAATACGATTCCAAAGCAGAAAGTGGTTTCTGCTTTGAAACCAATTCTACAGGAATTTATTGAGTACTTGCTGGATGCCTATACTATTCAGGTTGCCATGGGGAAATATGAAAGATACAAGGCCTTTAAAGAACTTGTAGTTCCAGTTTAGAACTATAAGCCTGAACTTGATAGCTGCCTAAATCCAAGAAAAGAAAAGGGGTAGCCTCTTACTTTTCATTAAAGTTTATGAATTAGATGACAGATTAAGTTGAAATCTGAAATGTACAGGGCCCTGCCCAAAGCACACGTAAAAGTCCAATGGTTACAGGGTCTAAAGTGATATTTAAGTGAGACAAAGGCACTATCATATTTTTGCTTTGGTCTTTATCTTAATATACAGGGATGGGTACAAAGCAGGAGGTTGTTGGAAGAGGGTAGTTGGGACCCTGAAAAAAATTATTTTGTATTTTCTTTATACTCATTCTGCACATAACAGGAGTATTTTTGTGTGTTTGTTTTTTTAATTCTTACACCTTTTTTTCCTTGCCTTTCTACACTGACTAGGACCTCTAGTACCATATGAAATAAGAGTGGTAACAGTATTTAGTTTTGTTCCCAGGGGAAAGCTTCAGCATTTTACTATGGTGTTTGCAGTAGCATTTGTTGTTAATAGATACTCTTTATCACACACTTCTCAAACTATCTGTGAGGAAGGACCGGTTTTTAAAAAAATTTCCAATCCATGGCAAACAAATACTTTGATAAAATAAAGATGAATTACTAGAAAAAAAAGAAAAAGACATCTTAGTTATAAGCCCAAATTCTTCTTTATTAGATTCAAAAGATATAAAATTTGTAATATTGTTGTAAAGGTTTCTGTACCTGTCTCATCGCACATCAGTAACTGTTTGAGAACTGGCTCCAGTCTGTGCAGCAGCTTTGAGAAGCACTGCCTTAGCAGGTTAAGGGAATTCTCTTTTTTATCTTAGTTTTCTAAGAGTTTTTATTTTTATTTTATTTTATTTTTTCGGTACGCAGGCCTCTCACTGTTGTGGCCTCTCCCATTGCGGAGCACAGGCTCCGGACGTGCAGGCTCAGCAGCCATGGCTCACGGGCCCAGCCGCTCCGCGGCATGTGGGATCTTCCCGGACCGGGGCACGAACCCGTGTCCCCTGCATCGGCAGGCGGACTCTCAACCACTGCGCCACCAGAGAAGCCCAAGAGTTTTTATTTTGAAACAAACTTTCGAAAAAGTTGCAAATATAGTATAAAGAACTTTTTTTATTTTTACATTTTTTAAATTTTTGGCTGCATTGGGTCTTCGTTGCTGTACGCGGGCTTTCTCTCGTTGCGGCGAGCGGGGGCTACTCTTTGTCGCGGTGCACGGGCTTCTCACTGCGGTGGCTTCTTTTGTTGCGGAGCATGGGCTCTAGGCGTACGCACTTCAGTAGTTGTGGCACGAGGGTTCAGTAGTTGTGGCTCGCAGACTCTCGAGCGCGGGCTCAGCAGTTGTGGCGCATGGGCTTAGTTGCTCCGCGGCATGCGGGATCTTCCCTGACCTGGGTTCGAACCCATGTTCCCTGCATTGGCAGGTGGATTCTTAACCACTGCGCCACCAGGGAAGTCCCTAAAGAACTTTTTTACTTGAACCATTTGAGAGTAAACTGCCAACCTAATGACCCTTACCCCCGATTATTTTAGGGTGTTTTTCTTTCAAACAAGAATGTTCTCCTGTATAGTTACAACACAGCCATCCAAATCATCCAAATCCAAACTTTGATGCATTGCTACCATCTGATCCTTAGAACCCTTTTAAGTTTCACTAATTGTCCCAGTAGTTGTCCATTTGAGAGTTAAGGGTTGCCTTTGGTTAGAGTGTCTCTCTAGTGTTCTCCAGTCTGGAAGGCTTCTTGGTCTCCCTTGACTGTCATGAACTTGATACCATTAAGTGGTGCACAATTTTGATATGTCCCATTACTCATGATTTTTAATTTCCTCACTTAAGGTCATATCTGCCAGGCTTCTTCACTCTGAAATTGCTGTTTCCCTTTTGTAATCAACAAGTGTTTTTTGTGGGTGCGGTCCTGTGAAACCATGTGTGTGTCCTATCCTCATCTGACATTCAGTTTATTTATTAATTTATTTATGTTGGCATAGACTCATGGTTTCTTATTTTATTGAATGAGTCGCCTTCTGTTACTACTATTTTTTATTTTGATGCTCCAATTATTCCAGATTTAGCCAATGGAATCCACTTCAGGTGTGTTCCTGTGACATTTTGGCATATCACCATCATTCTTTGAGCACTTCCTTGCTTTCTGACAGGAGATGTTTGAGGTTCATCTGCTTTCCCTGCCTCAGTCTTTGAATCAGCCATTTCTCCCAGGAGCCCTGGTTCTTCTTTTTTTTTTTTTTTATTTGTAGTATAGTTGATTTACAATGTTGTGTTAATTTCTGCTGTACAGCAAAGTGCTTCAGCTATACATATATATACATTCTTTTTTTAATATTCTTTTCCATTTTGGTTTGTCTCAGGATATTGAATATAGTTCCCTGTGCTAGACAGTAGGACCTTGTTGTTTATCTATTCTATATGTAATCTGGTCCTTTTTATTGGAGAAAAGTTTTTGGAAGCCAAGATCTAAGTTCTAGGTATGCTCATTGCTTTTGAGATGCTGCAACTCCTAGTCCTTCTGAGTGGACGGAGCTAATATATGTTCACACCAGTACTTCCAACTGCAGTCCAACACAGCAGGGTTCATTCTGGATTTCTCCCTTTCCAGATTTGTAATTCCTTTATCCAAAGGTGGAAATGCTTCTTTGATCGGTCCCTCCACCCCCATGTGTAATTAGTCTCGTCATTGCTGTCCTCTCTCTTATGTGGATGCCCGCCTCACCTGGCTGTGCCTCTCACCACAGGAAGCCATGCTCACCGTGCCTGCATTCCAGCACTCCGTGCAGGGCTGCCTGTCCCCACCCCTCACTGTGCAGGTACCTTCCATACCCCTCTTGGTCTTGGTATTCTTTTGCTGGGCCACCTCCTCACGCCAACTTAGACATCTTGTTCCGCTGCCAGTCCCTCTGTGGGGATACCTTTCTCTCCTTGTTGGGTCTCTGACTTCTCACGGCAGGCTGCCCCCACACATGGGTAGCCTGCTCACCTTCCCCGGGCTCCCATGCCCTGCACTGGGCTGCCTCTGTGGGGACGCTCTGCTCAGCCCATCAGGCTCTGACTTTCTGTGCTGGGCTGCCACCCGTGTCCTCCCCTCCTCACCCCACTCTCACGCCAGGCCTTCCCTCTGTGGGGACGCCCTCCTTATTCTTCTCAGGCTCTTCACCCTGACGTGGTTGCCTGCCTTGCTCTGCTCCACGTAAGGAGTTTAGGACTAAATTGTTCACGAAAGGGAAATGGAAGGGGTTCTAGGAATTTTTTTAAAAACATAAACAGCCATTGAATTTTTAAAAAATATTTATTTATTTATTTAGGCTGCGTCAGGTCTTAGTTGTGGCATGCAGGATCTTCCGTTGCAGCAGCCGGGCTCTTTGTTGTGGTGCATGGGCTTCTCTCTAGTTGTGGCACGTGGGCTCCAGAGCGTCCGCGGGCTCAGTAGTTGCAGCGCGTGAGCTCCAGAGCACGTGGGCTCTGTAGCTGTGGCATGTGGGCTCTGTCGTTGCAGCATGCAGGCTCTCTAGCTGTGGCACGTGGGCTCAGTAGTTGCAGCACGCAGACTTAGTTGCCCCGTGGCATGTGGGATCTTAGTTCCCTGACCAGGGATTGAACCCCCATCCCCTGCATTGGAAGGCGGATTCTTAACCACTGGACCACCAGGGTAGTCCTTGAATTTTTTTTTAATATTTGCTTTATATATGCTTGTCTATATTGTATGATTTGTGTCCTTTGTCCTGTTAATAAGGTGAATTACACTGATTTTTGAATGCTATAGCAGTCTTGCATTCCTAGCATAGACCCAAGTTACCTGTGATATATTTTCCTTTGTATATACTGCGGAATTTGTATTTCCAGTGTTTTGTTGGGAGTTGTTGCATATATGTTCAAGAGTGAAATTCTCCTCTAATCATCATCTTCCTTGTCCTGTTTTTCTTCCTCCTCCTCTTCTCTTCTTTATCCTTCTCTGATTCTCCATTTTCCTTCATCAGGGTTAAGTATAAAGGTTATGTTTGTTTCCTAAAATGAGTTGAGAGATGCTGCCTCTTTTATTTTCTGAAAGACTTCTTGTAAGATTGGGGTTATTCCTCCTTAAATATTTGGTGGAATTTGCTGGCAAAGCCTTCTGAGTCTGGAGGATTTTTTGATGAGAAGGTTTAAGATTATAGATTTGATTTCTTTCAAATATTCTATTTTTTATTGCACCAATTTTTGGTAAATTGTATTTTTCTAAAAAATCCACTTCCTCTAAATGTAAGACATGTATCTGCATGAAGAGTAATATCCTCTTACGCTTTATGTGTAAGATGACTCTTTAAATGTAGGATCTCTTTTTTCATTCCTAACTGGTTATCTATCCCTTGTCTCTTTTTTCTTGTTCAATTTAAGGACTTATTAATTTTATTTGTCTTTTCAAAAAATCAACTTTTGGTTTTGTGGCTTCCCTCCACTGTAAGTTTATTTTGTATTTATTAATTTCTGTTCATATTTTTGTTATTTTATTCATCCTTTCCTTGAGTCTAATTTGCTGATTTTTTAACCTTTGTAAGTAGATGCTTAGCTTGTCGATTTTCATCCTTTTTTCTTTCCTAATATATTTATTTACAGCTATGAATTTTTCTGTAAATATAACTTTAGCTGCACTGCACACATTTTAATGTGTAGTATTTTTATCATTATTTAGTTTAAAATTGTATGTAATTTTCATAATGATTTCTTTTTTGACCCATGGGTTATTTAGAATTGCATTTCTTAATTTTCAAATATTTGGAGATTTTATAGTTCTATTTTATTATAGGTATCTACTTTAATAGAACGGCATTCAATGAACACTCTATATGATTTCATTAAAAAAATATATATGTATAACAATTTGGTTTGTGGCCTAGCATATGGCTAAGTTTTGTAAATTTTCCATGTGTTCTTAAAAGTAATTATGCAGTAACTGGGTATAGCATTTATATAATACTATTTGTCAAGTTTGTTATTTGCATTGCTTAAACCTTCTATAACCCTATTGATTTTTTTTTGCTTGTTTTATGAGATAATAAGAAAGGCTAGTTAAAATTTCCTGTTATGACTATGAATGTCTTTTTCTCCTTTTAATCCCAGCAATTTTTGTTTTATATATTTTGAGACTATTATTATGTGCATACAAAATTAGAATTATTAAATCCTCTTGATGAATGCTTCTGTCGTTTTGAAGGATCCCTCTTTATCTCTAATAATGCTTTGCCGTGAAGTCTACTCTACTTTGTCAGGAATTACTATAACTACTGTAGCTTTCTTTTGGTTAGTGTTGGCATTTTAATCTTTTTTATACTTTCTCCCTTTCTATATCCATATGTTTTAGATGTGTTTTTTTTTTTAAATAAAATATTTGGCTTTTGCTTTGTTTTATCTAGCATCACAATTTTGGTCTTGTAATTTGAGCATACTTCAAGCATATTTTGGTCTGTTTATTTTTAATATAATTACTAATTTTATTTGGGTTTAATTCTGTTACATTGTGTTTTCTCTTTACATTGTTTTATGTTCCTTTTTCTCTACTTTCATGATTTTTGAGTTGGTTAATTTTTAAAATTATCCCATATTTCTCCTCTTTTAGCTTACTGTTTACACATTGTCTTATTATTATTTTAGTAGTCATTGTAGAGATTACAGCATGGGTCATTGACTTATCAAAGTCTAATATTGTGGTCTAAACTTTTTTTTAAATCTCCTACCTTCTGTCTGGTATTTTCCTTCAGCTAAAAAATAATCTTTAGTATTTCCTCTAGTGTGGGTCTGCTGTTTACAAATTCTCTTGGTTTTCAGTTGATTGAAAATAACTTTATTTCTTCTTTATTCTTAAAGGAGAAGTTCACTAAGTATAGAATTTTAAGTTGGTGGTTATTTTCTTTCAGCAATTAAAAATTATTCCACTGACTTCTGCCTTCCATTGTTTCTGTTGAGATGTTATCTTAGTAATTCTTTTAAGGTTTTTCTCTTTGTCTTTGGCTTTTAAAGGTTTAGCATGAAGTGCCGAGGGATAGATTTTTTTTTTTTTTTATTGTGTCAGGCTTCCTGAATCTGTGGTTTTATATCTTTTTTTGCAGACATTTCTAAGCCATTACTTCTAACATTGCTTTTACCCCACTCTCTCCTTTTGGAGCTCCAATTACAGGTGTGTTATATATACTTTATGATTCTTACCCTCTCTTATATAATGCTTTGTATCTTTTGGCTCTCTGTGCTTTATTTTGGTTGTATGTTTCTGACATATGTTCCTGTTCACTAATTGTTTTTTTTTACTTTTTTATAAATTTATTTATTTTATTTATTTAGTTTTGGCTGCATTGGGTCTTCGTTGCTGCGCATGGGCTTTCTCTAGTTGCAGCGAGCGGGTGCTACTCTTGGTTGCAGTCTGCGGGCTTCTTGTTGCAGTGGCTTCTCTTGTTGTGGAGCACGGGCTCTAAGTGTGAGGGCTTCAGTAGTTGTGGCACGTGGGCTCAGTAGTTCTGGCTCGCGGGCTCTAGAGCGCAGGCTCAGTAGTTGTGGCACATGGGCTTAGTTGCTCCACGGCATGTGGGATCTTCCCGGACCAGGGCTCGAACCTGTGTCCCCTGCGTTGGCAGGCAGGTTCTTAACCACTTCACCACCAGGGAAGCCCTCACTAATTGTTTTTTAAGCTATGTCTAACCTGCTGTTAAACTTAGATACTTAGATGAGAAACTTAGATGAGTTGTTTTTTTCACTTACAGTAGTTCTTACTTCCCAAATCTACATTTGATCTTTTTATTATAGTTTCCAATTTTCTCTGAGATTTTATAATCTTGTCTTTAGCCCCTTGAAAATAGTAAGCACAGTTACTTTAAAGTTACTGTAACTCCAATATCTGGATCTTTCTTAGGTCTCTTTCTATTCCCTATTATTTTTGCTGGTTTTCATTTATGTTGTCAGGTCTACTTATGTGTCTGGTTTGTTATAATTTTGTGCCAGACAGTATTTGCTAAATTGCTTATAGAAGTCATTTGTAGGTCTAGAACAGTGATACCTGCCAGTACAGAAGACTTTTATTTATTTGTGCCAGGTTCCTGCACACATTAGTGATTCAGAATCACATCAGTCCAATTTAAGGACTGAGAATGTTCAAAGCTGAGCTGTAATCCCTTCAGAGGCTATTTACTTCTAATTCAACCTTATTCCTGTGTTTTAACCCTTTGGGCTTCCAACCCAAAGATGTGGTGTGCCATAGGGCCCACTCCAGGTGGGCTGTGGACTGCAGTCTGTGTCTCCCTGGACCTGTGAGTTTGTCAAGAGAACTGCTGTCACCCACTTCTCCTCAAGGTTTGGCAAATGCTCTCAGAGGAGAAGCGTCCCCAAATGCTGGCCTTATCTCTGTGGACTTCCATCCTCCCCCAGTATATAGCCTGGAAATTTTTCACTGTCTCATCATCCCTCTGTGCCTTCACACTGATATCTTTTATATTTTGTCCAGCTGTCTCTAATAGTCTTTAGCAGAAGGGTTGGTTTATATTATGTAATTTGCCATTACAGAAAGCAGAAGGTCTCTATCCTTGGTTATTTTTTTATTTTTATTTTTTTGGCTGCTCCGGGTCTTAGTTGCAGCACACAGGATCTTTGTTGAGGCATGCAGGGTCTTTTAGTTGCAGCATGTGGACTTCTTAGTTGTGACATGCAGACTTCTTAGTTGTGGCATACGAACTCTTGGTTGCGGCACGCATGTGGGATCTAGTTCCCTGACCAAGGATCAAACCCGCACAGAGTCTTACCCACTGAACCACCAGGAAAGTCCCTATCCTTGGTTAAATTTTTAAAATTCTTTTTATTATAGAGAATTTTGAACATTTTGAACAAAAATAGACTAGTATAATGTACCCCCATTTCACAGTAACCCATAACCCAATAACCCTTTGCAAATTCTGCCCTGTCCACATTCCTGTCCACATTCTATATTATTCTGAGGCAAATTCCAGATGTCACATCAATTCATCTAAATATTTTAGTATGTAGCCCTAAAAGGTAAGGTATGTCTTTTTAAAAACTCACACCCAAAACTATTATCACATCTAAATAATAGTAATAATTCCTTAATATAAAAAATCCAGGGCTTCCCTGGTGGTGCAGTGGTTAAGAGTCCGCCTGCCGATGCAGGGGACGTGGGTTTGTGCCCCAGTCTGGGAAGATCCCACATGACACGGAGCGGCTGGGCCCGTGAGCCATGGCTGCTGAGCCTGCGCGTCCGGAGCCTGTGCTCCACAACAGGAGAGGCCACAACAGTTAGAGGCCCGCGTACCGCAAAAAAAAAAAAAAAAAAATCCAGTCAGTGTTCAAGTTACTTTGCTAATTTTTAGTGTAAGTGTATTCAGCTCATCAGCCCATAAATTTACTTTGGTTCCTGAATCTCTAATACAGAGATTCTCTAGCACAGTTGTGAAGGCCTTTTTTGACTTGGTGGGTAACCAGCCATAAAGATTTACTTTCATGCCCTTAAGCTCTCTTTACCTATCTAAAGCCTGCCCATTCTACAGTGGCTAAATTCAAGTCTCACTTCCCTCATGGAGCTTTCCCTGACCACTCCTCTGATCTCCTCAGCATTTATTATCTTTCTAGTCCTGTGGCACTTGGCCATGTTATTTTGTATCATAAAACTTCTCATGATTGTAAACTGTGGGAGGATAAGGACATGTGTACTGTATGGTTTGTATGTCAAACCGAGTCCGCCATTTTGTGGGGCACGTAGCCCTTGTCTGCCTCAGGAATTTTGTGAGGGCCAAAGGAGGTAATTTATGAGAACTTTTCTTATAACCTATATAGCAAAATTGTAAGGAATTGTTATTGCTATTCTTTTCATTGTTGTTAGCATAACCGCTACATGAATTCTAGACTATAATGTCTGTATGGGCAGAGACCTATGTTCCCAGAGAGACTGTCACAGTGCCTGACAGTAGGCTTCCAATAAATATTTGTTGACTTAATTTATGATCTGAATTAAGTTGTTCCCTCATTCTTGTCTGTCAACTGATATGAAATAGGATGATAAATTTAATTACCTACAGGAAAAGGTTAAACTTTGCCAAAAATTTTTAATTTCTTTTTTCCTCCTTGCAAATTGGATAGGTTTATCTCAACACGTAGTTACCAGCTATAAGCAAGTAATTCAGCTCTTGGAGGAGGGAATAGCAAACAGGTAACAGGTTTGTTTGTCCTTGTCATTCTTTCAGTCTCATTCTTATTTCCTGTGTTCTCATCCCCCTTCACAGTGTGTACTCTCTCTGCAGCTCCCCACATCCACAATCAGCAGGCCTTTCTCAGAACAGAAGTGTACCCAGTGCAGGGGGCAGTGGCTGAGATCTAGTGCTCTTCTCACTAGTGGTGAAGCTGGAGTTTGTTTTGGGTATAATAATATTAGGCAGTAAGCCCAGAGTATTACTCTATGCTTTGTCTTATAATACACGACTTCTGCTCTTTTTCATCAAAGAACAGATTCTTGCCTGCACTGTCCTCTCCTTGATAGAGGTGATATACTTTAATATAGTTTATATATAGTTTAAAATGTTTCAGAAAACCATTTTTCTTCTAGTTTTGCATACTGTAAAGGTTACTCAAAAAAAGACTGTTTTGAATCTGCTATGAAATACTATTGACTCTCCTGAAACCTATTGTAAATTGTGATAATACTCTATTTTTAGTTACTATGAAATACCCAGAATGTTATTTTACACCCCCAAAATAGCCTTTTTTACCTGAAAAAAAAAATTGGGATTTAGAGTCTTCTGCGTACCCTATTAATAACACGTCTGAGCTCACTGAACATAAAGGAAGAAATTTAAATTTAACATTCTGTTCCTTGGCTTTCGTGGAACTGTTCTGGAGGCACTTGCTTCATGTCTTCAGGGTACCCTGAGCTCCTTGATCTTTAAGTGTCAGGCCTTCTTACCTTGTCCTTCTTATCCTTGAATAAATCAGCCTCTAGGTTTTGACTCTTCAATTCTGTAACTCCTCTGAGAACAGAAGTCAATGAGTTGGTCTTAAACTGAGGCAAGATTGACTTAGATTTAGATGAAGAGAAGACTCTTGACTTTAAGGGTCAAGATTGGAATGAATCTTTCAGGGAGCCTATGAATTCTACCTGGCTTAAGCATGATGTTCATGTAATTCAAGATCTCATTTTAGCCCTTTCTGGCACTATAAGGTTAATATTCTGTGTTTAATCATGACTTACTTTCTCTGTCTTTGAGCCTTCTTCTCCAGCAAGCTCTCTACGTCCATTTGTCTTATTTAAATGGGTCTGTTTTAGGGATATTCTTACAGGTTGATGACTCTTTAGTATCACGCTTTCAACTCTGAGTTTTAACTTCTGTTGCTTAAAAAAAGTTCTAATTGTGGTTTAATATGAAGCTACACTCGCTTTTATTCTCAGATATCAGGACCTAGAGCACTGCTCCTGCCCTCTTGGGGCCACTCTCCTAACAATAACAGACTAAATAACGTGTGTTTCATGATCCTCACTTGTGAACCTCAGCACTAACATCTCTTGTGTTCCCCTTGGATCCTTAAAGATCAACATGCATAAACAATCCTTGTCCTAATTTTCTTCCCTTATATACACAGAATCACAGCAGCAACGCATGTTCATGAGGCCAGCAGCAGATCCCATGCCATCTTCACTATCTACTATACGCAGGTTGGTTACCACTTATATTTGCTTAGATTTCTTCCTTTCATTGTCCCTTTTGACTGATTTCCTGTCTTCCTTCCTATTTCTTTTTCTTTCTTCCTACCTTTCCCTTTATAGGTCCTCTGATATGACCTAACATTATAAGTAGGACCTACACACAGTCTACTAAGCTACACACTCAGAAAGCGTAGAGGCATTTCATAAAGACTAATCAAAATATCTTTGACCTACATTTTACTTTTAACATTTCAAAGTACTTTAATATCTATATGATCAGTCTGGGCATTTAAAATGAAAATAAACATTAAAATTAAAAAGTAGGGACTTCCCTGGTGTGGCTCAGTGGTTAAGAAGCCGCCTGCTAATGCAGGGGACATGGGTTCGAGCCCTGGTCTGGGAAGATCCTACATGCCACGGAACAACTAAGCCCATGTGCCACAACTACTGAGCCTGCACTCTAGAGTCTGTGAGCCACAACTACTGAGCCTGTGTGCCACAACTACTGAAGCCCGCCTGCCTAGCGCCCGTGCTCCGCAACAAGAGAAGCCACTGCAATGAGAAGCCTGCGCACCACAATGAGGAGTAGTCCCTGCTCACTACAACTAGAGAAAGCCCACGTGCAGCAGCAAAGACCCAAAGCAGCCAAAAATAAATTAATTAATTAAAAAAAAAAAAACTGACTGTAAGGGCTCCACATGTTGGATTCAGCATACAAAGACTTCCAAGCAACTAATATAAATACGTTCCAAGAGCTGAAGGAAACCATGTTTTAAAGAATTAAAGGAAAACATGATGATAATGACTCTAGGGAATTTCAATAAAATGATAGAAATTATTTTAAAAGGGGGAATTCTGGAAATGTACAATAACAGAAATGAAAAAATCACTAATGGGACTCAAGTGCTGATTTGAGATGGCAGAAGAATTAGTGAAGTTGAAGATAGACAAATAGAAATCATCCAATTTGAAGAAGAGTAACTGAAGGAAAATGAACAGAGCTGCACAGACCTGTGGGACATCAGGTGTGTCAACATAAGTGTAATGGGAATCCCAGAAAGAAAGAAGAGAAAATAGGCATAAGAAAAAATTGAAAAATAATGGCCAAAAACAATTGCCAAATTTGTTGAAAGTCTTTAGTGTACACTTTATTCAAAAATTAACTCATACTGGATCGTAGGCACTAATGTGAAACCTAAAACAATTAAACTCATAGAAAATAACATGGGAGAACATTTGTGACCTTGGATTAGGCAAAGTTTTTTTAGATATGGCAGTAAAAACACAAATTGAACAAAAGAACAAATTGAAATTTGGAATTGGTCAAAATTTAAAACTTCTGCTCTTCAAAAGACACTATTAAGAGAATAAAAAGAAAAGCCACAGGGAGAATTTATTTGTAAAACATATGTCAGATAAAAGACTTGTATCCAGAATATATACAGAACTCTCTAAACTCAATAATAAAACAACTCAAAAAAAGTGGTTAGAAATTTTGAACTGATACTTAACTAGAGAAAATATACAGATGGCAATTAAGCACTTGAAAAGATGCAAACATCATTAATTATTAGAGGAATGCAAGTTAACACTAAATGAACTATCACTACTCACCTTTTAAAATAGCTAAAATTAAAAAGAATTATTATACTAAATATTGGCAAGATTGTAGGAGCTGGAGTTCTCATACACTATACTACTGGTACAACAACTTTGAAAAAGAATTTAATAGTTTCTTTAAAAATTAAACATATACCTACCATATGATTCAGCCATTGTGCTAGGTATTTTCCCAAGAGAAAAGAAATCGTATGTCCACACAAAGACTTGTACACAAATATTCATAGCAGCTTTATTTGTAATTGCTCAAAGCTGGAAACAACCCAAATGTCCATCAAGAGGTGAATAGATAAACCATGGTACATTCATACACTGGAATACTACTCAGCAATAAAATTGAACTTTTGACACATGCCTCAACCTGGATGAATCTCAAAATAATTATGCACAGTGAAAGAAGCCAGACATTGTATGACTCATCTGTGTCATCCTGAGAAGACAAATTTATAGAGATTGAAAATTGAGTGGTGACCTAGGGCTGGAGATGGCAATGGCGATTGATTGCAAACAGACTCGGAATTTGGGGAGTTATTGGAAATATTTTAAAACTGGATTTAAGTGATGGATGCACAACATTAAAATTAAGCAACAACAACAAAAACCCCATATTGAATTTTTTTAAAAAAAGGAAAGGTTGTTTTGCTCTTGAGGGCTGGCTGCCCCTGGATAGAACAGAGAGAGGCAGAGTCCTGCCCAGCAAGTTAACAGGCTGTGACTCTGGTTAACAAGAGACAAAGCCCCATCATCCGCTCCTCCAAACCTACTATGGATCTCTACTGATGGGCCAGAGCCTCCTAGAGAAGAGTTGAGCATTTACCCGGTAAACCGTGCTAGGGAGACTTTGTGGGGGGTTGCCCACCTACCCTATGGAAGTTTTGCTCACATTTTTAATGATGGCAGGACTCAGGGCTTACTGATTGTCAGATATTGAGAGCATCTGGTTCAGAACACATTAGAATACAGATTTCTTGAGTGAGTTGGCTAAAAATCCGAATATCACCTTGGTTAGGAGGGTGTCATGGGAAAAAAACAACATATTGTTCCAAGTGACAAGCTTTAAATATCTTTTCTCCCTTTAGGCAATCCTGGAGAACCACCTCCCCTCTGAAATCTCTAGCAAGATCAACCTTGTGGACCTAGCAGGCAGGTAATTAGGATCTCAAAGCCAAGTGGAATTACTCCCTTGACAATGACCTTGTTCTTGCTCATTTTACGGGGAATAAACTTTTCCCCACCTTTTACACATTTCAGTCATCCTGAGAAAACTACAAAAGAAACAAATTGTTTGAATGCTAGGTTAAGAAACTGTAGTTTTCCGAGGGCTAAAAAATTTTATGTTAGGGGTTCTCAATCTTAGCTGCCCATTAAAATCACCTGGACCTTTTAGAGCTCCCAATGCCTAGGTTGCACCTCAGATCAAATAAATCAGATTATTAGTGGAGTCAGAGGGAGTGCCAGCAGTGTATAGCCAAGATTGAAAACCAGTGCTCTAAGTAGAGGGGACTGAGTTAGCGTGCTTTTTTCCTTCGACCTAATATTGATTTTATGCTGCTCTACACATCTCTCAAAAAAAAAAAAAAGGTTTAAAAAATACTGTGGCATTGGGGAGAAGATACTGCCTTTTAAGTATTAGAAGGAAACATGAATTGTACTCATTTACATATCCAGAAAGAAGAAACTCTCAGGAATAATGTGGTCAGAAAAAAGTGTAACATGAAATAAGGCATATTTTCTTATTTTAAAACTGCTAAATGATTAATATGGTACACCACTCCCTTAAAAGCTTAAGTGCTTTCTGGAAGAAATTGTATCAGCCAACTGGAAGTGTGAATTTCTAATATTTCACATTTACTTAAATAAGGAATTTGAAACCATTAATGACACAGCAAAAAGCCATTAATATGTGAAATTAAAACAGAAGGGGAATTGTATATACCAAAAAACTATGTTGGTATCATTACTGTGAATAAGTATTAACTCAAAATGCTCTGGCAGCCAAATGTAATGAATTGTTTGCTTTTTATTGCCTGAGAAGCAGAAGGATGCCAGTTTGTTACATGATGGTAACATTTTTTCTGGAACTGAATTCTAAGGGGTTTATTATGTGGATCTTTTACACAAAGTGCAACATAATGGATAGTGTTTTTCAACAGCATTATAAGGATAGTGTCTTCTTGTTCACTTTTGTTTCTCTTTTCATCCACTGTGTTTTAGTGAAAGAGCAGATCCCAGTTACTGTAAGGACCGGATTACTGAAGGAGCCAATATCAACAAGTCTCTTGTGACTCTGGGGATCGTCATCTCCACCTTAGGTATTTTGACGGTAGCCTGGATTATCAGAGTGGGAGGGGAGACTTTGAAAAATAACTCATATGTTTTCATTTTGTCAAAATGGAGTAGATACTTAAAAGGTTCTTTCTGATAAAGTTTACCTTCTGGCTTTGGGCATGAAAAATTGGTATTTGTAGTTTTTGAACACAATGTGACCATCATCCTACCACTCTCATTCCACAAAGAAGGGAGACTACAAAATTGTTTGGCTTAAATATTCCATCTCTTGAGTCCAGAGTCTAATTCAGGGACCATACTTAAAGCATCCAGTCATAGGCAGAAAGGGATTAGGAAGTGTGATGCTAAGTCTGCCTTCTCCAACCATTGCTTTGTTTTAATGCATTTGTTCCGTAATTCTTTTTTTCTTCCACTTTTATTATTTTTTGTCTTTTAAGCCCAGAACTCTCAGGTATTCAACAGCTGCCAGAGCTTCGGCAGCACAGTGAGCGATGGTAGTGACAGTGGGATCCCTAGCTCTCCTTCCAGGACCAGCAGTGGAGCAGGACCTTCCCAGAGGCAGTCTTACATCCCCTACCGGGACTCTGTGTTGACCTGGCTGCTGAAGGACAGCCTCGGAGGCAACTCCAGAACCATCATGGTTGCCAGTGAGTAGGCTGCCGGAGCTGGTTCTGTGTTGAGACTGGTGCTCTGCCACTGCTGCCCATTTCATCAAGGGTCTCAGACAGCCTGGGCGACGGCAGCAAGGCCAGTGGTCACGGGCTGGGTTGGAAAGGCTTGGCGTGTGTTTTAACCTTCTCCTTCTACCCCAGCCGTGTCTCCTGCACACACTAGCTACAGTGAGACCATGAGCACGTTGAGATATGCATCCAACGCCAAAAACATCATCAACAAGCCACGGGTAAATGAGGTGAGACCTTCATTTGAAGTCCTGGTCTGGTACAGCAGTTTACTCCAAGTTCTCCTTTTTTCCTCTCATTTGATTTCCTTCTCTTTGTACTCAGCCCAGCTGCCAGACTTGTTCTCCAAATGCCGAGGGAGTGAAATTCTTTCTTTCAGTGTCATACCGTTCTCTCATATCTCAACTGGCTTCATTCAGTTGCCTTTTTTGAATAATTTATTTTAGATGTTTATCTAAGGCCATTGGTCTTAAGAGCCCTTGTACACTGTTGCCACTCGAGGAAAGATCATTTAAAAGTGTCTGTGTTTACTGCCTTTATTCCAAGTTTATGTTGCTCTGTGCCTTTTTTCATATGCAGATTGCAGTGCCGTCTCTGTTTTGGGTAAAAGTTGCATATGAGGAATCCTTTAGTCTTGAAAGCTGAATTAATAATGAGAATATTCCAAAAGTTCCTCATCTACTTTGCAGTTTCGGTGAAAAGTTCCAGGGCAGGGATCACAAATGGGTGGCCCACATACAGCCCATTTATGGACTGTTTTAAAGGGCAGTGTAGGGACTTCCCTGCGGTCCAGTGCTTAAGACTTCGCCTTCCAATGCACCGGTGTGGGTTCGATCCCTGGTCGGGGAGCTAAGATCCCACATGCCTTGCTGCCAAAAAACCAAACCATAAAACAGAAGCAATACTGTAACAAATTCAATAAAGACTTAAAAAAAATAAAGGGCAATGTAATTGGTCAGGTAAGTTTAGTCACACTCAATACAGGAAGATTAGCACCTTACATGCTCTGGCATTTGTATTATATTACCTACCTGACCTCCTGCTCTAGGCAGTGATTTTCAGACTTTAGTGTGTATCAGAATCACCTGGAGGGTTTGTTAAATCACAGGTGGGCCCAGCCCTCAAGAGTTTCTGATTAATAGGTGTTGGGGCATTGCGGGAGTGGGGGTGGTCCACAGAATTTGCATTTCTCACAAGTTCTTAGGTGAAGTTGCTGCTGATCCTGGGACCGCACTTTGAAAAGACTGCCCTAGAAGTTACTCCCAAGGAGTAATCCGCTTCTTCCAGGCTAATTGCGAGTAGCATCTCACAGCCATTCGGGGCCTGATATCAGTCAGTGGTGACCGAGTTCTCTGTGTTTCAGGATGCAAACGTGAAGTTGATCAGAGAACTCAGGGAAGAGATTGGAAGACTGAAAGCCATGCTGCTGAGCTTTGAGCTGGTATGTGGGCAGTCAGGACTTTTCTGTCCTCCAGAGCCCCTTCTCTTCTGCAGGGTATCTGAGCCCTGCTGCATTGTGTTCTCAGTCAGGTGACGCTTGTAGAGCAGAGGCCAGAGATAGGATGGTGATTACTCTGATTACCTGTGTAGTTTCAGATGGGGTGGGCACCCTCTCACTGTGTCCTCTCTGCTGTCCAAAGGGCATTTTCCTGAATGGCCCTTGTTCTGTATGTGGGCAGATACGGGGAATGGGGCCCTCCAGAAAAAATTTCCTTGAATTCTCCTTCTTTGTAGCAATCTGAGCCCAAATACTTAGGCTTCTGATTTGTTTCTGATTTTAACGATAAAGTCTTTCCTTTATCTGCATCTTTTCCTTCACAAGAGTGAGGGTGGGACCCATGAAGCACATCTCTCTCTTTGTGCAGAGAAACTTCCATTCATTGAATGAGGGAAAGGATGAAAATCTGAAGGAGCTGGCTCTCCAAAATGAATTGAAGGTGGGTCTGTTGGGGAGACTCAGTTGTGCTTCACATCACCTTGGAAACAGATCTGACCTCCCTCCATCATTTCTGGGCCAGAACTGCTCCCGCACCAGGACAGAGAGGTTCTGTATAGAGACAACCTTTGTCTCCATTGAGCCTTGAGTTGGGGGATGTGTTTGTCATAGGGCTGGTGACTGGCTTTCTGACTCCGCTTTGTTTTCCCAGGGGATCATGATAACTCCCTTCAGATAGTGACAGTAGCCTAGGAAAAAAATTATTTTCTAGTAAATAAGTAAATCAATGACATGTATTCATTGAACATCAACTAGGTGCTCAGCACAATGCTGCAGGAGATACAAAGAAGTCCCTGCCCTCAGATGGCTTGCAGTCTAGTTGGAAGCACATTTAGAGAAGGATTAAATGAAATAACTTACGTGAGTTAGACGTAAAGAGCTTAGGAAGGAAGAAATCAAATGTGGCTTGGAATTTTCAGGGCCAGCCTCAGTGCTGCAGTTGGAAGGCAGAGAACTTGAACTAGACCTTGGAGGATGGATAGGGTCTGTTAGATAGGGAGATGGGCAGAGGTATTGGGGTGAGGGAGGGATAACAGAAGCAAAGCCATGGAAGTGAGAGAAGGGCTGGTGTGAGACATGTGGACACACGGGGTGTGAGGGCAGCGAAGCTGGCTAGGATATGTGTTCCTGGTAGAGAGGAGCGGAGGGGAGGGGAGGAGAGGTCCAGTTCAGGAGGTTTGAACTTGACATGAACAGGGTTACTCACAGCTTCTTGAACCCAGTTAGTGACATGATAAAGGAGTATATTGGGTAAATTAATATGACAGTTGCATGTAGAATGGATTGGGGGGGAAGCAGAGAGATCAACAAGGAAAGAGACTGTTGTTGTGACCCCATGAGGGTGAGGACATTTTGGGAGATTGAATCAAATGGTGATTCCCAGAGACTTTTTTTTTTTTTAATCACTTGTGTTAAGTTTTTTTTTACTTTGTTTTTTTTGGCCGTGCCACACGGCACGCAGGATCTTAGTTCCCTGATCAGGGATCGAATCCGTGCTCCCTGCATTGGGAGCACAGAGTCTTAACCACTGGACCACCAGGGAAGTCCCCCAGTGACATTTAAAAGGAAGAAGTAGCAGGCATTATTTGGTGACAGGTTAGATTTAGGTCTTGCAAACAAATGTCCCCATTTCCAGTACTCTACTGCATCATCCTTATATGTTATTAAAGTATCCTGGCTATGTCAATATTTTGTTACCCAAACTAAACTTTAGGACTACTTCACATATCCAGAAGTTTCTCAAAAATTCTGTATTTAGCTATATGGTCTGACTTTTGGTTCATTCCAGGCACATTAGCCTTTTTACTTTATACAGGCCGGCAGACCTGGACTTGAACCTGCCGCTTGCTAATCTTACAACCTTAGGCAGGTAGGAGTGGGTGATGAAGGCTGGCCAGAGGGGAGGTGTCCTCTGCAGCACCTCCAGGGGGATGTGCCCTGCCACCTACCTCTGCCAGGGCCCAATCCAACCCAGCCCTTCACGGGTACCCTGTAGTTTTCAAACTTCAACTCAATGATTATAACATTAAAAAGAATGTTTCAGGAATTCCCTGGCGGTCCAGTGGTTAGAACTCTGTGCTTCCATTGCTGGGGGCGCAGGTTCGATCCCTAGTCGGGGAACTAAGGATCCAACAAGCTGCGTAGGGCAGCCCAAAAAAAGAATGTTTCTAGAGTCATAAAATACTTGTACCTAAACTTGGCATGATTTTTTTTTTTAAGTTTTCTCTTTATGAGAGAAGGACTTAGATGAATCCAGTTCCTTTTCCTGGTCTTCCTCAGTTCTTCCACTCCCAAAAGAAGCTTCCTGCCTTGATAACAATTTCCACCGTAAGAAATAAAAAGGACCCTATATTCAACATTGTTCCTTCATGTTTCCCAAGTGGGCTTAGCTTAAGGCCTCTAAGCCTTGGTGTGTTTATTTTTAAAACTCTGTTCCTGATCCATAGTAAGCCCTCAGTGTTTTTTTAAATTAATTTTTTATTGGAGTATAGTTGATTTACAATGTTGTGTTAGTTTCTGCCGTACAGCAAAGTTAGTTATACATATACATATATCCACTCTTTTTTAGATTCTTTTCCCATATAGGCCATTACAGAGTATTGAATAGAGTTCCCTGTGCTGTACAGTAGGTCCTTATTAGTTATCTATTTTATATATAGTAGTGTGTATTATATATGTCAATCCCAATCTCCCAATTTACACCACCCCCCGCCCTCAGTGTTTAATAACATTAGTTATTACTGTTGTTATTTTTTTATTGTGTGGTAGTTCAGACCAGTTTCATAGTCTTCATTCTCCCTGGGGAGACCCGTCTTGGTGCTCTGTTGGTTTTTGAGGTGCATACAAGCTTATATTAGAATTCAAGGTGCTGCACCTTGGGAAAGAAGTTCACAAGAGGACTCCCAGTATGGATCACATAGGAGGGGGGGTGGAAAGAGGGGAATTTAAACATATCAATAGATATGTGACTCAAATCCCAACTAATTTTTTTAAATTAATTTATTTATTTTTGGCTGCATTGGGTCTTCGTTGCTGTGTGTGGGCTTTTCTCTAGTCATGGCGAGCAGGGGCTACTCTTTGTTGTGGTGCACAGGCTTCTCATTGTGGTGGCTTCTCGTTGTGGAGCACAGACTCTAGGCACACGGGCTTCAGCAGTTGTGGCATGTGGGCTCAGTAGTTGTGGCTCGCGGGCTCTAGAGCGCAGGCTCAGTAGTTGGTGGTGCACAGGCTTAGTTGCTCCGTGGCATGTGGAATCTTCCCAGACCAGGGATTGAACCTGTGTTCCCTGTATTGGCAGGCGGATTCTTTTTTGTGTGTGTGGTACGCGAGCCTCTCACTGTTGTGGCCTCTCCTGTTGCGGAGCACAGGCTCCGGACGCGCAGGCTCAGCGGCCATGGCTCACGGGCCCAGCTGCTCCGCGGCACGTGGGATCCTCCCGGACCGGGGCACGAACCCGTGTCCCCTGCATCGGCAGGCGGACTCTCAACCACTGCGCCACCAGGGAAGCCCAGCAGGCGGATTCTTAACCACTGTGCCACCAGGGAAGTCCCCAAATAATTTTTAAAAATAACATTTATGGTACTTTTTTTTTTAAATAAAAACAATACATGCTCATTGCAGAAAAATTTAAAAATAACATTTATTGAGTTTCTATTTATAAAAGTAACAGTTGCTTTTTGAGGAAAACTTAGAAAACAGAGAGAGCTCATAGAGGTGCAAGGGCCCATGTGCGGACTTGAATAGTCACGGGGAGGAAAGTGAGGAAGTGATGCCGTGAGGAATCGGGCCAGATGGCGCTGAACCGTTCATCTGCTCCCTGTACTGAGTGTCCAGGACCACCTCCTCTGTCTCCTCAGATTGACCAGCTGACTAAAGACTGGGCCCGTAAGTGGAACGAGTGGAAGGCCCTCGTGGAACATTACAGAGTGGACATCAACAGGAGGAGGGCTGGGCTGGTCATCGACTCCAGCCTGCCACACCTGATGGCCTTGGAGGACGATGTGCTCAGCACAGGTGTCGTGCTCTATCACCTCAAGGTGAGCGGGCGGGCGCACGCCCCCTTCTCCTTAAGCCGTTGGCCCCAGAGGTCAGGGAGGGAAAAGCCGCAGAGCTGCCCTCAGGTGTGCCCTCAGGAAACTGGGCCTGCCAACCAACTGCGATCTGTTTTGTTTTTGTATGAATACAGAAGAAGACTAGTAATGAGAACAATCATTTGGTTTTCAGCTGCTGCTACTGTCTCTCTTACTTTTGTTCTCTATGCCTAAATTTCCTTGTTTTAAAGTAAGAATAATGCTGCTTGTATTCCTTATCCGGCTTCCTGAAGCACAGGAGTGCAGTCATGGAGGTGAAATCCTAATCTCGAAATTCCGGCAGCACTCCTGAGCGCTCCCCGCAAATACAGGCTGCTCACAGACGGCTTTCAGAGGCTAAAGGGATCAAAAGATCTGAAACAGTTGCCTTCCCGTACTTTCCCACTTCATTCAACCCCCCTTCTCCATTACTAGGTTTGCCTGGGAAAGAAGAGAGAAAAGAGGGAGTAGATTTAGGAAGCTTCAAGAAAGTGTGCAGGAGTCCAGAGAGCTGGGGGGTGAGGGGTGACCAGGGCGTGACATGCAGCCACCCACAGAAAATAGAGTGTTGTGAAGGCCTTCCACAAAGACCTCCCTGCCCTGGTTCTTTGTCACCTGGAGGCCAGGGCCTCACTTCTGAATGAAGTGTTTTGAGGGTTAGTGACCCATGTAATCCCATATCCTGTCCTCATCAAAAGTGTCCCACTATAGAAGGACAGTCCCCACGGATGGCTGAACATACTTTACGTGGCCCAAATCCCTGTGCTCATTGAAAATCCAGTCTTCATTTTGATAATTGTCCCCAGCACGTTAAACTGACATTTAAAAGGAACAGAGTCTATGGGGATGTGTGACGCTGCTGTCATCCCTGGAGAAATCAGATTGCTATTGCTGAAGTACATGTGGTGGGGAGATGTCGGCACGGCTCACACATTTAGGAAGTCTGTGTTCTGAGGATAAGCCCTCGGGGAAGTTGTCAGAGACTGAGCCTCCCAGACAGAAGGTTAAAGTAGCTTCTTTTTTTGACACAGTATAAATCATCTCAGTGAAAATGCCTCAGGCAGAAGTGGCTGTTACCTTAATAACAAATCTGAACACCAAAGGCTATCAATCGTTCCATTTGTCAGACCATGGGGAGAGGTTGGAGGTCAAGGAGAGACCAGATGGATTAAAATGCTCAGTATTTGAGTAGAACTGATCTGATATATTGATCGGAGGTGGAGTGAGTGGATGAAGTTAGACGTCAAGTGGCAGAGCTTAGGGTAGCAGCAGAGGGCTGAAGGATGATGGGGAGGTTGAGTTGGAGGCCGGAGATGGACGATGCTGGAGTGCTGGTGTCCTTGCCAAGTCTGCACTGGGGGTCACTCCCTCCCTCATGTTCTGGACGTGAACCTGGGGAAACAGGATTTCAGTCTACTTCTAATCATGGCATTTCTGCAGGTTTTGTACCCATTTCCCCCCTTTTTGTTTGTTTAGATCCTGGTGTGGGTAGTAGTATAACAGTAGTCACTCAAGATTCTCTGTTTTTATTTGCTAACTTGGTTCCAGACCCAGAACTAGTCCCTCGCAGTGGCCTGGGAACTGTTTGCCTGAGTCACCTTGGGAAGTACCTTAGGTGGGGAGTGGGCAGCAGGAAGGGAGGGTGGAGCAGGTGACTGATATCCTGGACTTCATCTCATAACTGCCTTTGTGCTGCTGCCCCTCCCAATAAACAGGCATAAAGAGGCAGAGGGGCAGCAGGCACAGGCGCCAGCTCAGCCCGTGTTAAATGAGATGCCAGCACATTTTGGGGTAGTTTCTGCTCTGCAGATCTAGAAGTTGGGATGTGCTGTGGCCTTTATTCCTTTGGGAGGAATGTGCCTCATTCAAGGGCTGACCTTGAACCCCTGAGAGTGGTCTTGACCCCCCTCCCTCGATTCTGGATGGCGGCGTCTGGAGACCGGCATCCGTTGGATCGTGTGATCCTCAGTGGCTGAGAGGAAAAGCCTGGGCTCTGGCTGGTTGTGGGTGTGCGGGGGGAGCCAGAGCCTTGTTCATTCCTTCCAGGGGTCTTTCTCCTCAGGCGATTTTGGGAGAGCTACAGGGCCCTCCTTTCTGGCTGCTGATAGTGAAGCCTAGTGCAGAACTTTCCAGTCACTTCAAAAACATCAGTCACTGGGCAGGTGGTTTGGCGAGGTTGGAAACACGTGGGCACAGGACCTGGAGAGACCTGAATGCTAGCCGGGGTTGTCTTATTTAGTGGGTGGGCTCCCTGGGCAGCTTATCCCCTGTCAGCTTCAGATTCCTGATCGTAATACCTACATTCTGGGTTGTTAGAGGATTAAATGAGAGCTATCTGTAAAGCACTTGGCGCAGTGCCCAGGACACAGGGAAAAGTTAGTCGGTAAATTATAAATACATATCTTGGGCTTCCCTGGTGGCGCAGTGGTTAAGAATCCGCCTGCCAATACAGGGAACACAGGTTCAATCCCTGGTCCAGGAAGATCCCACATGCCCTGGAGCAACTAAGCCCGTGCGCCACAACTACTGAACCTGCGCTCTAGAGCCCTCCAGCCACAACCACTGAGCCCGTGCGCCTAGAGCCCATGCTCCACAACAAGAAAAGCCACCGCAATGAGAAGCCCGCGCACCGCAACAGACAGTAGCCCCTTGCTCTCCACAGTTAGACAAAGCCCGTGCACAGCAACGAAGACCCAATGCAGCCAAAAATAAATAAATTAATTAAAAAAAAGAAAAGATAAATACATATCTAAACTCGCATCTCTGTTGCCGTGTTGCTGCCTTCCTCAAATAGAGCTATGTGGTCTTAAACTGCATTGTTATAGTCCAAGGGCCAAAGGCCTTGTCTTCTACTAACCCAGTGATTCATTGATAGTAACTCCAGTTTCCCCCTCCTCTCTTGTACTCTCTTCCAGTCTTTTTTGATTCTAGATGTGCTTTTCTCCTTTTTGTGCTGCTTTTTTGTGCTTTACTCTTCTTAGAATCTGGTGTCTGTTAAACTTCATCTGCGGACCAAGAAGGTAAAAATCCTGTGCTTCCATACATCATCCTAGAAGGCATGTCTCTTTGAGACTGACTGGACCAAACTTGGACCACATTAACCTTAAGCCCCGGGAGAAAGCTATACCCATGTGCCCACTTCCTCAGACTAGAGAAGCTCTGACGGCCTAACTCCAGGCTATGGGACAGAAAAGAGCCGGCCAGCCCTAGTTGGACTTTGCAAAAAGCTGGTGCTGCTTAGTCATGCATTTTTCTGACCCCACCGTCTCAGGGGCTTCCTGGGCTGCAGCGTGAGTGGGCAGAGCAGTCAGAACATCCTGGAGCAAAGCTGAGAAGTGGTGTGGAAAAGGCTGGGGTGGGCATGGGAGGATGGTGATGACGCTCAAACAGGTGGGCTCTCCTTTGGGGGCAGGGCTGCATCCCTTTTTATTCTCTAAAATGGCTTTGTTTTTCCCTTTAGGAGGGGACAACAAAAATAGGAAGGATTGACTCAGACCAGGAACAGGACATTGGTGAGTGACAGAGCATATGGGTCCGATGCTCTGTGGCAGGTATTCATGCTGGACGGGTTTCTTCAGAGGAACGTGATGGTGCTCTGAGAGGAAGGAATCTTTGAGGTCTGAGGCGCCGCTCCTCTTTCCCTGACAGGTTGTGGGTCTGGGACATGATAGGAGGAGACCCACACGGTGGGATGATCCAGGTCTGGGTGGTTTCAGGTGGTGGCTCTTCCTCTCCTGTCATGATGTGAGATCTTCCAGATTTGGATTCTGATCTCATCAGAAGACTGGAGGAGGTGTTTCTCTGGGCTGTGCCTCCACCCAAGTGACCCCCGCCCCCTTCTGTAGTCCTGCAGGGTCAGTGGATCGAGAGAGACCACTGCACTATCACCAGCGCCTGTGGGGTCGTCATTCTGCGGCCTGCCCGCGGGGCCCGCTGCACGGTCAATGGCCGGGAGGTCACCGCCTCCTGCCGTCTGACCCAAGGTAGGGCCCCCTACAGCCCGGTTTATGCCAGGATGAGTGATCGGCGAGCTCCATTCTCATGGGCCAGACCCAGAGAACTCAGTGAGGCAGGCTTTAATGATGGAACACCCAGCCTCTGCCCCCAGAGATCTGAAGATTCCCTAATACAGTCCTCTTCCCGTAAACAAGCCCCAATTCCAGGGCTCCAGAGTAGAGAGTGACTCTCTGAAATTAGTACCTGTGTTTGTTAGCTCTGTGTCCTTGGGAAAGTCTCTGAGCCTCAATTTCCTATAAAATAGGAATAATAATAAAATCGTTGTGAGGATTGAATGAGCTCATCTGTGTAATGTTCTTAGCAGTGTTCTTGGCACTTAGAAAACATCCCTTATCATGATTACTGTCACTATTACTACTACTATGAATCTATTCAGATTCTCTCTGTCCTTTGAGGCTGAGCTTGGATACCCCTCTTCAACAAAGCATTCCCTGACTACTCCACCTGGAGCTCATCTTGCTTTCCTTGGGAATAGCAGAGCTCCTCCTGTTCATCTCATTAATTCAATACATACGTTGTACGGTATCCAATGAATACATATCTTACTGACTCAGCTAAATTATCAACTTGTGGGGGCAGGACTTTGTGCCCCAGAACAGTGGCCTGCACGTTACATGTGCTCAGAACACGAGCTGTGCATTGAATTCGCATCGGTCTCTGTGCCACAGGAGCAGTCATAACCCTGGGGAAAGCACAGAAGTTCCGATTCAATCACCCCGCAGAGGCCGCCGTCCTTCGGCAGAGGAGGCAGGTGAGCACATGGTGTTTCCACGTGGCTCCTGACCTCCCCGCTTCTCCTTTCTGGAGGGGGTCGGGCTTTGTCCGGGTCTGTTGGGATGGGGGTGATGATGCTTCCTTCCTTGTCTGCAGGTTGGAGAGACTGTTGGTAGCAGTGGCTCTCTGGAGTGGCTGGATTTGGACGGAGATGTCACTGCCTCCCGGTTGGGTCTTTGCCCTTTGCTTGGGAAGGAAAGGTGAGAGACAGCTGCTCGTTCTGCTGTGGGACGTTTTGGTTTTGCTTTTTAATTCATTACAACATGGAGCAGGGAGGAGATGAGTGTAGCAGCCAAGCTCGGAATGAGGCCTGGTCTGAACCAACGTGGGCGAGTGTTCTGAGGACGCTGAGCTAGCCGCTCAGCTGGTGGTTGTCAGGGTGGTGGTTGTGGCCTTCATTCATTGCCCCTTGGGTATTGCAACTTTCTTCATCACTGAAAGAGGTATATATCATATGATGTTTCCTGTGGCCACCTTCCTCTGTCAGCAAGATTTACACCTGATGTATTTGTGGGTAGCTTTGCTGCTTTTGGACCTACCTCTTTAAGTTCTATTAACCCCTTTAAATTCTGGCCTGCCTGTGTGCGAGCTCACGTGTGTGTCAGTTAGCTCCAGGACTGTGGCTTCCTCTGAGTTTTTAAAGTGACTGTGAGATGGAGAAGCCTCTTTTCCTCATAACCATGGGTCCAGTACTATGCATGAGGGGCAGGAACTCCAGGACCAACATGAAACTATCTTGGGGCTCTGCCCTGTGCTACTCGCTTCACCTGCCTTGAGACTGTGGAGTGTGGGTCCGAGTTTTCTACATGACTCATGGGAACTGCTTTTCTTCTTCATAGTCGTTCTTTATCCATTTCTGCATAGAAGCCCCCTCCCAGATCGAGATGCCTTGTGGGTTGGATCCTGGGAATAATGGTGTCCTGTTCTGAAAGCCACAGTGCCTTGTAACTTGGAGACTTCCTGTAGAAGATGTCAGCAGGGGACCCGGTACCTGTGCGACCCCTGGTGTGGGGGGCTGTTCAGCACCATGAGCACAGGGTGCCTGGGAGGGTTCTGATGGCCCTTGGTCCCCTGCTGCTCTTTGCTCAGGCCAGGAGCCTTGATGGCAGCTGAGGATAGCCTTGGGGCAGACCTCGGTGGTGAGATGTTGGATGAGGACAGGAGTGCTCTGAGGCAGGTAGTACGAGCAGCAGGCAGGTGCTCACAGGAGGGCTGCTGACGACCAGAGGACGATGCTTCAGGGCTTAAGGGAGGATGGTCAGTGTTGGGTGACTGTGGGCCCTGAGGGGTGACATAGGGTGGAGCATATCAAGATCAAGGTAGACTCAGGACTGAGGCCGGGGCTCTTGTTTGTCAGAGTGGCCTCCCTTTTTGTAGTGAAGTCATGAAAGGAGGCCTTGTCTTAGGTCAGTTCCTTTGGGAAGTCGCACTGAGGATGTGTTTTTCCCAAAGTCCAGAGGTCTACAGGGAACGGTTCTGCAACTTAAAGAGCCTTGGATGCTGAAGAGATACGTTGGAGTTGAGTAAAGCGGCCTTACCTCCTGGCTGTACGACAGAAAAGCTGTGTGACCTTAGGCAAGCTACTGAGTCTCTGAGCCTATTGGCTCACCTCTAAGTAAGGATGCTACCGTCTCCCTCCCAGGGGTCCTCGTGACACGGGTTGAAAGAGCGAGTGCACATGGAATACTTTGTCCAGTGCCCGACACCCCACAGCCCCGCTGCCGGGAGCCCCTCACGGCAGGGGCTGCCCGGGAAGGTGGCCTCCCTTTTGCTTTCCTGTCCTCCCACCTTGCCCCAGTGGACCCATCCACCCCAGAGAACACTGGGCTTCTGCCTTTTTAAGGTCTTCTCAGGCTCTCTAGCCCCATGGGCATGGACGTGACCTTTCAGTCGCACCAAGAATGCACCCTTTCATGCAGAGGACAGAGGGGGACTGGAGAATCAGGCCTCTCCCCCTCACTGCCCTCGCTCTTAAGCTCCAGCTCTGGGAGCCTGTGGGCCAGGCCGGTCCTGCCCAGCTACCATTGCCAGCACGCGTGCGCCAGCCCCTGGCAGCAGCGGGTGGTGTGGGCTCAAGGCTCTGAGCGGGCAGAGGGGCCGGGAGAGAAAGTGAGTGTGCGGAGCCCAGCATGTCGTCAGTAGGGCTCCCCGTCTGGGCTTGTGTCTCCACGAGGGTCTCTCATATGCTCTTGGGTGGGGTCGGCTCCAAAGCCTCCCCGTGTCCCAGGTTTCCTTTCCGCCCTCTTTCTCTCTGGAGGGATGCTTCTCTGGTGGGGAGCCTGTGAAGCCAGAACTGACTCTAGAGCAGGGGAAGTTGGCCTGTTGGCCTCCTTTTCTCCCTGCAGCAGTGAGTGATCTGGACCTGAGAAGAGTTTGTCCTTGAAAACTGTCTGTTGTCCGTGTTCTTGGCATTTTCCCCCTGGGAATTCTGGGAGCTTAACCTTAAGTGCCTAGAGCCCGGGGGACCCTGTTGCTGCTGCCACAACCTCTGCCACCTCAGCGGGTAGGTGCCATTGCATTTCTGCTGTGGAAGCTGCCGGCGCCGAGCAGCCGGAGGGCGCGATGGAGCCCCGGCAGCAGCTGGGGCTGCTGGAGTCCCCCAGGGAGAAGGGCACCGTCTGAGAGGGACAGAGGTCCTTGGCCGCAGGTTACTGAAGACTGGCCCTTGGTGATCTACCCAACATATAGCATTAGGTCGGCTTGTTCTTTTTCACATGCTTTCGGGGAACTTGGCCGATGTACTCAGCACAGGAGACATTTTCAGTCTGATGGTGTATGGCTCCTCGGACAAGCGTGCATGTCTGTGGGGCTCCTCCCAGACAGCCTCTCCTTGTGGGCTTGCAGCTGCTATGGAGGAAGCTGTATTGGGTCTGTAGAAGCTGACAGGCTGGCTACAGCTTTCCCCGGGGAAGCGTGGAGGAGCTCTCTTCTAGGGAGAAGCAGATTGTAAGTCTGAGGGTCCGGGGACAGTCAGAGAAGGAAGCTGAACACTCTCAGGGAATTCAGAATAAAGATCTCCTTCCTACCCCTTGTATCTGATGTTGTAGATCTTAGCTGGGTGTGTCTAAGACCCTCTGATGGGCTCGGGTTTGTAATTCAGCCGTGTCTGTGGTCAGACACAATTTGGAGCTGTGACACAGGCGTGATACATATAAATATATGTGTAAAATGTTTTCCATTAACTGCTTTTTCTGTTTGTGTGGCACTAACTGGCTTCTTATTCCAGTTGCTATCCCTGGCCTTTTCCTTATGTGTGACGAACGGCGCCTTTCCTGTTTTCTGTACCTTCCACTCTTGTGTGTTGCCCTTTTGCCCACAGCAGCCAGCAGCCGTCTTCCCCAGAGCACACTTGCACAGGTACCTGGGCCCCTCCTGATTCCTGGACTCACTGTAGATTGAGTCACCTCCCAGCCTCCTTTCCAGAGAGGAGCCTGCTGTTGTGTCAGCTCCCACCCACGCCCCCATCCATCTATTCACTCTCCCACCCGTCCCTCCTTTGCTGTCCTCCTAGGGCTACATTAAGAAATCTTAATTTCTTCTAAGACAGAGGCAGCAGACTTTCTGTGAAGGGCCAGGTTGTGCTGTAGCCTTCGCCGCAGCTATTCTGCTGTGCCGGTGAGGCACGGAAGCCCTCGAGACGATACATAAACCACACATGTGGCTGTGTTCCAATAACTTGATTCACAAAGCAGGCAGCGCATCATTTAGCCCGAAGGCTGTAGTTTGGGGACCTCTGCTTTCATTCTGCTCTACAAAGTGATAAACCTCCTAAGTGGAATGGACCCCTCAGAGCACACTGCTCAGATGGTTTGCCATCTGCTTCTAGTGTTAAGTCACTTAGAGAATCTCCAAGCCTGAGAGCCGTGGCCTCCTGGGGCTGGAATGAGGGCCGAGGGCAGGATAAGCGAGGCTGGCTGGGGCTTTTGTGTCGGTCTCCAGCAGACCCTGACCCTTCCCAGAGGCTCCCCCTCCCAGCCCGGAGCGGAGCCCCGTGCATTTGGCTCTTTTTGAAACCTGAGTGACAGGGACGGAGAGGCCCTGCGGAAACAGCATGGGAGGCCCTTGCATAGAAGTCACGTGTGACCTAGGGAGAGGTTAGCATGAGGGGAGAAGCTGTCAGTCTTCAGAGGAAGGCTCTTACTTATCCATGGTCACACAAGAACCTGGTGGCAGAGTAAAAGCATGACTGTAGTCTAGAATTTTTTTTTTTTTTTTTTTTAGGTGGAGGTGCCAGGGATTGAGCCTGGGTCCTCATGAAAGCCAAGAGAACCTTTTTTAAAATAAATTTATTTATTTATTTTTGGCTGCATTGGGTCTTCGTTGCTGCGCACGGGCTTTCTCTAGTTGCGGCGAGCGGGGGCTACTCTTTGTTGCGGTGTGTGGGCTTCTCACTGCGGTGGCTTCTCTTGTTGTGGAGCACGGGCTCTAGGCGTGCTGGCTTCAGTAGTTGTGGCTCCCGGGCTCTAGAGTGCAGGCTCCATAAGTTGTGGCTCACGGGCTTAGTTGCTCCCCGGCATGTGGGATCTTCCCGGGCCAGGGCTCGAACCCATGTCCCCTGCATTGGCCGGTGGATTCTTAACCACTGTGCCACCAGGGAAGTCCCAAGAAAACCTTTTTAAATTTTGTATTATTGGAAAATTTTAAATACACTACAAATGATCAACTCATGGCTAATCTTGTTTCGTTTATATCCCCAACTCCTCCCCACTGGATCTAAACAAATCTTGGACAGTTTCACCAGTAAACGTGTCAGCATGTATCTCTGAAAGGTGTGGTCGAGTCTAAAGCTCTTGAACCCTCGTCCAGGGCTCATTCACCGAGAACAGCCCTTGAGTGGAGACCAGCTCTCCCCTGGGACTCCTGCTGCATACACAGCTTGGCGTGCATCTGGGTTCCCTCTCCTCCTACCACCACATCAAGAGGGTTTCTGCTTTAGGAGTGGAGGTGCGGTCGTGATCGCTGAACAAGGAGGAGAGGGTTTCCATTCCCACAGTGTTTCTGGAGCTTCTGCTCTCATCTAGTTACAACAGATTTTTAGCAGATACCTTTTTATTCTTTTTTAAAGGACAAAGTTTCTTGATTTAGCTAAAATGTTGTGTTTTCTAAAAACAGCCGCTTTACTTTCCTGGTTATTTTCCTTAACCAAAATGAACTTGTGTTTCTGCTAAACCCACAGTCTAAGATTATGCTAGTCTCAGGACTGTTCTCCCCTCCCGCACTGTGACATCATGAGCTGCCTGTGACACCGTGCCTGTGTGTCCCAAGTTGCCAGAAGTCCAAAGCCCTCTCTGCCTTATTGAATGCAGAACTCCATGGGAGGGGCTAAGGCCGTGGAGGTGTTTGCTGAGCTGGGTTTACATTTCCCCCCGGGTAACCCCGGCCCCTGTGACAGGAAAGCGCTGGGAGAGCAGAGTGACAAGGACCACAGGCCACCAAGGGCTGGAGAGACACCCTGTGGGGCCCAGATTCAGCAGCAGCGGCTGTGCTTCGTGGGGGATTTGAGGCAGCGAATCCTAGCGGGACAGATTAGAACCAAACAGGAACGGGAACTGGACGGGACGTGTGCCAGCCAACAGGTTAAAGACGGTAGGAGCCTGCTTCCCCTTCCCATCTCTCCACACTGCCCTGGCCCTCTGTATTCTCTCCTTTGTTTTCTTTGTGATATGATGGAATCTTTGGTGTTAGGGGTTCTCTCCCCTCTTTTAGAGACCAGAGGCTCTTACACGGGGGCTGGAAGCAAGAATAAGGAAGCGACCTTCCTCACTGCCCTCATGCGTGCTTTTCCAGGTTCTGCTGCTGGCCCTAGCATGTGCCCGCTGCCCTGCTGAGGCCGGGGCTTCGTCCACTTGCCCTGTGGTCAGGGGGCCCGGCACTCCTGCCCCAGAGGGCCACGTGGCCCTCATCCCACCACGTCACCCTGGCCAGCTCTTCACTCTGTGCAGGTGCAGCCGTGGCCAGAGGTGCCTGAGTCCAGGGAGGGAGGACGGGCTGACCTTCTCTCAGGGTGTTTTTGGTTCGCAGACCAGCAGTGGCTACTCAGAGAAGGGACCTGGCCGGCCGGCTTGCAGCAGCAGCTGCAGCAAGACCGTGTAGAAGAGAAAGAACTTGCAGCCGCTGTTCCATCTGATTCATGGTGCCAGACAGACCCTGAGACTCAGCCATCTCCCCTGGTCCAAAGCCAGAAGAGGGTGGTGCACCCGCAGCTCCTGCGGAGACTCGCGCTTCGGGTGGCGGAGCGGAACGGCCGGCAGAGAAGGGTCTCGTTCCAGCTGAAGAGGACCATCGAGAAGCCGAGGCTGCTGGGGACCCACAGGAGACCGGAGCAGCTCAGGTTGCTGTGCTGGCTCCAGGATGACTGTCCCCGGAGGCCCCCCTTCCCGGCCCCCTGCCCTGGTGCCCTGGTCCTAGGGCCTCAACGCAGAAGCAGATTGACAAGGTGCAGTTCCTTGAGCCTCCGAAGGCCCTGCAGCCGGCACTCAGCCCAACTGCGCAGGTACAGCCGTCGGAGGCCGCCGTGGGGCACTGGCCGAGGTTTACAGCCTTGCCGCCCGGGCAGCGATCTTTACTTCCTGGGGCCTCGGTTTCCTCCATTTGTGAAATGGAAAAATGTGTCTACTCTTCTTTTCCTCATCGCTTTTTCTCCTGATCACTCTCTTCTTTCTCTGTAGTTGATGTCTTCTAAGATTTTCCCTGCCCCCACTCTGAGGGTCAGCTCTTGCTGCTCTGATCATATCTGCTGAGGGAGAATCTCAGCCTCATTTTCCGGGTGCTCTAGACCCTGACTACCACATACGTCTCCTTGTGTGTGTCCTGCCGCCACTCTGTCTCATATTGCCTCAGACTGCACTCTTCCTCCCTCCCCTCCCCTCCCACCCGACCTGCTGGCTCCAGTCAGTTTCCCAGCCCACCTACCATGCTGAGCAAGTGAAACACTCTCTTTCTGACTCCTGGGTTCATTTTGGGATCCTCCTTGTTTCTTTTCTCCTTCACTTCTCACATTCAGTCAAGGTGAGGCTATGTTATCTTCCAGACTGCTTGGAGCAGAGGACTATGTCTGCCTCTTTATATCCTCCAGGCCTAGCGCAGGGCCTTGCCCATATTAGGTGCCCAATTAATGTCTATTACTGTTATGTTTGCTTACCAATCTGGTCTTTAGAGTACTAGGTAGGCTTTTTTTTTTTTTAAGTTTTATGCAAAATTTCCAACATACACAAAGTTGAGAGAGTTGTGTGCCTGTCACCCATGTTCAGCAAATGTCAAGATTTACCATGCTTGCTTTGTCTCCCCTCCTTCCTTTTTCTGATGAAGCATTTTAAAGCAACTTTTAGACGTGATGTCATTTCAATCCTACATCAAGTATACACTTCTGAAAAATGGGTTTTCTTATAACCACATTGTCATCACACCCAACAAAATTAAGATTAATTATTCAGTATAATCAAAAACCTAGGCCATATTCAGATTTCTCTAATTGCCTCAAAATATATATTTATAGTTAATTGAAATTAAGATCCAGTAGAGTTTACACACTGCATGTGGTTGTTATGTCTTTTAAGTTTCTTTTAATCATGCTTTTTAAAAATTTCTTCATATCGTCGATTTGTTAAAGAAAGTGGGTCAATTCTGTAAAATGTGCCCCTTTATAGATTTGTCTGTTTGATTCCTTGTAGTGCATTTAAGTTATTATTCAGTTCCTCATGTTGGAAGTTTTCCCTAAAGGCGTGGTTAGATCCAGATGCAGTTCAGCCTTTTTGTAAGATAAAGAAAATGAGGAACAGAGTGTACCTGGGGCTTCTTTGAGAGCCAAGACTATAGTCTGTAGTTTCCTTGTGTACCTAAAGAGCTGACCCTGAAGGCTATAGGGGACAGTGACATTGGCCTAGTTTTTTTTTTTTTTTTGGCGGTACGCGGGCCTCTCACTGCCGGCGGCCTCTCCCATTGTGGAGCACAGGCTCCGGATGCGCAGGCCCAGCGGCCGTGGCTCACGGGCCCAGCCGCTCCGCGGCATGTGGGACCCCCCCGGACCGGGGCACGAAGCCACATCCCCTGCACCGGCAGGCGGACTCCCAACCACCGCGCCACCAGGGAAGCCCTGGCCTAGTTTTAAACCCCTTTCAGAGCAAACTAAGTGGGACTTTATATTCCTTCTCTCAGCAGGAAGTAGGGACCTCTTACTTTTCTGAGATGGCTTTCCTTGTCTCCACAGTGTTTTCCTGAATTGGGATCCCTCCACCACGTCACCTCCCGTGCCTGACCCTTCTGAGCAATTATCAGAGAAAACCCCATCAGAAGAGTACTTGCCCCAGGCTGCTTATTACCCCCCAAGGAAAGGGCATTTCATCAAGCATGCCCTCCGTTCTTCAGGCGAGGGGCAGCTCTGCACAGCCAGGAAGGCCCTGGCCAGGAAGGGAGCCTCACCCTCTGGCACCTGCCTCACTGAGAGCTGCGAGTCTGCCAGTGTCCAGGAAATGGAGAGAGTGGGTAAGCAGCCCCGTCAGATGGTGGCCCAGAGTTTCGCAGCTAAGAAGCTAAAGCCATGGGATAAGCCGGAGGTCCTCACCCCTTCCACCCAGACCAGGAGGGCTAAGGCCACTCACCTGCAGGGTGGGGAAAAGAAGGGAGCCTTGGGCCCCATGAGGCTGCTGAGGGAGCCAGTTGTGGTTCCTCACATCCCCATGGATCCAAGCAAGCCACTGGGCGTGGAAAGACAGCCAAGACTTTCTGGGCAGAATCCACCCCCCCTTCTCCAAGCGGGGCATCAAAGAGGCAGCAGAGGGTCCTGGCAGCTAGGGTTGAAGAGTCCTCTCGCCTGCCTCACAGCAGCCCTTTGAAGAGGCAACACAGTGCGGGGGACCCAGACGCCACGGCCTCACTCACAGGTTCCAGCCCTGTAGAGGATCTTGCGGGAGGAAGAGGTGGTGATTTATCTGATGCAGATAGCAGTTACTCAGTCGATTCTCTGTCCTATGTCTGTGCCAAAGCCCCACTGGAGCCACGGAAGCTGGAGGAGCCCCAGGGGAAGCAGCGGGATCTCCCAGGGCCAGATGACTCCGACAGCGAAGACAGCCAAGTATCTGAGGACTCGCTGGCCGAGAAGGGGTACCAAAGCCCACAGGACAGCCCAGCGCTCAGTTTTCTCACCCGTGGCCATGGCCACTCTAGGGCCAGAGCTCAAGCCTCTGTGAGGGGCTTCACCACATCCTCAGACAGGCGACTGTTCACCCAGACGCACAGGAGCTTTTCCCTCGACAGCCTGGTTGACGCTGAGGAAGAACTGGGGGACGATCGGCAAGGAGAGCCTTTCTTCCGTTCAGCTGACGAGATGCCCACGGAGACTTTCTGGCGCCTGCAGAGCTCCAGTCTGCCCGCAGGGGACGAGGAGGCAGTGTGCAGGCCTGGCCCCATCAGCCACAGAACAGGAGCCAGGCTGGATGCCGCCCTGCCAGTGAGCAGTTCGTTTTACCTGGAGCTCCAGCCCCGCTGTGAGCAGCCCGAGTTGGCGGTGGAGGCAAGCCCCACAGAACAAACCAACACTCTCCAAGACGTGCAGCTTTCCAGAGGGAGCCCTCTGGCGTCCATGGATTCCTGGTTCTCCTGTGACTCCAAGAACAGTCCCAGTAGCCCCCCAGGTTCTTTATGTCCAAGTCCTGACGTCCAGGATGTTCAGCCCTGCGGTTGGGAGAGGCCTGGATACTGGCCCAATATGGAAGAACTAAAGTCATCAGATACAGAAACAGTCCTGTCCTGCAGCTCCAAACGGCCCCTGGGCGGTGCTGAGCTGCCCTGCAGTGTCAGAAGTGTATACACAGTCCCTGTTTCTGATACGACCAGGGTGTCCCTCTGGGGCTCTTATAGGCTTCTTCAGCCAGGAGCCGATGGCACCTTTCAGGCCAGAGGGGTCCCTGACATGGCCCAGAAGGGCGTCTCTGAAGCATCTGACTCTAGTGTGTCAAGCTTGTTGGCTGCCTCTGCCACCTCATTCACTTACGTTGGCAGTGCCTGTGAGAGAGACTGGGCTGCCCTTCCGCAAAAGTACCTCCTTGAACTGTCTCATCCTGTTTTGGAGGCCACAGGAGCACCCAGTCTCCCTCCTCGAGGGAAGGGAAGGCCCTCCCTCGAGGAAGACTCTGGTTCCCTGACCCAAGATTCTGGCAGGGGAGGAGATGCTCTATTGCCAACTGGTCCTAGGGTATCTAGCAGCCCGGATTTCAACAACTTTCCTATCCATCTGTCCAGAATTAGGCGTCTGAGAGCTGAGAAAGAACAGGACAGTCTGCGTGTCGAGGTAGAAGGTACTTCAGAATTCTTTACAGCTAATGAGAAAGAGGTGAGTCATAGTGGAACTTATTCAGCGGACGTAGAATCATCGACTTCTGGAACTACAAATGCGCACGTCTCTACAGCAGCGAACAAGACAGCACATCCCGTGATGGAAGCATGGGGAGTCAAAGAGAGCAGCTTGGAAGAAGCCTCTCAGAGTAGCGAGAATCCTGGTCTCATGACGTCCTCTGATGAATGTTTCATCCTGACGAACGCTTGTCACCATGTTGTCACCATAGACACCAAAGAACCCCATTGGCCCCGACGCTGGGCTCCTTTGAGGAAGAATAGTGCAGACCCAGGGGGGCAATTAGGTCAGAACAGCCACCACCTCCCGCAGGAAGAGAAGACAGACTCCCAGGAGAGCTCCAAGGAAGCGGGTAGAAGACACAGCAGGTTTTCCTTTGCCTTTCCTTCAGGTCCAGAGCTGTGCCTCCACTCTGCTCCCTGGAATCCACTCCCATCTTCCCTGCAGCCACCTCCCTTGGAAACATTCTATGTGACCAAAAGCCGAGATGCCCTAAGAGAAACCGCCTTGGAAATTCCGGCTTGCAGAGAAGCAGGGGCGCCCTCCCCCCCTCCCAGGGAAGCATGGGGCTTTGGACATGAGCACCAAGTCCTCCAAAATGTGTATGTGAAGAATAAGTTGCCAGCGCTGTTACAAAACCAGAATTCCAAGATTGCATCGTCTCAGCAGGTCATGGCAGAAAGGCCAGCTGACCCGAACACCAAGGAAGCTTGCAGGGAAAAAGGGAAATGCCTTGGAAACATTAAAGAAGAAAGCCATAACTCAGTTTATTTTTTTGTCACTCAGAACAGACATTTTCTTCCATCTACCAGCATAAAAGTATGTGAATTTGAAAATCAAGTTGGAATTTTAAATAAACACAGTCTTCCAGTGCTCAAGCAGGGAGAAAAGGCTACTGTACAGTCCTACTGCAGTGTCTCCTCAGTCAGTTCTGGGTCAAGGAAGCCTCCCCTGGTGTGTGAATCTGAGACGAGTGGGGAAGAAGAGCAGGGGCAGGATGCAGTCCTCAGAGAGACCCCGGCCTGTGACGTGAAGAGACGGTTTCCTTCTGGGGTCAGGTCTGATTTCATCTATAAAACCATCAATTTAGGCCTTGACAAGGACAAGACAGAGGAAGCCACTCGCTCTTTGAAGTCCAGATCAGTACATCATAGAGTAAGCAGCCCAGAGACAGCAGCCCAGGATGAGAGTCCAACCCACAAGGGGGAAAGGAGGAATGAAATTGGGCTTCCTGGAAAAGCGCTCCATCCCAAAGATGGCTCAGAAGAGTTTAGGCTTCCACAGGCAGAGTCCATGTATGAAAGATTCCAGTCAGTTACGTGCTTTCAGGAAAGAAACCTCGGTGAATGCAAGGTCCCTGGAAAGGTGCGAGAAGCGTTAAACCCCAAAGAAGAACCTCCTGGAAAGAAACGGAGTAAAGGAGATAATAATGCTGATGAGATGGCTAGGCTAATTAGGAGTGTAATGCAGCTGGAAAATGGCATCTTGGAAATTGAATCCAAACAGAGTACGCAGCTAAATGCTTCCCACACACTGGGAGTCAGTAAGGAGTTTATGTTCCAGGACCAGAAGGACCAGGAGATGGCTGACCATGTGCTGAGGCCAGGCAGCTTTAGAAACCACCTGTCCTTCAAGGATCAGCCATCTTCTCCAAAGTGGAAAGATGATGTTATCTTTAGGGATGGTGAAGCTGGACAAATGGAGGTTAACAGTAGCATTGATCCCCAGGTACACGACATCAGATTTGTGAAAGGGCACACCCACCCAGCTGTATTAGACAGACCCGCCAGGGAAGCTGCTGGTTATTTAGGGACATTTACAGTTTGCAGAGAATGCACCAACTCTTCTGCTCATCCAAGGAAAACGAAAGCTTCGGCTGGAGCTCTGCCATTGCAGCCCATGCCTGAGAGGACTTCTGAGGAGGGCGAGCTGGCGAATGCAGTGTACCCCAGACGGCCGCCCCGTGGCTTGGGAAGTCTCGAGGAGCTGGAGACTGTGAAGGGTGTTCAGGAAAGCCATTTTGCCAAACGCATACGTAGTTCTAAGCAAGAGGAGCTGGAAGTTCAAGGCAGAGTTGAAGAAACGGCTATGCAAAGAGGGAGCCTACAGGAGAAAAACAAAGTGGTTTCATTGACTCAGAAACTCCCTGGCCTGTGCCAGCGTTGTGTGTGCACATTTTTCAGCCAAGAGACTGACCCATTGCCAAGCCAGCCAGGGGCCTGTATGGCTCCTCGCCGGGACCTGAGCAACGCCTTGCCCTTGAATTCAGCAAGGCCGCCAAGAACCTGTCTTTATGTACCTGGTACTCTAGGCATCTCTTCTGTTGACTGTGTGCTGGATCCCACCCTGTTGAAAATGCCCACCAGTCCCCTGGTAACTGGAGCGGGGCGTCAGGACCAGAGTGGAGAGCCCGGACGCCACAGCCCACAGCACGGAGACGATAGACAGGGCTTCTCCGCAGCACACCCTGCTTGGTGCGGGTCTGTGATATCCATGGCTGTGGGATCTCGCAGTCAATCCAGTGCACCAGCGAGCATTCCCCTGGGGGCAGAGGGCAGGAGGTCAACAAGCACCAGTCTGCAAGGCCACGGAGGGGACCTCAGAAGCACCTTGCTGGGCTTGGGTAGCAGGGTGGGTTCTCCTTCCGAAGCCGAGGCAGCTGTACCAAGAGGACCAGACAGAGCCAGTTCCCTGAACAGGGCCTCTAGCCTGCTTGAGAGGAGGGCCAGCTGCCCCTTAGAAGAGGGGGACAAGCGAGGCAGGGGGGAGAGGCAAAAGGCAGAGAAGGAGGCCGAGGACCTCAGTCCTGCCAGTGGTGCTTTCTCAGCACCTGTGTCCTTGCCAAGGCTGCCTCAGCCGGAGCCCTCTGCCCATCCAGCCACGTGCCTGGCTGAGTTGGAGGAGATAGGACAGGCGAAGGCCCAGGGGAAGCAGCTTCACAACGTGGTGGCTGGGGGCACAGTCCTTCCTCACGATGAGACGCTATTAGGACCTGAATGTTCTTCAGGGGCCCCTGGCAGGCCTCAGTGTCCACAAATGGGCCAGTCAGTGTCAGCCAGGACCAGAAATGAGGGTGAAGCACGGGGATTTCATGTGGCGTCTCTCTCTGCTAAACCAGGACACCTGTCAAGTGATGAGAGGACATCTGTCCTTCAGGCCACACCCCGCTCTGCAGACAGCTGTCACCCTCTGCCCAGCACTGACACCAACACGGGGCCACGGCACTCCTCACGGACTTCCTCCCACGTTGACCCTGCTCCAGGTACAAGTCACTGTAGCGGAAAACGGAGACATTGCCTGGGAGCCGGTGAACAGTTTGTGCATCACACTAGCTCTTCTGAAATCATAGAGAAAGAGGGAGAAGCAACCAGAACACCTTCCTCTGCTGATGCTTTGGGCTCAGACAGTCTTCCTTTTTCAGCAGCTGTGGAGGAGGACAGGAGGGTAATGGTGGAGGAAATAGTGGCTGCCTTACCTTCTCAGGCCCCTTTTGATGATGCTGGAGGGATTCCATGTAGGCGAGGCCCGTTTGCTGCCTGGGAAGCTGCCCAGGGCATTCTCCCTGGCTGGCAGGAGAGCAGCCTAGCCCACCAAGAACCTGGGACTCTGGACAACACATGGGGAGGAGGTCCTGGTAACTTCCTAGTGGCTGCACAAGGAGGAAAACCAACCTGTTTTGAAAGTCACCTTGTGATCTGTGATGTTGAGAATTCTGCCCGTCTCTCAGGGCCTAACCAAGACCAGGGCCAATGCCTTGAGGCTTCCACCAGCTTAGAAGAAGGGAAGGCGAGTCCCAAATGGGGTGCCGTCCTTCCCAGAGCCCTGGGAGGGATTGGACTGGAAGCTCCCTCTCAGCAGCCTGTGAAGCGGGAGGGGCGTGTTGGCTCTAGGCTAGCAGAAGCCTGCAGCGCCAGTGTCAGAGGTCCCAGGCCAACTCCGTTGCCACATCAGAGACCCGGAGGAGTTAGGGAGGAGGCCCTGCGCGGGTGCCCGCGGGAAACTTCAGACTGTGGTGTCTTTTCGGGGAGCACTGAAGGCAGCAGGACCCTCAGCCCACCCGGAGGCCAAGCAGACAGCAGATCTCATCCTTGCCGGCAGCCGTGCAACCCTCAACCCGTTGCTTCCGGGGCCCGTGCCTCCCCTTCCTCCACTTCACTGTGTTACAGAGACGGTGACCTGGGCAAGGGGGCTTCCGAGGCCACCCCGCATACTCGCCACCCACCCTGCATGGTCCCCCCCAGGGCCTGCGGGGTGGAGAGAGGAGAGGGCCATTGCAGGGAACCTGATGTACTCTGGGCACATGGCCTTGAGCCCAAAAGCATTAATGTGGAGTTGGGGCCGGTAGATGGCAGCACCCCGGAGACCTGTGCTGCTGCTCTCCTGCCTCCGGCTCAGGGCTGCAGCTCCCCTTCCGCCCCTGATGTGAGGACAAGTCCCCTCAGCCCCTGGGTTGCTGATGGTAGCTGCAGGTCAGTAGGGGATCCTGAGAAAAAGGCTGGCAAGAAGAAAGTCAGCGCTGAGCTTGAGGCTCCCCCTTTCCATGCAGGCAGGTGCTCTGAACCACCCGGGAGGTTTCAGGACAGCTCCGCTGGTGGCCGGAGTGCACAGGGCTCTCCAACCAAGCCAGAACCACCTGCAACAGCTGGGGGACCACACAGCCTGAATTTAAGTGAAGGGTGTGTTGCGAGTGAGCCGCCGGTGGGACCACAACATGGATGTTTGGGAAATGCCATCAGATGCCTTCCAGAAAAGCCGCAACTTTCCGCGGAGTCCAAGGATCCTAGTGGCTTGGATCCCCAAGCCAAATTGGTAGCAGAGTTACAGTGCGTCTCCGGTCCCCAGGTTGACAGCCCCCGGGAGGAGGAAGAGCAGCAGAGAGACCAGGCTTCAGGTGGCCGAGAAGATGCTGCCCGGGGCAGGAGCCCCCCATGTGCTGATGAAGGTGGCTCAGGCAGCTGTCAGATTAGAGGTGCAGGCAGAGAGGACGAGGCTGTGGCCAGGCTCCCTGCAGCCTTCAGAGACTCAGCCACTGTCCCCTTGGGGCAACGTGGAGCATGTTGGCCTGTGGCCCGGGGCCCCGGGCAGCCCTCTTCTGGCGGGGAGCAGCCGGCACCCTGCCACCGGTGCTCACTTCCTGTGATCGCCATCGTCTCTGGCCCCAAACACTCTAGACCGCAGTTCTCTGTGGTCAGCTCTCACCGGTCTCTTCAGGAGCTAAGCTTGAGCGTGGAGCCTCCTTCCCCGACAGATGAGGATATACAGGAGCCTAGCAGATTGTGGACCCCACATCCCAGAGGCTGTTTCTCAGGAAAGTCTGCGGCAAGAACGTCTCTGAAAGCTGAGGGCTGCAATCAGGAAGCCGCCTCTGACCTGGATGGCATCGCTGCTGATCCCAGGCCCCTGCCGTCCACACCCCCTCCTTCCCCGGTGACTTCAGCTGTCTCGTGCATGCCGACCCCCGATCTCATGGCTGCTCGGCTATTTGGTACTCCGGAACAGGCCCAGCCGGGAAAGCCAGAGAGACTGGGTGGCCAGGCTCGGCCAGAGGCGTGGTGCTCTGAGGCGGGCGGAGGAGCCCTGCTTTTTGGCTCCAGCACCATCGATCCCTGCGCCCTGCCCTGGCGTCCCGAGGGGCCTGCGCGTGTTGGCCGGAAGCAATATGTGTTTGGCGGCGCAGCTGATGTCTCCCGTGGCCCGACACCCCAGGGCCTGACACCGTCAGACGTGGACCGGTGCTCCCGTGAGGACGACGGCCTAGCCGACCGGGGCTCCCCGGTCTACTCCCACTGCAGCACCTTGGCCAGTGCCCGAGGCCTGTCAAGTACACGCAGCCTCGTCGAAAGCGCCCGCCGTTCCCGTGAGGCCTGGGGAGTCTGGGGTTCCTCATTTGCCCTGGGGAGCCCCCACGTCCTGATCAGCTCTGAAGGGGCAGCCCCCCCTAAGGGTCCTGACGAGAGAGGCGGGTTCCCGGGCACCCCTGAAGAGGCAGGCTGCCTGAGGAGGGAGCCTCCCTTGGCTGGAGGAAGTGCTGCGGGCCCGGTGGATGAGATTATGCTGCTGTACCCATCAGAGGAGGGCGGCCCTGTGGGTGTGTCCAGGATGAACACCGTGGAGCGGGGCACCCAGACTCTAGGCTGCAGGTCCCGCTGGAGCCATGCGGACCTCTCTGCTCAGTCGGATCTGGCCTCTTGGACCAGCATGCACAACCTGTCTTTCCGCCTCTCGCAGCTCCTGCACAGCACCTCGGAGCTGTTGGGGCGTCTCTCCCAGCCAAGGGTGGCCGAAAAGGAGTGGAATGCCAAGAGGGAGACCCCGGGTGAGGTGCCCCAGGCACTGAAGATGGACGGCTGTACTCAGACCACCATGGATGAGGGCATCCAGACTGACGCGGCCTCACCATCTCTGCACCTCCAGGCCCCAGAGGCCAACTCTCAGAAAGTCAATGCGGTCCTTGAAAGGCTGGGCTCAGATCTTTCCATCACGTCTCAGGAAAAGGGACATGTCCCCGGGACGCTTAAGAAGAGAGGGGCAGAGGGGACCGCACGGAAAATAGCAGGGCCCCGAGATCTTCAGGAAGAAAGCACACTCTGCAGGCCCCGGAGTGCCCCCGTACCCTCATCCCACTTGAGTTTTCAGAAAGTGCCCCCTGGGCAGAACCTGCATCCTCTGAGCCCCCAGCCTTCTCTGGATGCCCCCCTGCCTCCCAGCCTGGCTGGTGGCAGCCCCGGCCGCAGCCTCGGTGCACCTCCCTCCCCAGGGCCCTGTCCCCACACTGTGGAGCCTGTGGAGGAGCCCGGGGTGTGGAAGGAGCAGGGCCCCACGAGCGCCTTGCTGGTGGACAGGGCCTCCTCCCCGATCCTCACGCTTAGCGCCAGCACCCAAGGGTCAGGGCACCCCCCAGGCGCTTTGTCTCTCTCGGCCCCCTCAGCTCATTCCCTTGAAGGCTGCCAGAAGTTTGTCTCCCGCCCAAGCCTTCCCCTGGGCGCCCCGAGGGCTGCAGTGGGTAACTATTCTCAAACCACTGATGAGTCAGGGAGCTCTCAGAGCGTGGAGGCTCCGTGTGGAGAAGGTAGCAGTCCCTTAGAAGGGGGTGACCACAGGTGCTCCCTTGGGCTGAGCTCCCGAGGCCACCCAGAGCAGAGCGCAAAGCCCCAAGTCCGTTGCGTGGAGCAGGCCCCACAGGGGCGTCAGCCCAGGACCACCACTGGGGTCCAGAGCAGACTGTCGCCTCCACCACCGGGAAGCAGGAGCCGGAGGCTGACTGATGGCTTTGTGCCTGAGGACGTGGCCTCCCTAGAGTGTGGCCCACTGAGCAGCAGGGGGCTGAGTCGATGGCAGTGCAGGACAGAGAATGGGGGTGAGAGCTCAGTGTCTCCAGAGGAGCCACGGCCCGCTCTGAACATTTCCTCTTCGTGGGGAGGCCTCTGGCGCCGCCGCAGCTGCCCTTCCTTTGAGTTGGCTGACACCCCAGGGCTCCGGGGTTGCATCTTGGGCCCAACCGAGGCCTGCCAGCCTGAGGGGCCGCTGCGCCCCAGTTCCCAGACATGCATGGCCCCTGAGCCCCAGCACCACGGTCTGAGGGACCTCCCGGTGTATAACAAATCCAGCGATTGGTGTGGGGGTCAGGACGGCTCCCCTGGGGCGCTGGGTGTGATGGATTTGCTGGGGACCAGATGTGATTGCAGCTCAGGACAGCAGGGACAGAGGCTCCCACAACCTCATGAGGACCAGAGCCAGGCGCCCGAGTGGTCCCAGAGGGAGCAGATCCCCCTGCGAGTCGGGGCCCAGACCCTCTCCCTCAGCGTGGAACTCACGGAAGCAAAACTGCACCACGGCTTTGGGGAGGCAGACGCCCTGCTGCAGGTGCTGCAGAGCGGGACGGGGGAGGCACTTGCTGCCCAAGAGGAGGAGCCGTACGCCTGGTAAGGACCCAGCTCGGAGTGGGGCGACGAGGGCTGGGCGGAGAGGAGAGAGAGCCGAGCCGAGCCAGCTCACAGCCGGCCGTTCCCTCCTCCTGGCTCAGCTCTGGGACCTTCCGGGGGTCAGAGATAGGTCTAGAGATGGAGAAGGGCAGTCAGGGTCAGCTTCAGTGCCTCACTCACGTTCTGTCTCAGGCCAGAACGCACCGCAGAGAACCTCCGGAGGGAGCGGGCTGAGCGACTTCAGAACTTCCGCCGGACGCAAAGCCTCAGCCCCCAGAAACAACTGAGCTTCCCATTCAACCGGGATCTCCCCACCTGGGCCTTTGACTTGCCCAGCAGGCGCCGAGAATACCTGCAGCAGCTGAGGAAGGATGTTGTGGAGACCACCAGGTATGGTGGACCCAGAACCCTGTGGGGAACAGGCTCTGGGTGGGGTGAGTGTGGGGAGCAGGGCCTGGATTTGAGCGTCCTGGACACCGGAGGCTGCAGCTTCCTTTGCCAGGAGCGATTCCAGGAGTGGGTCCTACATGACTGTGGACAGTCGGAGGCAGCTGTGGAGACTGAGGCAAAGGGAAAGAGGAGGGTTTGGGAGGGAGCAGCGGACGGGGTGGGGGTGGATAGAGGAGCCGTCCTCGGGGTGTTTGTAAGACCACACCCGAAGGCCCTGTGGGCAAAGAGAGGATGGGCCCTTCAGGAAGGTGGTGTTGAGCGGGCCTGGGCCATCGCCCACTCACCATGTTAGAAGGCATCTCTCCAACCCTCTGGTCTTCCCCAGGAGCCCACGGTCAGTGTCAAGGTCTCCTCACCCACCCTCTGACATAGAGCTGATGCTACGAGAATACCAGCGGGCCCGTGAGGAGGCCAAGGTGGAGATTGCCCGGGCCCGGGCCCGACTGCGGGAGCAGACTGAACAGGAAAAGCTGCGAATCCGCCAGCAGATCGTCCGCCAGCTGCTGCGGGTGGGGAGTGGGGCAAGCCTCTGATTTCAGGGTAGGCTCGGAGCCCGGGGCAGACCAGGGCTGCCTCTGAATCTTGGGACTTAGAATATGGAGGAGGGCGTCGGGCCCCTGGTGCCAGCTCAAAGCTGCTTCACTCTCTATTTTCATGCCATCCTCATCAGACCAGCTCCTGTCCCCAGGCCAGAGTTTGGGAGGAGGCGGCTTGGGTATATAGTTGGGGTGGGGATGGGGGAGGCATGGGGGTATGAGGCTGAGGCAGGAGGCAGTGGGAGGTGACGGGAACTGGGGAGGTGAGAAGGGGTGAAAGTGAGGGTGGGAAGTGAGGGTGCACCTGGAGCTGGTTGACAGTAATCTGTCCTTCCCAGGAAGAAGAAAAGCTACACACCCTGGCCGCCTCAAGCTCTTGGTGCACCAGCTCCAACGGAAGTCTCTCCTCTGGTGTCACCTCCGGCTACAATAGCAGCCCGGCCTTGCCAGGCCAGCTCCAGTCCCCAGACAGTGTGGTGAGTAGGCAAATGCAAGCACGAATCGGGCCGGGAGCACCCTGGCAAGAGTTTGGGAGGAAGTTCTGCCTCCTGGAGGCCACTGCTGACGTGAGCCCTTCTCCTGTACGATGGCCTTTGTCTTCCCTGTGGTATTTGTCTCCCCTCCCTGTTTACTCATTCATTCATTCAACAAGTGTTTATTTTGTAGGCACTATTTTAGGCACTGAGCAAAATTGTTCTTGTCCTTAAACAGATTATTAGAGGGATAAATATTAAACAGCTTATTTTATTATTTAATTATTGTTGCAGTAGTTTCTGTGAAGAAGGGGTGCTAAGCCGGATGAAACAGGGACCTGACCTAGTCTGGAGGATCAGCAAAGATGCTCTGAAGAGAATGTGTTTAAACTGAGACTGGAAGGCCGAGAGGTAGTTAACTCAGTAAAAGTTGGTGTCTGGAGATATGTGGGGGGCAGGAGAATAGCCTTCCAGGCAGAGGGCCCAGCAAGTGAGGGAGGAGGAGTTGGGGGAACTAAAAGAAGGTTAGTGTGGCTGGAATGTAAAGAGTGAGATGGAAGAATCACAGGAGAAGGGACTAGAAAAGGCAAGGTTGTGTAGACACTATTGGAAATTCTGGCTGCTTTCTAACCTATCTGATCATGTTACTTCTCAAAGCTGCTGACAAGCTTTTTAGTGGGGAGGAGAATGACGAGCTTGCCAGAGAAGTGGCAAGAGCAGCCCTGGGTAGACCCGCTCACGACCTTGGCAAAGCCGAGTGAGAGACGACAGTTGCTTGGTTCAGGGCACCGCCCGAGTGGAGGAGCAGATGTGGATGCGCTGGCTAGAGCGTCCACAGGACACAGGGGCAGATTGGAAGTTGGAGGCTGGAAGCAGGAGGAGTCAGAACCACATGCACTTTGGGCTTGAAGGGCTGGTGATGTCCATGTGACGAAGAGCCCTGAATGGGGCAGGTTTTGAGGGGAAGATCATGAGTCTAGTTTGGTATTTACCAGGTTGAAAGTGCTTGTGAGAAATGCAGGGGAGCAGCTGGAAATCAGGCAGTTGGGATCCAGATCTGGAGCTCAGAGGTAAGATCTGGCTGGGGATATAAAATCTGAAATTCCTTTTATAAGCAAAACTTCACACAGTAAAAAAAAAAAAAAAAAAAAAATCGTATTCAAACAGTAGCAAAAGACATAGAATGTCAAGTGCATTTTTCAGTCTTTTTGCCTCCCCAGAACCAGTTTGGTGTATATTTCCAGAGATAGTCTGCGCATCTATAAGGAAATGTGTATCTTTTGAGGATGTGTATATCTTTTTTACAATAGCGCATTAATTTCTGCTGTATAGCAAAGTGATTCAGTTATACATATACGTACATTCCTTTTTTTATATGCTTTTTCATTATGGTTTATTATAGAATATTGCATACAGTTCCCTGTGCTATACAGTAGGACCTTGTTGTTCCCATTATTCTTCTTTTTCTGACCCTGTAGTGTATTCTTTTTTTAATTTTTATTTTATATTGGGGTATAGTTGATTTACAATGTTGTGTTAGTTTCAGGTGTATAGCAAAGTGGTTCAGTTATACATATCATTCTTTTTCAGATTCTTTTCCCATATAGGTTATTACAGAATATTGATAGAGTTCCCTGTGCTATACAACAGGTCCTTGTTGATTATCTATTTTATATATAGTAGTGTGTGTATGTTAATCCCAACCTCCTACTTTATCCTTCCCCCTGCCCCACCTTTCCCTGTTGGTAAACATAAGTTTGTTTTCAAAGTCCGGGAGTCTCTGTTTTTGTAAATAAGTTCATTTATGGGGCTTCCCTGGTGGCGCAGTGGTTGAGAGTCCGCCTGCTGATGCAGGGGACACAGGTTCATGCCCTGGTCCAGGAGGATCACACATGCCGCAGAGCGGCTGGACCCGTGAGCAATGGCCGCTGAGCCTGCGCGTCCGGAGCCTATGCTCCGCAACAGGAGAGGCCACAGCAGTGAGAGGCCCGTGTACCGCAAAAAAAAAAAAAAAAAAAAAAAGAAGTTCATTTGTATCATCTTTTTGGATTGCACATATAAGTGATATCATATGATATTTGTCTTTCTCTGACTTACTTCACTTAGTATGATAATCTTTAGGTCCATCCGTATTGCTGAAAATGGTATTATTTCATTCTTTTTTATGGCTGAGTAACATTCCATTGTGTATATGTACCACATCTTCTTGATCCATTCATCTGTCAATGGACATTTAGGTTGCTTCCATGTCTTGGCTATTGTAAATAGTGCTGCAATGAACATTGGGGTATGTGTATATTTTCAAATTATGGTCTTCTCCAGATATATGCCCGGGAGTGGGATTGCTGGATCATATGGTAGTTTTATTTTTAGTTTTTTAAGGAACCTCCGTACTGTTCTCTATAGTGGTTGTGCCAATTTACATTCCCACCAACAATGTAGGAGTGTTCCTTTTTCTCCACACCTTCTCCAGCATTTGTTATTTGTAGACTTTTGGATAATGGCCATTCTGACTGGTGGGAGGTGATATCTCCTTGTAGTTTTGATTTGCATTTCTCTAATATCTATATTGAGCATCTTTTCATGTGCTTTATGGCCATCTGTATGTCTTCTTTGGAGAAATTGCTATTTAGATCTGCCCATTTTTTGATTGGGTTGTTTGGTTTTTTGATATTGAGCTGTATGAGCTGTTTGTATATTTTGAAGATTAATCCCTTCTCAGTCTCTTTGCTTGCAAATATTTTCTCCCATTCTGTGGGTTGTCTTTTTGTTTCTTATGGTTTCCTTTGCTGTGTAAAAGCTTTTAAGTTTAATTAGCTACCATTTGTTTATTTTTGTTTTTATTTTCATTACTCTGGGAGGTGGGTCCAAAAAGATATTGCTGCAATTTATGTCAAAGAGTGTTCTGCCTATGTTTTCCTCTAAGAGTTCTATAGTATCCAGTCTTAAATTTAGGTCTTTAATCCGCTTTGATTTATTTTTGTGTATGGTGTTAGAGAATGTTCTAATTTCATTATTTTACCTGTAGCTCTCCAGTTTTCTCAGCACCACTTATTGAAGAGACTGTCTTTTCTCCACTGTATATTCTTGCCTCCTTTGTTGTAGATTAATTGACCATAGGTGCATGGGTTTATTTCTGGGCTTTCTCTCCTGTTCCATTGATCTATATTTCTGTTTTTGTGCCAGTACCTTACTGTTTTGATTACTGTAGCTTTGTAGTATAGTTTGAAGTCAGGGAGCCCAATTCCTCCAATTCAGTTTTTCTTTCTCAGGATTGCTTTGGCTATTTGGGGTCTTCTGTGTTTCCATACAAATTTTAAAATTTCTTGTTCTAGTTCTGTGAAAAATGCCATTGGTAATTTGATAGGGATTGCATTGAATCTGTAGATTGCCTTGGGTAGTATAGTCATTTTGACAGTATTGATTCTTCCAAGAACATGGTATATCTTTCCATCTGTTTGTGTCATCTTCGATTTCTTTCATCAGCATCTTATAGTTTTCGGAGTACAGGTCTTTTGCCTCCTTAGGTAGGTATATTCCTAGGTATTTTATTCTTTTTGTTGCAGTGGTAAATGGGAGTGTTTCCTTAATTTCTCTTTCTGATCTTTCATTGTTAGTGTATAGAAATGCAGCAGATTTCCATGTATTAATTTTGTATCCTGCAATGTTACCAAATTCATTGATGAGCTCTAGTAGTTTTTTGGTAGCATCTTTAGGATTTTCTATGTATAGTATCATGTCATCTGCAAACAGTGACAGTTTTACTTCTTTTCCAATTTGTATTCCTTTTATTTCTTTTTCTTCTCTGATTGCCATGGCTAGGACTTCCAAAATTATGTTGAGTAAGAGTGGTGAGAGTGGACAACCTTGTCTTGTTCCTGATCTTAGAGGAAGTGCTTTCAGCTTTTCACCATTGATTATGATGTTAGCTGTGGGTTTGTCATATATGGCCTTTATTATGTTGAGGTAGGTTCCCTCTATGCCCACTTTCTGGAGAGTTTTTATCATAAATGGGGTTGAATTTTGTCAAAAGCTTTCTCTGCATCTGTTGAGATGATAATATGGTTCTTATTCTTTAATTTGTTAATATGGTATATCACACTGATTGATTTGTAGATATTGAAAAATCCTGCATCCCTGGGATAAATCCCACTTGATCATGGTGCGTGATCCTTTTACAATTCTATTGTTGGATTCAGTTTGCTAGTATTTGTTTAGGATTTTTGCATCTATGTTCATCAGTGATATTGGCCTGTAATTTTCTTTTTTTGTGTTGTCTTTGGTTTCGGTATCAGGGTGATGGTGGCCTCATAGAATGAGTTTGGGAATGTTCCTTCCTCTGCAATTGTTTAGAATAGTTTCAGAAGGATAGGTGTTAATTCTTCTCTACATGTTTGATAGAATTTGTCTGTGAAGCCATCTGGTCATGGACTTCTGTTTGTTGGGAGTTTTTTAATCCCAGTTTCAATTTCAGTAATTGTGATTGGTCTGCTCATATTTTCTGTTTCTTCCTGGTTCAGTCTTGGAAGATTGTACCTTTCTAAGAATTTGTCTGTTTCTTCTAGGTTGTCCCTTTTACTGGCATATAGTTCCTTGTAGTAGTCTCTAATGATCCTTTGTATTTCTCTGGAGTTAGTTGTAACTTCTTTTTTTTTAATCAATTAATTTATTTTTGGCTGCATTGGGTCTTCGTTGCTGTGCTGCACGTGGGCTTTCTCTAGTCGCAGGAAGCGGGAGCTACTTTTCGTTGCGGTGTGCGGCTTCTCATTGCGGTGGCTACTCTTGTTGCGGAGCACAGGCTCTAGGTGCGTGGGCTCAGTAGTTGTGGCTCAGGCTCTAGAGTACAGGCTCAGTAGTTGTATACACAGGCTTAGTTGCTCCGTGGCATGTGGGATCTTCCCAGACCAGGGCTCGAACCCATGTTCCCTGCATTGGCAGGTGGATTCTTAACCACTGCACCACCAGGGAAGTCCCTGTAACTTCTTTTTTATTTCTAATTTTATTGATTTGAGCCTTTTCCCTTTTTTTCTTGATGAGTCCGGCTAAACGTTTATCATTTTTGTTTATCTTTTCAAAGAACCAGCTTTTAGTTTCATTGATCTTTTTTTTTTTTTTTTTTTTTTGCGGTACGCGGGCCTCTCACTGTTGTGGCCTCTCCCGTTGCGGAGCACAGGCTCCGGACACGCAGGCTCAGCAGCCATGGCTCACGGGCCTAGCCGCTCCGCGGCATGTGGGATCTTCCTGGACCAGGGCACAAACCCATGTCCCCTGCATCAGCAGGCAGACTCTCAACCACTGCGGCACCAGGGAAGCCCCATTGATCTTTTCTATTGTTTTCTTCGTCTCTGTTTCATTTATTCCTGCTCTCATCTTTATGATTTCTTTCCTTCTACTAACTTTGGGTTTTGTTTGTTCTTCTTTCTCTTGTTGCTTTAGGTGTAAGTTTAGGTTGTTTATTTTTCTTGTTTCCTGAGGTTACATTGCATGGCTGTAACTTCCTTGGCATTCCTTGGCTTGTAACTGTATCACTCCAGCCTTTGCCTTTGGCATCACGTGGCTTCTCCCTGTTTGTCTCTGTGTACCTGTGTCTTCGTGTGGCCTTCTTATAAGGACAGCAGTCATTGGATGTATGGCCCACTCTAATCCAGTGGGACCTCATCATAACTTGATTGCATCTGCAAAGACCCTATTTCCAAATAAAGTTACATTTACAGACAGCAGGAGTTAGGACTTCAACATATCATTTTTGGAGGACAGTAATTCACCCCACAACAAGGGCTCATCCACTTGTAGCATGTATCAGAATTTCATTCCTTTTTATGGCTAATAATATCACATTGTGTGACTATCACATTTATTTGTCTGTTCATCAGTTGATGGACCAGTGGGACCTCATCATAACTTGATTGCATCTGCAAAGACCCTATTTCCAAATAAAGTTACATTTACAGACAGCAGGAGTTAGGACTTCAACATATCATTTTTGGAGGACAATAATTCACCCCACAACAAGGGCTCATCCACTTGTAGCATGTATCAGAATTTCATTCCTTTTTATGGCTAATAATATCACATTGTGTGACTATCACATTTATTTGTCTGTTCATCAGTTGATGGACATTTAGGTTGTTTCCACTTTTTGCCTATTATGAACAATGCTGCTGTGAACATTAATGTACAAGTTGTTGTGTGGACATGTTTTCACTTCTCTTGGGTTTTACCTAGGAGTTGGACTGAGATCATAGGGTAACTCTGTTTCACCACTTGAAGAACTGCCAGCCTGTTTTTCAAAGTGGCTGCACTATTCTGCAGTCCCATCAACAGTGTATAAGCAATGTATTTCTCCACATCCTAGCCAACACTTGTTATTATTCATCTATTAAATTATATTCATCCCAGTGGGATCTCAGGTGGTACCTCATCGTTTGCATCATCCTGATGGTTAATGGTGTTGAACTTTTCATGTGCTTATTATAAATTTATAAATTTTTTTTAGAGCAATGTCTTTTCCCATCTTTTGTCCATTTTCTAATTGGGTTGTCTTTTTATCAAGGCAAAGAGTTCTTTATATATTCTAGTATAAGTCCCTTATCAGTTATATGATTTATAAAAAGTTTCTTTATTCTGTGTGTTGTCTTTTCACTTTCTTGATGGTGTCATTTGAAGCACAAAGTTATAAATTTTGATCATGTCTACTTTAATTTTTTCTTTTGTTGCTTGTGCTTTTGGTTTCATATCTAAGACACTCTTGCTCAATCCAAGGTCACAGAGATTATGCCTATATTTTCTTTTAGTAGTTGTATAGTTTTAGTTCCTACATTTGGGTCTTTGATCTGTTTTGAATCAATTTTTGTATATAGTGAGAATTAGGGATCACATTTCTTTCTTTTGCACGTGGATATCCAGTTGTCCCAGCACCATTTGTTCAGACAGATAATCTTTTCTCCCATTGAATTGTCTCAGCACCCTAGTCAAAGATTAACTGACCATAGATGTGTGAATTTATTTCTGGACTCTTAATTCCATTCCATTGAATTATATATCTATCCTTAGGCCAATACCACACTGTCTTGATGACTGTTTAGGTTTGTGGTAGATTTTTTTTTTTTTTTTTGCAGTACGCGGGCCTCTCACTGTTGTGGCCTCTCCCGTTGCGGAGCACAGGCTCTGGCCGCGCAGGCCCAGCGGCCATGGCTCACGGGCCCAGCCGCTCCGCGGCATGTGGGATCCTCCCAGACCGGGGCACGAACCCGTGTACCCTGCATCGGCAGGTGGACTCTCAACCGCTGTGCCACCAGGGAAGCCCCTGGGTTTGTGGTAGATTTTGAAATCAGGAAGTATATATCTTCCAACTTTGTTCTTTTTCAAGATTGTTTTGGCTATTCTGTGTCCCTTGACTGTACATATGAATTTTAGGGATAATCTTTTCAATTTCTGAAAAGAAGTCAGCTGGGATTTTGATTGGGATTGCATTGAACCTATAGATCAATTTGGGGAGGGTTGCTATCTGAACAATATTAAGTCTTTCAATTCATGAACATGGGATATCTTTTCATTTATTCGGGTCTTCTTTATTTTCAACAATGTTTTATAGTTTTCAGAGTATAAATTTTTCGTGTTTTTTGTTGTTGTTAAATTTATTCCTAACTATTTTATTCTTTTTGATGCTATTATAAATGGGCTTGTTTCCTTAATTTCCTTTTTGGTTTGCTCATTGCTACTATACAGAAATACAGTTGATTTTTGTATATTGATGTTGTCTCCTGTACTCATTTATTAGTTCTAATACTTTATTTTATTAGACTCCTTAGGTGATATGACCTTGTATATAGAATATCCGATCTTTTGTTGTTGTTTTCTTGCCTAACTGCCTTGGCTAGAATCTTGAGTACCATGTTAAATAGAAGTGGTGAGAGCAGACGTTCTTGTCTTGTTACTGATTTTAGGAGACAACCATCCAGTTTTTACTATTAAGTATGTTAGCTGTGGGGTTTTCGTACATAATCTTTAGAGGAGATTTCCTTCTAGTCCTAGCTTATTGCTTTTATCATGAAAAGGTGTTGGATTTAAATACTTTTTCCTGTATCTATTGAGATGATCATGTGGGTGTTTTCCTTTATTCTATTAATATATTACATTGATTTTTCTATGTTGAACTAACTTTGTGTTCCTGGGATAAATCCCACTTGGTCATGGTATGTATCCTCTTTATATGTTGCTAGACTCAGTTTACTAGTTATTTTGCTGAGGATTTATTTGTTTAAATGCACAGGGATATTGGTCTATAGTTTACTTGATGTCTTTGGTTTTATCAGGGTAATCTTGGCCTCATAGAATGAGTTGAGAAGTGTTCCCTCCTCTATTTTCGGAAGAACTGTGAAGAACTGGTGTTAATTCTCCTCTAAATGCTTGGTAGATTTCACTAATGAAGCTATCCCATCTTGAAATTTTCTTTGTGGGAATTTAAAAATTTTTTTGATTACTAAATTTACTTATTAAATGTCTATTCAGATTTTCCATTTCTTCTTGAGTCAGTTTCAGTAGTTTGTATCTTTTTAGGAACTTGTCCATTTCATCTGAGTTACCTAATTGTTGGCATGTAGTTCATAATATTCATTTATTTTTTTTTCATAGATGTAAATATCTGAAGTTAAAACTTTCCCTCTGAGCGCTGCTTTAGTTGTATCCCACAAGTTGTGAGATATAGATAGATATAGACATAGATATATATCTGTATATAATCTTTGCTTTATAGTAATTTTGAAATTTCAGTTTGTATTTCTTCTTTACCCAATTGTTGTTAAGAGTTTTTCAAAACTTTTTGGTAGAAAGGCCGTGTTTTCTGATTTTGTTATTTTTTTTAAGGGAACTTTATTTTTATTTATTCATTTTTGGCTGCATTGGGTCTTCGTTGCTGTGTGGGCTTTCTTGAGTTGCAGCAAGTGTCTTCACCCCCCTTTTTTTATTTGCAGCGAGTGGGGGTGTGTCTTCATTACGGTGTGTAGGCTTCTCATTATGGTGGCTTCTCTTGTTGCAGAGCATGGGCTCTGGCACACAGGCTTCACTAGCTATGGCACGAGGGCACAGTAGTTGTGGCTCGCAGGCTCTAGAGCACAGGCTTAGTAGTTGTGGTGCACAGGCTTAGCTGTTCCGCGGCATGTGGGATCTTCCCAGACCAGGGCTCAGACCCGTGTCCCCTGCATTGGCAGGTGCATTCTTTTTTTTTTTTTTTTTGGCAGGTGCATTCTTAACCACTGTGCCACCAGGGAAGCCCTGTTACTAATTTTTAACTTTGCCATGTGTTGAGAGAATGTATGATTTCAGAGAAAGTAAAATTTCTTTTTTTTATATTTGAGGGTTTTGGTCATGAATATTCCATTGGCTTCTAAAAATCTTGTTTATCTTCTTTGTGGTCTGTTTTCCTTGCTTTGGGGATGTATATGTGTCTTCTTTCTGGTAATTTGGAAGCCTTTTTTTTTCCTTTCTTTTCTTTTCATCATTACTTTTGTATATTTAAATAGTCTTTATTTCTTGATTTAGCAGTTTTCTTTTCACCCTGGCTGTAAAACATGAGGAAATCCGTGTATTTCCACCTTCTCTCATTACCTTTTGTTACAGTATTTCTATACTATTTACAGTGTTTGTATTCAGAGTTCTAGTTCTCGTGCTAGATCAAATGGACTCTGCTCATTTGCAGTTCTTTGGTGTACATTCTTTTTTCTACCCTAGTAATTCTTCTTGTAATTTCTTCAAGAAAGACTCAAGGGCACTATATTCTCTAGGTTCTCTGAGTTCATATTTGAAAATGTTTATTGCCACTTAAATGAAAGAATATCTGTAATTAAATACCTAGAAGCAGGATTGCTAGGTGTCAAAGGATATATGTATTTTTAATTTAAAATATGTGATGAATATTTTCAAAATATACCTATTTACACTCTCAAATAACAATATATAAGTGCCTACTTACCCACATTTCTGCTTAACAGTGTTTATTAAGGGTTTTTTCCTTCAATCTTTGTGAATCTTATAGGCATAAAATAGTATTTCATTTTAGTTTTAATTTGCAATTCTCTTATGTCTGAGATGGAGTGCCTTTTCAGATATTTAAGAGCCCTTTGGCTTTTTGCTCTGCCTGCCAGTGTACTGGGTCCATTTCTGTTAGGTTGTTCTTTTGTTTTTGGTGGCCTTTCCTTATATTAAGACAGTTATCCTTTTGCCATTTGAGAGGCCAGTGGGTTTTTTTCCCAGTTGTTTTTATGATATGTTAATCTAGTTTTTATCAGTCTTTTCTTTCATGGCCTCTGGAGTTTGTGCCCTGTTTAGGAAGGCATTTCTGCACTATGAGATCATTAAATTTAAAAAAAAATTTTCTCATAGTATTATTAAATTCTCCCCCACCCTGTATATTTTTGAGCCACAAAGCATAAGTAATTTGTTTTGGCAAGATGTGTGAAATGGGTCTGATGTAACCTTTTCTTCAGACAGTGACCCTGTCGTCTCGCAATATTTATTGATTAATCCACACATATTTACTTTTGGAAGTCATCAGTATAGCACTGGGAACAGATGGGATCACACAGGAGTATATTATAGAGCGAGAAGAGGGCCTAGGCCCGAGTCTTGAAAGAATCCCAATAAATCAACTTATGTTTGGGGAAGATGAGCCAACAAAAGAAACTGGGAAGGAACACCCAGAGAGACAGAAAGCCAAGATCCCAGGGATTCAGGAAGCAAGTGAAAGGGAGATGCTCAGTAAGATGAGGACTGGGACCTGTTCACCACATCCAGGCACATGGATCTAGCAAAGGCTAGATTTGAGTGCATTCAGAGGGTATAAGAGGTGGGAGATGGCAAACGGTGACAATCATTTCAAGTTTATCTGTAAAGGACAAAAGAGCAAAGATGCCTGTAGAGGAAAGTTTTTAAAGGTGGGAGAAATTTTTGCATGCTTAAATGCTGATATGAAGAATCTAGTGAAGAAGGAGAGGTGGAGGCAATAAGTGAAGAAAGAGATCAGTAGTGAAAGGTTCTTGAGAAGGTGGCACAAAAATCTCAATCTGCCTGAAGTAGGAGAGACCACTTGGATGCTGCAGCAGGAAGAAAGGACGTAAGGATGGAGACAGAATATCTTTGTTCACTTTTTTTTAAAAGTAACACTAGGTTAGGAACCGATGATAGAGGTAGGATAGTGGATGCCTGTTAGATCCAGCAGAGGTCAAGGGTCATGTCATTGAGAAGCTGCTTGTAGTAAAGGTGTGGTGGCTGTATTGCAAATCGAGAGGATCATCCCCATTTGGTTCCAAATTAGGACCTTTGGCTCAGCTGCTGTACCTGGGGCTGGGGCCAAGGGTCAAGCTTTTCTCACAGCCCGTCACTTTTCTTCCCCATCCCACCTCCCACCTCCCACCTCCCAGTTGGGCTTTGTTTGCTGCCCACATTAAACAGAGCTCCAGCCATGGCCTCATTCCTGTTGCTGCAGTGGCGCAGAGGGCCCCCCCACTCACTGACCCCTGGTACCCCATCGTCTCAGGTCCCAGTTCATTCTGATTCCTGTTGGAACTCTCCTACAAGCAACCTTGAGCGTGTGGCTTGAAGGGCAAGGAAACTCTCCAGGGGGACTGGTTTCTATTGTGGTTGACTTCTCAAGGGCATCCAGCAGGGAACACCTTTTCACTTGAGCCTTTATGTTGAAAGCTGTTTGGTGCTGTTCAGAGGCAGAGGAGATAATTCTGCACTGGCTTTCTGGTGCTCTGCTCTCTCCCTGCCTCTGCTCTGGTCCTGAGCATCTTCTCTTCTGCAGGGGGACACAAACTTGCCTGATTCCAGAGACTCCTGGATAGGGGAGGTGTGGGGCCGCTCTGCAGTGAGGAACAGTCAGCTGAACCTGGCCGGCTCTGCCTGGAAAACCTCAGCCTGCAGTGAGTGGTGGGGCAGAGCTACCTACCTGGTGTGGGGACTTTGGGGCTGAGGTCTGCTAGATCCTAGGGAGCCACTGTCCCTCAGGAGGAGGGACATTATTATTGAAGGAGGCCGTTGCTGCCCTGAGGCCCTGATGCTCATGCCGTCTCAAGAGTCTCCACCTGTTCATTGTAGGCCGCAGAGCCTCCTTGGGCAGTTGCTGCTGTTCTCCGTCCAGCCTGTCCAGCCTGGGGACCTCCTTCTCCTCCTCCTACAAGGATTTGGCCAAGCACATCGTGGACATCTCTATGGCTGATGTGAGGTTTCCTGTAGCCGACTCTGCTGGGTGGGGAGGAAGAAAGAGGAGGGAAGGAACAGGGCAGATGAGGGCTTCTTCAGCAGCTCTCTATCTTTACAAAAGTGGGGAATTCAGTAAATGCTGGCCTGAGGGACTAATCCGAGAGTCTGCTTTGTACGAACTGTGCCCACTAATCTGGGTGTGGTCACTGTGTCCCCAGGTAATGGCTGCTTGCTCAGATAATCTGAACCATCTCTTCAGCTGCCAGGCAGCAGCTGGCTGGAAGTAAGTTCCCTTGCACAGTGTCTTCTCCCTGTGGCCCTGCTCGCCTTCTCTCCTTTCCCTTCTCCACCCCGGCTTCCTTGAGTCCCTCACTGTGAGCTCTTCCGGTGACTCTAGAACCCAGCTTTCATCCCCTCCTCCTCTTCGCCACCCTTGGTGTCTCCCCCAGCCATCAGGGCGAGGAGCAGGACGTGCATCTGTACTACAAGGTGTTTTCTTCTACTCGGCATGGCTTCCTGGGGGCTGGCGTGGTGTCCCAGCCACTGTCTCACGTGTGGGCAGCTGTGAGTGACCCCACCTTGTGGCCGCTGTACCACAAGCCCATCCAGACAGCGAGGCTGCATCAGCGGGTGACCAGCAGCATCAGCCTGGGTGAGCCCAGGGGACAGAGGCAGCAGGGTCAGAGGCAGGGACAGAGTACTCAGGAGGCCGGGTACTCAGCTAGGTCCAGCGGGGTGTCAGGCTGTGGAATGATGGGGTGTCACAGGGTAGGACCCGGTCTGTCCATGTACCTTCTGACTTCCTGCATCCCTGCCCCTCCAGTGTATTTGGTGTGCAATACCACCCTGTGTGCACTGAAACAGCCACGGGATTTCTGTTGTGTCTGCGTGGAAGCCAAAGAGGTGCCTGCCTTGCTGGTGGTAAAGATGTTGTGGGAGGAACTTGGACTGGCGTGTTGTGAGAAGCAATCTTTGTGGGCATCAGGTCCTCTGGGGGAAGGAGGGCAAGTTGGGCCAGGGTGGGGGTGAAGGCTGGCCCAGTGTTGCCTTCCACGGTACTGACTGCACTGGAGCCTGTCCCTGTTTGTCCCTGTCCCTCCCATATCACGTAGGCTGGACTCACATTGCTCTGTTTCCAGGGGCAACTGTCTATCATGGCAGCTCAGTCTGTGTATGATGCGTCCATGCCGAGACCCAGCAGGGAGATGGTCCGAGGGGAGATCCTGCCCAGTGCCTGGATCCTGCAGCCCCTCACTGTGGAAGGGAAGGAGATCACCAGAGTCATCTACTTGGCCCAGGTGATCCACCTTGTGCAGCTGGCCTCACAGCATGCCTTGATTTGACCCCAGCCCCATGGGAGCTTTCTGTATAGCTGTTCAACATCCTTCAGTACCCAGGATCTGTGGCCTGAGAGCTGGAGACTCAAGGGTTTCTTGGGTCACGAATCAGTGGGAATCAGGAAGGAATGAGGCAGAGTTGATCAACCTTCTTCTGAAGCTGCTCTTACCAGAGCCTGGCGGCCTACATCCTCTGGCTGTTCCCAGGGTCCTCAGGAGATAGATGAGTCATTGTGAGGCAGAGCAGCACCCTCAGTTCCCTGACTTGACCTTTTGTCATTGGGAGGTGAAGCTTTTGCCTAGATCTGAACAGCAGAGCACAGGGCTGTAGACAGTTCAGTTCAGAGCCTCTCCAGTCACAGCAGCCTGGGGTGGCTGCTTATGGCTGAAGTGTGCCCCGGTGCACTCTCCTGGGTCTGTCTGCACCTTTAACTCTTCCCTCTCTGGTTTATTTCAGGTGGAACTTGGTGCTCTGCACCTTTAACTCTTCCCTCTCTGGTTTATTTCAGGTAGAACTTGGTGCTCCAGGATTCCCCCCTCAGCTCCTAAGCTCCTTCATCAAACAGCAGCCGCTGGTTATAGCCAGACTGGCTTCCTTCCTTGGTAGTTAGCATCTCACGGTCAAGATGGTGCTCCAGGACACCCCAGAGATGCTGGGGCAGCTCTTGTTACTCTCTGTATCCTGATGTTAAGAAGAGCCGAGGCTACCTGCTATGGCCAACTGGGCAGACAGCACTCATCCCTGAGTTGCCAGCGAAACCTAGTCAGTACTTGGTCACAGCTGGCACCTCTGCAGAGCGAGGGGGCCTGAGCTCCCGGCTGTCCAGAGTGAATGAAGCTCAACTCACCTTTTTGGATTTCTCACCTTTTTTGCCCGTCTCTGGGACCCTATGGCATACAGGCCACTCAAGGATCAGGACTGGACACAGCCAGCAGAGCTGGGAGCCTGCAGTGCTCTGACATGGTGCTTACTTAGTTCGGCGCAGCCCTGGGGCTGGTAGGGAAGCAGGAGCCATTGGCCAAGACTCTGCTCAGAATGTGCTCCAGCAGTCAGCTCCACTGTGGGATGGGGTGTTAGGAAACAGAAAACGGTTTAAAAAAACAGCTGCACAAACCAGAACACTGATTTAGAATTGTTTCTCCTCCCTGAATTTTTACAAAATGCTTTATTATTAATTTTTGCTTTGCCGCCCCTCTTCCTTTCCCTCCCAGGAGAAGACAATTGTTTGGGTCTTGGCCCCAGTAAGGAGTATAGAGTAATGCTCTGTCATGGAGCCACCACTCCAGAGCTCAGAAGGATGGGAAGACCACTGTAGAAACTGGCTGGATAGATTTGGGGTTAGGGTGGGGGCCTAGCTCTTTGAGGAGGGCTTGGGGTGGTACGTGGGCATCTCTCATTTCAGAGAGGAAAAACTGTCTTTTGAAGACGAGAGGGAAGATAACGGACCTCCTGGAAGGAGGTAAGTGATTTGTTAGGAGGAAGCACAATTCCATTCCTTACCTCACTCAGAGATTTGGTCCCAGCCTTGAGCACTCCACGCACTGCTGTAGCCCCTTCTATTCTAGGATGGGATGGAGAATGGGTTCAGTTTTCTTGTAACTTAGCCTGGCTGAACTCGAGCTTTGAATATTCTGTATGGTTACCTGAAGTGTAGGGGTCGGAGAGATTCTCAGCTTCAGTTCTGGTGCCCCAGAGTCTTTGGTGGAAGAGGGCGACCATATGGGGATTGAGAAGATGTGGTAAAAGGTAAATTTCTGTATAGTACAGAAGAGGTTTATTTTTCTAAAAGTATCTGCAGGATTTTGTTTTTCTCTTACCTCAGATTAAGTTATTTATATATTATTGAAGGTTTTTTTTGATTGCTTTTAAACTTATTTTTCTGGTTAATTTTTTTGGTTACACTTGATATATTTAACACCCTATTTATGTACTCCCATCTCTCTTCACATGAATCTCTAAGACCACTGATTGAAAAGTGCAGAACACTTGCAAATTAAAAGTCCAATGTGTACTTTTATTCAGTGAAGATTATCCTGGGATAGTCTAAGTGTGTCCTTTGGGCTCAGAATTCAGCCTGGTGATTGTGATGGCAGTAACTACTCATGGCCCAGTTTCAGGCTATATAGTTTACACATGTGTATTGAGTGTTTCCCATGAGCTCAGCATTGCTTTGCACATAAAGAGCAACCAGGTAAGTTGCCCAGCTACGGCCAGCTGTAGCCCAGACATGAACGTGAGGGAGGATTCCAGAACAGATTCCACTGCCACACTCAACGGTGACCACAGACCCCTGGAAGGAAGCTCTTTAACAGGTATGCACCTCTAGGGCTTCTGAGGTAGAGCCAGCAATGGGAATCCGAACGGTGGTTAGCCTGGAGGTGACTGTATCCCCTAAACTAGAGAAGCCACAAGCCAGGCATGTGAGTCAGCAAATCTAAAGAACATTAACTGAGGCTGATCTTACAGTAAAATGCAGAGGTGGTAAGGATAATCCAGGGACCTGACTCCAAACGATCAAGAAGTCAGGTTTTGGTTACGACCGGTGGTTCTCAGACTTTATTGTGCTTCTGAATCACCCGAAGGACTTGTTACACCCCAGGCTGGCCCCCACCCTAGAGTTTCTGATTTAGAAGAGTGGAGAGGGGCCCACATATTTGTATTTCTAGGAAGTTGCAGGTGATGATGAGGCTGCTGGTCTGGGGACCACACTTTGAAAACCACTGATACTGGTAGAGAGCAGGTCTATGGAAAACAACATAAATACTAATGAGTTCACTAGTTCGTTAGCTGCTTGTCTCTGTAATTCCTTTCTTATCTTACTGCCTGCCTAAAGTAAACCCTTAAGGTTCACACAGGCCAGCGTTGTTTCCTGAATTGGGCCTGTGCGGTTTAACTAAGTGGGCTTTAAACTCAGCATCCTTGGGGCTTCAGGCTTTCCTCCATGCTTGCCTGCCTGTCCCACCTCACATGGAGCTGGGTGTCTGAAGTAGCTGGGTGTCTGCTTACCTCGGGGCTCAGCTTCCTGGGGCAGTGCTTTCGTTCAGCCACACCTGATGGGTGCAGAAAGATAAAATATTTCTAAAAACTGTTTTGGTTCCCAAGCATTCAGAACTTCCAGAATTTGCTATAGTATAAATTGGATTTAAAGGACAAATGAAGAGACGAAGAAAAAAAGGTTCAGATGCAAAAACTTATTGATTAGGATGAGCTGAGGGGAAGGGATGATCACTGCCTGACTGCGCAGAAGCATGATTACAAAGTGGTGAGACACACCCCCATTTTTAACTTTCTGTGCTGATGGGACCTACTGTAAGGGCTCCCAACTGGCTTTACTAAAGTCATACAGCAGACCTCTTTAGACCCAGAGCATCTTACCCTTCCGTGGGTTGGAGACCTCTTTGACAGCTGGGAACTTTTCTCCTAAGAAATACACACATATGCACAGACAGATTTTGCAAGCCACTTCAAGAGGGTTCACTGAGTACCCTCGCCTTCCCCTGACAGAGACTGAATCTCTGCGCACACTGCCAAAGTAGAAAAACCATGAATTTTAGAAGAGTGAATTTAATGCGCCTTATCAAGGTAGTGCTTGCTTAGTCAAAATTGGTGCATTTATAGACACGTAGAATGCTTTTGTTCTGAGCCAAATCAAACACCCCCAGCCCCCCAAGAAGCAAGCATCACAAGTGGGCAGTATCTGGTGAGTAGATACTTCACACATCCTAAACCTTTAAAGGAGTTGAACGAAGTCAATACTGTTGGCAGTGGCTTAACAAGGGCCCCAGGCTCTCTGGCCTGCAGGGTCTCACATGATGGAATATTTAGGCATTGCTAAGTGGCCAACCAATGGGACAGCTCCTGTCAATGCCCACCTCCAAGCCCACCTGAGACTTTGCAGCCTTCTACAGGGACGAGTAAGGTGAAAATAACTAGACATGAAGCCCTTGGTAAAGAAAACAGTTTATTTTAAAAACCTGTAATGTTCTGCCCGTGCTTGGCCCCTGGATGGAGCTGGAGTCAAAAGTTACTACCTGCACGGGACTGAAGGCAGGTGGGGTGCAAGGTAAAAGGCAGGTTTCTGTTGGGCGAGCCCCACATTTGTTGTACGTTTTTAAGGAGATGGCAGTCCAGCTCCTGGTGGTAAGAAAATGTAGACTCCCAAGATTCATGTTTAACTTTACTCACAAGTTAAGCAGAAGTCACTTCCCTCTGTCAGTCATGATTTCCCAAACCACAAAGCTCTAAGAGATGCTGGGACAGCAGCAAGTGGGGCTTGAATCTTGTGCCGACAAGCCCCCACACATCATTTCATAATAAATGCCAACTCTTCTTCTCCAGGACTGGAGTCTCTAGGTTCTTCCACCATAATCCTGAATCGGGTGACCCCCCTCCTGCTTCCTTTAGGACTTGGGATGGTGAGCCCACAGTCACGGGGATGCCAGGCTGCCACTCTCTTCCTTTGCATGTGAGCAGGAAGCCTGATGACAGACTGAGCTACTTCCACACCAGCAAGGGTCAGGGTGGGCACTTGGGGTGGCTCTGGGGCCTCCTCCTGAGGCACAGTCAGGCTGGGTTCCAGCGCTCTGGCGAGATGCCCAAGGTAGGGCCGCTTCCCAGCCCTAGCTCTGGGCCAGCACAGTCCCCCGGTTTGGCTGCACCAGCTCACAAGCTCTTAGCTGAGGTTGTGGCACATGGGGTTCAGCTAGAAACAGGTTGAACAGTGTTGCTAATTCTTCAGAAAAATCCTGGAATAAGCAGAAAGATGACAGAAAAGGCAGACACACAGTTCTACATTGTTCAATTCACTCTTTTTACTAAAAATCAATCCCAAATATCAAGCCCTAGCTAACCAGACAACCTATCTTATTTTTTCCCAACTGCCTTCTACCTGGAAATGGACTTGGAAACCTTGTCCCATTAGTACTCTAGGATGCTCAAGTTCCAGCAGGGAGAGTGAACTCTAATGGGAAGCTCAAAACCACTAATGAGTACTTAATATGCACATTATTTCATCTTGAAGAACCCCAGGAGGTCTAAATTATTCCCATTTTATGAATGAAGAAACTAAAATTACTTTGTCCCAAATCACAGTAACATCAAGGACTAGCTGAGATTAAAATCCAGGTTATTCTGATTTTAAAAACCCACACTTGGGAATTCCCTGGTGGTCCAGTGGTTAGGACTCGGCGCTTTCACTGCTGGGGCCCAGGTTCCATCCCTGGTTGTGGAACTAAGATCCCACCAGCCATGTGGCATGGCCAAAAAAAAAAAACCCACAAACCGCACACTCACTATGCCATAAACAAACTATCTGCCCCTTCCATCTTCCCTTCCTCCGTGGACACAGTCCTTCATACAATAGATACTTAAATGTGAAAGAGGACCCCCCCAGAGCAGCCACTTCATTTCAGGGTGGTCCTCAAGAAATCTGACAAAATCCACTGAGCTTTGGGAAGATCCTAAGAATGCCAGGCCCCATCACTTGCCCCCTTTCAGGATAAAAGCGACATATGACACCTGTTCTCTCTCCAGGTAAAAGGAGACGAGGACTCCTTACCCTTGGCCACTGGGCCTCATGGAGGCTGCCTAGGCAGGTCTCTATCTCCATCCGTCCCATCAGACCTTTCTCTACCAGCTCCCGGAGCAAGAACAGCAGCAGGTCCCACTGCAACACACACAGAGGAAGAGGTCGGGGTGGCTAGGAGGACTGCACAGTGACCTTGATACAAAGGGCAGAGCTGCTGAGGGAGGAGGGGGAGACGAGCCGAGACTAAGGGAGTCTGAGCACGGAAGAAAAGATAAGCACAGCCTCAGCAAAGGGGGACTAAACCAGCTAATAACATTTGGGGTGGGGATGGGAGGAGTAACACGACTGCAGAGGCTTCTCAGAAGCCCACTTGCCCCCCTCCCCCCACCTCTCTGGCTCACCTCCCTCGGCCGAGTGGCTGCCAGAAGCCCCACGTTTCTTGGCCTCAGCAGCAGCTGCAGCGGAACCGGCACTTGAAAGTCCTCCTTCCACAGGGAAACCAGCATGAGCAGGAGCCTTCGAGCCTGCCCTCTCTCCAGCTGCTGCTGTGCCGGGGGCCCTAGGACAGGAATTTGATCTGCAACTATGGGGAGAGAGGAATGCCAAGCTCTAAGAAATGGAGGCAGGGTCACGTGGCCCTGGGAGGACACAGAGTAGAAAAAAGCTGTTTTCTAATCTTGCTTGTACCCCACCCTGAGAACTGGGGGATCCGGCAAGAGAGTGATGTGATAAAAAGGAGCCATACCAACGAGGGATGCTAACTCCACAGAGCACTTTGCCAGATGCTGCTCAGCAGGTGGGCACAGGAACTGGGGGAAAAATGGGGAGACCTTGGACATTAGCACCATCCTTAGAGCAGCAGCCCCAAGCCAATGCAGCTCTGATTATTACGCGCTGGACAAGGATACATAAGAAGAGCATCTCGTCGTGTCTCACCTGGCGACACCGCAGCATCTGGCCCAGCTGGCCTAGAAGCTGCTCCAGATGCTCTGGGGAAACTCCCTCCTCAGAGTCCCGGGGCCCCACGGCCAAAGAGAGCACATCCTGCAGAGAGGGGTGGAAGCAGAGTAAGGCTTCGTGCCAGGCCAGGGCCAAGGAGGCCACAGAGAATGTGGCTTGGGATGGGGATCAGCCAGTGGAAAGAGGCAGAAGGAAAAGGAAGACAGGGCCCTGGGGTGAAGTAATGGGCAAAGGTGCCCTTAGACTTGGGGCTTGGGCAGGACAGCACAGCTGGGAGAAGCAACCAGGTGGACAACAAAGGAACAGATGGAGCAGGTAAGCCAAGGGACAACGCGCTGCCAGAGAGCTCAAGAGATGGCACTCATCTTGGGACAGTCATAACTAGCCAATTCCCAGACAGCATCTTATTCTGAAAGCATTCAGGGGAACTGTCCTGTCGTGTACATGTCGTACTATTTTCTGTCCCTCATGATTCTCTGTTCATCTTCTCAGGAGAGTCGAGGTTTCAGTACAGAAATCCTCTGCATGTTGAAAACCAGTAGCTAATGGCTGCTGAGAGTTTTCTTCTCCCTCTTACTCTTCTAATTTTAGTCTTTTTTTTTTTTTTTTTCGGTACGCGGGCCTCTCAGTGTTGTGGCCTCTCCCACCGCGAAGCACAGGCTCCAGATGTGCAGGCTCAGCGGCCATGGCTCACGGGCCCAGCCGCTCCGCGGCATGTGGGATCTTCCCGGACTGGGGCACAAACCCGTGTTCCCTGCATCGGCAGGTGGACTCTCAACCACTGTGCCACCAGGGAAGCCCTTTAGTCATTCCTTTTTAGTCCCTATTCCAAATCTTTATTCTCACACTACTACCCCAGATCTGGGTCACTAGTTTAGGACTCTGCCCCAATCACTCAATTCTGCTGCTGGAGGACTAAAGCAGCCCAACAATTCGTAAACGAACAAGCGTGGCTGCGTTCCAATAAAACTTTATTTACGAAAACAAGCAGCAGGCTGGATTTGGCCCACAGGTTGTCAGCTGACTCCTGCTCTAGACAGTACCAAAAAATTTTTTTTCTCAAATTAAGAGCATTGATAGATTATTCTTATTGCCTGTAACTAAACAAGCATCACCTCCCACATAGGAGAACACTTCTGAAACCATATCCCAATACTGCGATGACTGTTCCTTAGAGACTTCCTACTGCACTGGACAGCCATTCCCTACCCCACTCCCATCATCATCTGTGTAACGTGTACTCAGTCAACAATTTTCACATCTACCCCTTTCCCTTTCACCCTTTTGGGTGATTCAAGTACAGAAGTCAGAGAACAGCAGTTACGAAAACCGTTCAATTCAGTTCTGCCCTACCTAATCCCATTTAGTAACAAAATGGGAACTAGCTGGACAACACAGAAAGCTGCCACACAAATACTAGAGTTGAGGGAGAGAGGAGGGAGACTAGGAAAAGAGCAGGGAGAGGGAGGAGGGGAGCCGAAGGGAGTAGGGAGCTGTGTACTTTTATCTCGGAGATGAGGTGGGAGGGGAGGGGAGCATGGTGCTCACAGGCACGGGAGCAGCCCCTCCGCTCCCCCCGGGCAGCTGGCTCAGGACCCTGGGCTCGAAGCATGCGACTCACAGCCGCTTTCACCTCCCTTCTGATCAGCGCTGCAAGTCAGAGGGAGGACAGAAAAGGGGTCATCAAAGCAGCCCTGCACAGGCTCACCATGCCAACCCATGCCCTTCCCTGTTACCAGCTGGCTCTGAGTCCTATCTCCCCCACATGGCCTCCAACTTCCTGCCAGTCCACTTTTGAAAAACTTGGTCAGCCGCTCCCCCTCCCTGGACCTTACCTGTGACATTGGCTGACAACCAAGCACAGGCTTTCTCTGTTGCAAGCCCCACAGCAATGTTCTCTGCACTGCTCAGAACCTGTGACACAGAAGTTCTGAGTCAGGGGCAAGTTAGGACAATGACGAATGCCCAAGTCCAGGAGTGACCCACCTGCCACCAGAAGCCTCACACATACAACCCCGCAGCACTCCTCTCCCACCACCAACCGCCCAGCCCGCTAACCCCAGGACTCCTTCCTACGTACAGCTGCCGGGGTCTCCTCAGGGAGCAATGCCCTCACGGCACCAGGGCTCTTCTTTTGGCAGAACCTGAAAGGAGACAGAGGTCAGTGATGTCTAGATGCGTCAGCCTGGCTCACAGAAGGAAACACCCCGAGTGCAGCAGTCGCCCGAGCTGGAAGGGCTCTGCCTCAGGGGAAGGCACCCTCAGCTCTCCGGCCCCACCCCAGATGCCCTTCCAATTCAGCTCTGGACTCTGGGCCCTAAAACCTCTAAAAACCAAGATAAGAGCCTACAGAGCAGGCAAAAACACAAAAAAAGCAGGGTGGGGAGAGGACCAATAAAGGATGAGTATAAAAGAGGAAAAAGGGACAGGAAAGTAAAACTAAGAGGAGAGTGGAGATGAGAGGATTCAAACAGACTGGCGTCTTACTCCCGCCCCTGGGTCAATGCCTGGGCCCCGTGAGGGCACAGCCGGGAACACAAGATCTCCAACAGTTGGGCTGGATCTCCCCCTTCCTGTCCCTGCGTCACCAGCTGCTCTTGAAGAAGCGACTCTGCCTGGCGCACCAGATCTGCCACCAGCGTGGCCCTGCAGTAGGAACAGCAAGGTTTTGAGGTAGTTGGAAAGGGTGAATCAGAAAGGGGCTGCAACTTCAAGGAAACCTGGTCAGAACTAACTTGAAAGAACGTCAGTCAGCAATTTTAGCCTCCCCCCGTCCCACCTGGCCCTTGTCCTCTATCACCCGCTCCCCCGCCGCCCCTCAGCTGACTTTCCTCAGTTTGGCAACAAGGTGTTATAAAGGGGAAAATTGTAAGGAAATGAGACAGGGGACCCTCAACACCTCCATTCCCAATCCCAACTCATCCTCACTTGATATGCTTGACACAGTTCGAGCCGATTCTCTCTGCCACGAACTCCACGGTCCTGCGCAGGGAGGGTGGCTGGTTGTGGAAAAAGGCTTGAGCCAGCTGTGCCTGTTGGGAGGAGGGGGCAGGGCAGTGAAGGGTCTGCTTTCCCTTCTCCACTGCACAGGCCCCCCGCCTCCGCCCTGCCGCCTACCTGCAGCCCTTGGGTGGTCCGGGGAGGCTGGGCTCCCAGGCCGGTGGTGGTGGTGGTGGGGGTGATTTTCCTGACGAAGCCCCCACTCCGTCCACTGCTTCCTGATACCCAGGAGGCGAGCAGTTTGCGGAGCTCTCCTGCATCAGAGAAGCCCAAGTGTTTAAGTTCCAGAACCGTCCCACCCTCCCCAGCATCTTGACTTTTAAGCATTTAGGGAATAGAAAGACTGAGGCACCAGGGAGCGCCTAAGAACAGAACAATGTACTGGGGCGCTGCGCCCACAGGGTGCCTTTTGGGTACTCATGAAGGCACAGGCCAAGGACCAAAGACCCTCTGAGGGGAGACCAGTATCCTCACCAATATAGGGGCAGCAAGTGTAGAGCAGGTGCTGGTCCACCACAGGCATGCTGTCCTGGGGGAGAGAACAGGCCAGTGTTGGGAAGGCAGGCTTCCCTTCCTCCCCAGTGTGCCAGAAACATAAAAGTCTTATATAAAAGGCTTCAGTCTATTCTGGCTTGTCTCCTGCTGGGCCCTACCGAGCAGCCTGCCTCCTTTACTCTTGTGCTTCCCATGGCTCTGGCTTGACCCCAACACTCACCAAGCCATGCTCTGAAGCTACTGTGTCCACCTCAAAGGCATCCAACTGACCCTCTTCCAGAAAGAACAGGTCCTCAGGGACTGTAGGAATCTGGCAAGAGATTAGGGCAGTGCAAGTCAGCACTTCAGAGATTCGTCACACCTCCTACCTCATGGTTCCAGGGTTTAGACACCAGGTTCAAAGCCACCTTCCTCTGAAACTATGGCAATCCCTACCCCTCCTCTGAACCTTCACCTTCTGGCCCCACCCTTGTTCAGACTCATACATCCTCCCTTTCCCTGTCTTCAGCCACAGTAGTCACCCCCTTCTCCAACCTGGACCCTCACTCCACCAACCTGGAAAAGCCAGCCCAGGACAGCCAGCAGCAGCAGCTTGTTCAGGAAACACATCTCCCCTTCACTCTCCTTTGACAAGACCAAGCTCCTAAAATGTAAATGAGGGTGTGAATGGAGTCTGTGCAAAGAGAGAAATGGAATACAGTAACAGAAAGCTATCACTGGCAAGGTACTTCTCAAAAACAGACCTAAAAGGGACTGCTGTTGTACAAGAAACCAGGTCTCATCACCCCACCCAGATCTGTACTCCCTTCTGAGCTGGGCCACAGTAGGAATAGAAAAGGGCCAATCAAAGTGCAAATATTCAATAACTGCCCACTGTCTTTCCTTGTGGATCAAGGCCTGGCCTCTTCCCTGAGGGTCAGTTACGGCTACGGTACCACACAGGAAGCACAGGCTGCTTGACCCTCTTCATAAATGGCAGCCTCAGCAATGTTCTCCCCGCACCCTTTTCTCAAGCCTGCTCTCTCTCTACTCACCGATGCAGGTGCAGCAGGAGAGTGAAGATGCTGCGGTAATAGTCCAGCATGGGGACGATGTGGTCAGCCAGGGAAAGGAACTCCACCAGCCAGGGCACCGTGAGCACTGCTCGCCGGGCCCGCAGCCCCTGCTGCAGCAGAGCCCGCACATCCAGGACCGGGGGCACCTGGCAGGGCCAGTGTCAGTCAGTGGGTGAGTCAGTCCCAGGGGCTGGGGGAAGCCTTCTAACGCCATTGCCTTGAAGCTCCTCCCAGCTCCCTTCTTACCAGAGCCCCCAATCACCTGGCTCCTCAGGGCCAGAATGGTGTCCTGGAGCTCACGGGTCGGGGGTGGTTCGGGCCCCCGGTATGGCAGGAAAGCCACAAAGCCCAGGAATTTAGCCAGAAGCCTCAGGCTGAGCAGCACCACAGCAAACTGCCTCCGTTCACCCTGCAGGGCATCAAGAAGGAAAAGGTCCCAAGTGTAAGGCTTCTAGAACAAAACCAAATCTGTGGGACTTCTCTGGTGGTCCAGTGGTTGAGACTTCGCCTTTCAATGCAGGGGGTGCAGGTTCGATCCTTGGTCAGGGAGCTAAGATCCCGCATGTCTCACAGCCAAAAAGCCAAAACATAAAACACAAGCAATATTGTAACAAATTCAATATAGACTTTAGAAATGGTCCACATCAAAAAAAATCTTAAAAAAAAAAAAAAACCAGATCTGTTACAGATTTCTTCTTGAAAATACCCTTTCCCCCCTAGGTCAGAACCCCATCATCTCCCTCTGCTTTCTAACCTGCCAGTCCACGTCTGATTCCCCGTCTTCATCACTGGGCTCAGGCTGAGGCAGGGCAAGGCTGTTGAGCTCCCGGATCTTCAAACTCAGGCTATCCATGAGATGCTGATTAAACTGGAAGCTATGAAGAGGAGGGGGAAATAAAGGTACTGGAAGAAGTGTTGGAAGGACCAGAATAGAGAAGAGGTACTCCAGATAGAAAGGCTCAGCAGGGTAGACAGAGGAGGCCAATGAGGTTATGGGTGAAAGAATGAGAAGGGAAATGGATGCAGGAAGTGTGAATTAGAAGGAGCCCAGGCAACACCCAGTCCCACCCTGTTATATTCCAGACAAAGGAGAGAAAACGCTGCCCTTCTGTGAACACAAACGTCTTCTGGCCTCTGCCCCCACTCTCTGTAAGACAGGAGACCTTTACCTGCTGGCACTCAAGATGAAGTCCCTGAAGAAGCCCTGACAGCCTGGGAAGGTGGGGGGTGGGCAGGGCCCCCCACTGCTCTGAGGGGCCACAAGCCGTTCCTGCAGGCGCCGCAACCGCCCCAGCTTGTCAGCTCCAAGCATATTTAACACATCTGGAGCCTCGCCCAAGACAGTGCCCCCAGCACCACCAGGACTCTGACACATCTGGGGCAGGGGGAGGAAGAGAGAAATCAAAAAACCAGTGAGTTTTTCTGGAAAGAAGGACTGAACAAAATGAGGAGGAAGCGATGAACCCTGTATCATGTGCCACAGATATGTTTTTTGAGGTCTGGATTATATTCTTATTTTTATAGGTGAAGAAACGGAACCTGTAAGATTCAACATCTGCCTAGGGTCACAAGAGCTAGGATTTGAAACCAGACCTGAGTCCTAACCCTGTGCTCTTTCTACCACAGCACAAATCAAGGGCAAGAAAGTAGCGAGGTGCTGAAGGAAGGTCAGGAGAGCCGGGTGTCTGAGGAGGCCTGGGGAGGCAGGAGGTGCAGGGCATGGGAGAGAGCGCTCCGCCTCCTCGAGCTGGCTTCCTGAGTTTCAACCACCACCCAAAGAACAGAACTCTTGTTCAATCTCCAGCCAAGGACCTGCCTGCTTGCCTGCCCTATCCCAAAGTGCCAGCCATTACTTGGCTGCCTATAATACATACTGTCCACTGTAGATTAATCAGTCTCCCGCTAGGGCTATTACCTGGAGAAGTTGTTTTTGGAAAAGTCGAACAAAATGGCTGTGGCTGCAGGCTGCAGAGAGTTGACTCATCATGGCTCTGAGGAATAAGAGGCAGGGATGGAGTGTGATGGAAGGAGGAAGAGGGAGAGAAAGATCTGAGAGAACAAGCCAACCCTTGGGCCTTTCAGCCCTTTACCAGGGGCTTGAGCAGACCTCTGCCAGAGCTGGCTGGCACAAGGCTATGGGAAAAGGTAAGGGACACTCTCCTCAGCCCCAAGACCCCTCAAAGCTAGAAATACACTTAACCAAACATGAAATAATACCACCCCTCTCATCTTCAGTCTACACTGAATGCCAGTGAGCTTCATGACCAACGTGGACAAGAGAATATTTTTTCTGTATGCTAGTTATCTAGCTATGCAAAGTTATCCGTATTGTCAAACGAGATGATGAAGAAAATGGAGGTCGGAAAGGGTCTAAAACTTGGGCCAAAACTCAAGCAACCTGAAATAAGAGCATTCCACTTTTTCAAGCATTTGCAGTCACAGAGCAAGTATGAGTGATTTCTGAGTGGAAGGAGCTGGAGAAACAAATCGCTTTTTTTTTTTTTTTTTTTTGCAGTACGCGGGCCTCTCACTGTTGTGGCCTCTCCCGTTGCGGAGCACAGGCTCCGGACGCGCAGGCTCAGCGGCCATGGCTCACGGGCCCAGCCGCTCCACGGCATGTGGGATCTTCCCGGACCGGGGCACGAACCCGTGTCCCCTGCATCGGCAGGCGGACTCTCAACCACTGCGCCACCAGGGAAGCCCGACAAATCGCTTTTGAGTAGAGGCAGAGATGGCAGTAACTGAAGAGATTAAGGAGGATAGAAGAAAACAGCTTTGCCCTGGAAGGACAAAGCCTTCCTTCAATCAGCTACCCAAGCACCACTAAGCTGCTCACTACTGGAAGCAAGAAAGACAAGGTGACCGGTGTATGAGCACATACCTGATCCTGCTGCCCAAGCCCTTCTCAAAATCCCAGCCAGGCTCTTCATGGCGATCTTCCCACTCTCGAAGCACCTCATAAAACACATCCCTGACAGACACATAAGAATGTCCGATCAACTGAAGCACAGCTGGCCTAACTCATTCTCAGGAGTGCCTTCCCTAGCTCAGAAGAACTGAGGACAGGACTATCCACAGCCCCGTTCCTTATCCTCTCCAGGGTTCTCTATGTGATAATGCTACAGACCCGGTAGCAGTACACCACATGCTTCACATACTTCTGTGGGCAGTTAAAGTTGATCTGGCACTCTCGTCTGAGAATCCAGTGACTAGAGGCATACACCTGCGAGAAGGCTGCTAAGGTCAGAGGTTCAAGTCCATGGGCATGAACAGAATGAGGCTAAGTGGCCCTTATGATGTTTGCCAGGAAGGGCCTGGTAGTGCTAAACTACCACCTGTTAGTGTCAAACTCCTAGTTTCTATGAAAATGACACAGACTGCCTATCCCAGAGAAAATCCTGCTTCATCCCCTTCCCCCAAAGTTCCCTTTTCTTATCACCTCTGTTTTTTAAAAGTATGAAAGGCTCGATCACTGGAGAAGTTGGCACGATTGTCAGTTTCTGGCTGAAAGGAGACAGCTTGTGCAGAAGGTGGCATCGCCAGAGAGACCTAAAACATGGCAGTGACAATTAGGGACTGAAGCTGGCAGAGTTCATGCTCAGAAAACTTCATCCCCATTCCAGTGCAAATGACACTACAGTGATGTGAGCTGGGCTGCCTGAGTTATGAGACCAGAAAGGGTCAGGTCCAGGCTAGTAGATGTCTAAGATGGGGTCACTACCTTGGCAACACTGCCCTCGTAGGCAGCTCGCAGGTGGCCTTGCAGAACTGGTGAGAAGCACAGTAGCCGTTCATTCTCAGCCAACAGCTTCAAGGTCCCTTTGTCCAGGTGGGAAAGAACGCTACAGGGACAAGAGCACAAATGACCAAGAATGGGACAGACTGAAAATAGGAAGCTGGCACCTGCACACCACACAGCGTGTTACCTGGAGCATGGAGCAGGTACATGAAGAAAAGTCATGGGCAAAGGATTAAAGATGGAGGAAAAGGGGAAGGAAATAAGAGAGACCTAATGGAGCAGCGAACAAGAGAGCAGGGCAGAAACATTAGATAAACCCAAAGGTCAGCTACCAAGACCACCGGGGGCAGTTTGATTCTTTCAAGGGCTAAATTCATAGCCTTGACACAAAATTGAAGGTTACGTGTAGGAAAAGGTCCAGGGTCACACTACACCTGTGTTAAGCACAAGCATGTACCCCAAGTAACAAGAGAACCAAGTGGACAATGGGAATAAGGCTCAAATGCCTCTGCTGGGGAAACTCACTGAAACTGATGCTCCAAAACCTGCACTGCAAAGAAGACACAATCATGGACACTCTGGAACAGAGGGCTTTCCAGGGAATCTAGAAGGACAGTACCAAGTTGTTGGCTAAGAATGATTTCATTTCCAGACCACATTTCTCAAAAAGAGGCTTGTTCACCAACCTACGGCTCCTGGATTTGGTTCAAGGTCACTGTCCTTGGCAGCCACCATCCTCCGGGCGGTAAGGAGCTGAAGGACGAAGAAAAGCTCCAAGAAGAGGTTTGGTACCAGGTTTTCTAGATAAGAAAAGAAACTCCAGGGTATTGAACATCATTCAGAACCAAGGCTCAGTCCTACATGCTTTATCAATTCTTTTAACCTGTGGTCCTACAAGTATCTCCATTGCAGGGCCTTTTGCTCTCACTCACCTGCAATGCATGAAGAGTAGACAAGGGCTACCAGCTCCAGACGCTCACGGGAGGATACTCTGGCAGGGTCAGCGGGTTCAGCTGTGAGGTTTCCTGTTCGGCTGGGGTGAGGACATCCTGATTCTGGGGTGGGACAGGCGGGAGCAGGTGACTGCTGCAGCAGCTTAGAGCTATGGGGAAAGAAATGTCATGTATAGTCAGCCTGCCTTCCCCTCCACAGCTATACTCAGGTTCCTCAAAGAGACATCCACAGACCAGGAAACAGACCCAGGGTTCCCAGGGGACAAATCAATCACAGAGAAAAGCCCTGCCAATCCCCCACAGAGGCAGCTGACATCCCAGGGAGCAGCAAGGCCATACCGCTCCTTCCTGAGCATCTCCCGCTCCTCTTGCAGACTTCTGCACCCTGGGGAAAGGCTATGGCCCCAAGGGCTAGTGTCCAGGACTGAGGGTTGGGAACTGGGGACAGAGTTGATTGGGGGTGAGGTGAAGCAAGTCTTGGGCTTGGAGAGTGACCGCTCTTCGCTCACCGGAGTTGGGTTGATCCTGCGTGAAGGCTTGGTCCTGCTGAGGAGTAGCCACAGGTTTTTCTGATATTCCTTTCTTCAAGCATCTCCCCCTCCACCACCACCTCCACAACAGCCTGGACCCCCTGCAAAATGCCCCTCACCACTATAGTTCTCATCCCCAACCTTCTAGCCATTACCATGCTTTACTACAGAGCACCCAGCCTTAGTTTATTAACTCCCCTAGTAGAGCCTTCGTGCCACCCATCTCCCGGTTAAGGGCTGATTCTCACCCTGCAGAGTCGGGGGGAACCGAGCCTACGGGAGGGAATTCCTCCAGGTTGCTGAGGTTTGGCGGATCAGAGGGCGCGAGGCTGGGGCTGCCGGGGCTGCCAGAGCTCTTGGGCCTCCGGCCCCCGGCCCAGGGCAGGCTCTCCCCGCTGACCCCCTCCTCCAGGGCCCCGGGACCGCGGCCTCCTCGCTCACGGGCCGGCCCCGGGCCCCGCCTCCTGCCCCCACGGCGGGCCGAAGGGGCCTCAGCGGCGGTGGGGCTCGAAGGCTCGGTCGGAGGGAAGAGCTGGCTGCGCGCCCCGCGGCCGCCCCGCGGCGGGCCCCCGGGTCTCCCTGGCAAGGCTGCCGAGGAGCCCGAGGCCTTGGCGGGGGTTGGGGGGCCCTGCGGGAGGACGCGGCTGCTCTGTTCCCTCAGGAAGTTCAGCAGGAATGGCACGAATTCCTTCCGCAGCGGCCGAAGTGAGATCAGCGCGGCCGCCTCCCCGGGGTCATCCTGAGGGAGAAGCAGCGAAGGGCGAGAGGGTCAGCTGCCAGCCCGGGGCCGCAAGCAGCCGGGGCCGCAGGGCGCGCTGAGGGGTGGGCGGCCGGGGGTAGCGGCCCCTAGCTGGAGCGCACTCGGCCCGGGCTGACAGCCAGGCACCCTAGAGGAAGAGAACGAGAGGGGTGGTATCTCCCGCGGGAAGGAGACTCGGGCCAGTCTGGGGGCGTGTCGGCGCTGTTACCTCCGAACTCTGGGCGCTGCGCGCGATCCACCGCACAGCGGCTGCGACCGACAGCTCCTCTCGCAGCAACGACTCCAAAACGGCCGCCATCCCGGTCCAGGCGCTCGGAGGCGATTGCGCAGGCGCAGGCGCCGGCGCGCCACAAGCGCCCGGGGGGCGGGGCGACCGTTGGGCCGCGGGGTGTAGAGGGCGGGACCAGGGCGGTGGGGCGGGACCAGGGCGGGACCGAGACCGAGACCTGGGCCGGCGGCAGCGGCGCTTCAGCAGGCTGAGGCTCCGCCCAGGCTTTGGCTCAAGGCCGCGGATGGGTCCGCGGTTCCCGACAAGAGGTACGGTGGTCCCCCAAGTGCAGCGCACCACTATCGGTGAGGCCCGGCCCCGGCAGCTCTGGCCCGAAGGCGACCTGCCGGGACTCGGGGACGCGGCGGGGGAAACCAAGGGCCCGGGAGAGCGGCCGGACGGTAAAGGTGAACGATTTTCCAGAGAAGATGCCTATATTTTCTACGATAAGCACATTCTTTTCTTTCAAGAGTCTTTCTAGGTTCAGTCGTCACCACCCTAAAGAAGTTAGGCAAGGTCAAAATGAAGTTAAGCTAACTTTATCCTTTCTCAAAAGCTGAGTCTCCTGCCCAAAACCAATGGTTTTCCCCACTCACCATCAACTGATCATTTAAGACTTTAAGACAGAATTCTTGCAGGGGGGCTTTTTAGGATCCTCAGCCCACAACCCTTAAAGTGCCTCCACCCATCCTGCACATAGAATAGCCTAGTCTGTATCCCTTATACATTACACAAGGTTAATATGTGAGCTACTTTGCAGTTGAGAAGTTAACAGGCTTCTGGGAGCTTGAGTTATTTCTTAATTTCTCTTATTTCGAAAAACATCAGTCACCTCTTTGGATGTTGCTGCTCACTGAGAAATCAAGACAGGGAACCAGGCAGAGAAAAACAAATGGCACTAACATTCCAGGCCAGACCAAATCAGGAAGGGTGAAGCAGTGCCCATGTGAATGCCTCCTGAGAGTTCCCCTGGTTCAAAGGAAGGTGGAAAGGAGAGAATGGTGGGAAGCAGAAATCATTCCAGTGCTACAGGGACATTTCCTACAGAGAAGGAAAAAGAACCCCTGGTTTTTATCTGCAGGGATTGTGAACGCCTAGTTTCTATTCAGTCCAGTGCTTCTTTTTCTAGGTCACTTCTGGATGCGGTACTGCATTTATAGAACACTTTCTACTCCCTGTTGATCTTGTAACCTCTGGTGCATTCAATAACTTTATCAGAAAAATAATATTTCCCACCTTTGAAATCCAAACCACCACACAAATAGAACTAGAGTTTGCATGCGGAATGAATATTTTATTACTAGATTATAAAAATAAAATACAAAATAATTTTAAAACAGAACTTAAAACACTGTACAAAGCTTTAATATGATACAAATGGGAAAATTAAATAAATAATTACACTTTTATGTACAGATGGCCTATACAAAAGCACTCCATGTTTCTGCCAATACTCTATGTCCTTGGTTGCCTGAGCAAAAATGCATAAAGAGGGCTGCTTGGAAGGGAAATGGATACAATACCTTTGAAGGTATTTCAAAGAGCAATTCTCATCACTCTGATTTCATGAAGAGGAGAAGAAAGGGAGAAAACTATGAAATTGTTAAATTACTCTAACTTACTGATCTTGCTCGACAAGAGAGAATTCTTCTGGTTTGTGATTCCATCTGATTTAAGAGCTGCCAATAGTTCAGAACTTTCAAGAATTATATCTAATTCAAAGCTAGGTGTTTCCCAACTCCCTCTTTTTTCCTAAAAGCTGTGAACTTGTATGTAAATGGCCCAGTGAAATTCAGCACTTGGTTATTTTAGGAAAGGAGTCAGAAGGGGGGGGACCACGAACTGTGCATGAGAAATGAGGGAGCTCAAGCCTGGGTCATCTGTTATTTTCTTTACTCAGTTCATCCAATCCAATTTCAGAGCCCCAAGTGGCACAGTGTTACATTTCCTTTAGCTTCCTATCTTTGTATCTCTGAATGCTTTTTACCTTAGTGAACTAACTTACCTAACTGGTGAATAGTTTAAAAAGAAAAAAATCCCAAGGGCTTCCCCTTCCCTGGTTTGATCCCTAAAATAAATCACATTCAAGCTCTGGTAGGTTTGTTTATCCCTTGTGGATGAGAGAAGAACACCCAGACAGACCCCAGGTATGGTGAAGTGCCATGCATGAATTTTTAAGGATTTAAACTGTATATTTTAAGAGGGAAAAAAAAGCAACATATGGCAATGGTAGTCTATATAAAAATTTGGTCTACCTAGTGTTTTTAACAGGGTGAGTGAACACTTATGTACACAATATGAGACAATATTAAACTACTGAAAAGATAGATAAAATTTCCTATCGTTAGTGTGTAAAATTATATCATCAGCAAATTCTATAGTCACGTGGGCTCAAAGGTCTGCCTCACTGAATCCTATTCTCTAGGTCAAGGAACCCAGAACCCCTGGCCCAGGGTATCTGAGAGATATGTCAGTATCATCAGTGATACATACTGTGCCCGTATCTGTCACTTCAATTAAAGAGGCAGATCTTGTTAAAGTTCCACAGGGCAATGAAGAAAAAGGCTTCACATCCTTTACATGTCTCCTTAAGACCAAGGATCCAGCAAAATCTAAGGAAATATTCAAATCATTACTGAGTAAAGGTTTCGGCTTGGCTATTCAGTGTCTTGAGATTGTGTATCACATCAAGCAATTTTCCAAACTTGCTTAAGGGGAGTAAACATCAAGCTTATGTTTTAAAAGTTGGAGCAGGTATTCACAACTGAATTAGAAAATGTACTGATGGGTCAAGACTTTAATATCATCACTTCATGTCCAGCCAGGGATTTGAGATGTGCAGCATCCAATTCTCCTTAAAATGAATAGGGAGATCCTTGTCCCATGTCCTGGAGTTACCTAAGAACTATAGGAATTCCCCATTTATCTCCTGCAGTTCTCCCTAGCAATGTTGGCAACAGATTCTGCAGGCTCCTGAGTCTAACTGGCTTAAATTTCTCATATTTCCAGAGAGACAGCCAAACTCTTGAGAATATCCAATGATATGTTTCCACACTACTCCCACATCCTTGAAGTATATACCAGAGTTCTATTGGATGAGGACAGGGAAGTGGGATGTCCTAACCACCACCTGGGGTTTTCAATGTACTACATCTTTCCGTATGGTCTGAGGACTGGAACTGCCTCTGGTTCCCTTCTCTAAGTTAAGGTCTAAATATGCACCTGTGATTTCTGAACTTGGGTAAATATTGACATGTGAAGACTACCATAGTGGTTACATGCCTTAATCCATGCCATAATACTTTTTATATTAGAACACAGATAAATAACTATTCTGCAAATAAACTGTCTACAGAACCAAACTCCAAACTATACAGTTGTCACAAACCGTTCTATCTCCTCAGTGATACAGGTGCTGAAATATCTCTCCCTTTAGGCAAAGTCCCAACACATCTGTGGTAAATACGTATAAACAGAAATGGGCAGATTTTAAAACAATGAACGCAAATAACTTAATTCCAAAACACATGAACATGACAGAAGAAATGGTTCCCTAACATATGCCACGTTTTGATAGATATCAAGGAATGAAAAGTTTTAAAATGTGAAAAATTTGATTTTCAAGACTAAATCTAGACTTATCTACAAATAAATGTATTTTCAAATAGCCAGAGTAAGATGCATTTTTTGCCCTAAGACACTAAATTCTGAATTCTGGATCCTGTTTCTCCTATCACCAATTCCTAATGTTAGATTAAGAATGTAGTTCCTAGAACAAAGAATCCTCTGCTCTTCAGGGAACAAGCATAATGATTTTAATTCAAAGCTACTGGATATAGAAAAACTAGTTATCGTTTTAACTGTCTGTGTCTGGGTTTATAAAACATGCACCAACACTTTTCCTTGTCAATTGAATATAACCATACAAACATTCACATGAAAATCTGCGGCCTGGAAGGAATCTCTGATGATTACAGAAGAACTTCAAATTCCTATAGTGGCTAAGAGCGAAACAGATACTGCACCCTAGTCCGCTGGATTAGTGAGCAGCTGAGATTTGTTAAGTATTTAAAGCAATCAATATAGAGTAGATAAAGACAACAGTGGGTCTCAATTACCATTTTGCCACTAATTTAGGACTTGATTAACTTGTTAACTCAGGAAAACCCCCCAAAAACAAAAAAGCATTCACTCCACAACATGCAACTTGAAAAACAGTAACTATGCCACTGTCAGCAAGGCTAGCTTGCACACCAAGTTGAGAATAAGAGTGCCTACTTAAGACTTAACATTCGAAAATGTTTATAATCTGTGCTTTAAAGTTAAATTTGATATGACCCAATTTTCATTCTTTGTTCACTACACATTAAAGTTAAATGCCTTTAAGCTGTGCAAAAGACTGCTATGTGGAATTTTAACATTTCAAACAATCTACACCCTGGAGATTTGGCAGCATTATTTAGGAATAATGCTACCTAAAGGGACTGAACTGTTGCCAATTCCATCTTCCGCTCCACCCAAGTAACTCCAAAGACTAGACAAGGGAGGGTAAGGGCAAGTGTGACTAGGTAACTAGCCATTTTGTTGTGAAAGGAGAAACTAGGAGGCACCTGGTTTTCAAAAGATAATTTTAACTTCTGCCCCATACTACTCTTAATATAGTTTGGCTTGACTTTAATTGACGGCCATGTCCCTCACCTTAGGTAGAATAACCAAACTGGTTTAAAATCAGTTGGATGATCTATGTTTGTCACTGAAATCTGAAATATGCCATCACTAAAAAAGTTAAAAATAAATAAAAAAGAACTAACAACAATAAAACCCAACTCATTTTCTGTATCAGACTCTAAAATAAAACAAAAACAAAAATCCTTGTGCCAAAAGTGCTTTGCTCAGGGCTGCCAACATCTCTTTTTAGCCCAAGACACCTAAAAATCTAAAAAAACAAACTGCTTTTAAAAACCGTAGAGTAAATCTCTATACAAGATAGTCCTCTTAAGTGTATCTATTAATACATGAGATATAATTAATCTGTCTTCTTTTGAAAGTATCAGAGCAGAAATATCTTTGGTTAACTCTTTTCTCTACATGAAAAATAAAATATTCTTACACAACAAGGCTGTTTCTCTCTGGATCTTGAGTTTGTCAGTGCCATTTAGAAAAGGGGGGCAACACAGTGGAAAAGCTGGGAGAAAAATGGAAGGAACCAAAAAAGAGAGGAAACATTCAGTTGCCATGTTGCCATCACTGTCAGTTTTGACTTCTAGCAGAGAAATGCCAATAAGAAATAAAATAGCACACATACTACAGTTTGCAGCCTCATCAGCTTTTCAAGTAGTTACCATGAGCACATTTCTGATTAGAGGGCTCAGGATTTAAAGCTGGCTACTTTTAGCACAATTTAGCTAATAAAACTCTTAATTGTAGATTACTTCCCACCGCCCACCTCCCCAAGTGAGGTGAAAAGAGGAAAGCAGAATGGTAATTTGTAAGAGATTTTTTTTTTAAATCAATTTATGTCAGACCCATGATTATCATCCCAGTTTATCCACTCTAACCATAAGGACAGAATTATGTAATTAACATGACAAATCTTTGAACCAGTATTACAAGCGAGTCCTAGTAATTTTTTCCCCTATTAAAATCTTTTAAAAATGAAAATTAAATAACCTATCTTGGCTTGTTAAAGACTGCCAACCTTTGCATTATTCACAAGGAAGGCAAAAAGAATGTTGTGTCACATGCCAAGAACGTATTTTCAGAAAATGAAGATAGACAAGGCCCAAGTGTACACGAGGCACACAATAAAAAGTAATTTTACCATCTGTGATCTTGAAATTACAAATGGAGAATGAGAAAGAATGAGTTTATATAAGCATATGTTTCTCTATATATTTATAAATATTTATATAATTTACCATGAAGACATGCAAGTAGTGTTATAGCAACTATTATACAATATAATACAGAAGGATTGGTCTTCCAATATTACAGTCGCTTTAGTTAAACAGCAAATATGTCTTATCTATTGCATTCCTCTGTAGTCTTGAAACCGGAGAGAAATTAAGATTCCACACTATGCTATATTTCTTATGGGAGACCGTATATGCCTCAATAGTGTTTTGAGTTTTTGTTTTTTGTTTTTTTTTTCAAAAAGCTCAACACAGATAAAGAGAACAAGATAAGTTCAGTGCAGCTTCAGGGCAGCTTTGATGCAGCATTAGAATATGTTCACTTGGTGAGGAAATATCTTTTTTTCTGTTTTCCAATTCAACCGTATTAGGTTTGGCAGCAAACACAAGGTCAAAGACAAAGCACAGATGTTTGCTAGAAGGCAAATTTCAACAGCAAGCAGACCAATTTACGTGACCTTAATAAGGTCTTTACAACACAAAAACTGTGAGTATAAAAGAACTCATTTAAAAAATCTAGTATAATTTAACTTTCACTGATTCCTCTTAGCAGAAGAGTGAGATCAGAACAAATATGATCCTCCTTACAGCTTTATAAATTAAGATTACATGGAAATCAGGTCAAGAAGCCCAAATAGTCAAACTAAAGCACAGGTGAAACAGGTAATAAAATCTTAAAAGATAAATATTGAGCCTAAATTTATTTTCTCAGATACTCATTCCTTATTGGCTAAATGTATAAAATACAAAGTTTGAGAATTTTAAGCCTCAACATACCTAATTTCTTCCTATTTTTCTTTCTAAAGCTCTAAAAGCATAAAGTCACATTCCACAGCAATGTACTTCCCTGGTATTGTCTTGGAGGTTGATAGTAGAAATAGTTGGTACCTAGAAGATTTAAGGAAGCAAGGTCTACTCTGGTCAGTTTTCCTTCCACAAGGAGGAAACTAACAGGGGAAAGAGGGTTCTTCTATCTTGAAGGGTATTACTCCATACTCCGTCCCTCTCCCTAAAGCACTGAAGCCTGCAAAGTAGTTTTATTTAGACTTTTCCTTCCTTTACCTAAGTTTCATCAGTTATTTTTCACAATAAAAATATACTGAGTTAAGTAACTGTTGCTCCAAAGAGAAATATTAGGGGATTTAGAAAAGTAATTGGATTTGAAATTCTCAGCACGTGCTGCCAAAAGCACGTTAGAATGTATTGTCAAAATAAGAGAGACTGGATCAGGTGACAAACACTAACTTTAAAAAATGTGAAATCCAGGGAGGGTACTAGGAATGAGGCAAAGTAAAGGTGTGAACTCTCAATACACCAGATAAACACACAAGCCAAATGTATACGAGCACTGGCTCCCCAGCAACACACTTCTTACATATTCTAATATCGGAGCAATTCTGACTCTCCGAGGTTGGGAAGTTTGGAAAGCAAATATTAAAGTAAGAAGTTTCACTTTTGCTATATAATCTTTTAGTAGAGCCTTAAAAAAAAGTAGGCTAAACCCCTTAAAATTCCAATCCACCCCCTACCATCAACATTTTTGTTTTGAAGGCAGATAAGAAATGAGAGTTCATTTAGCCAGTTTCACCCCCTTGGATTTTGCTGGCTTGCCCCTTCCTACGCAAAGACATTGATTCCTGATCTGCTTGCTGCCTATCTTAGGTAATTTCTTATCATACATCTTCTTATAAATATTTTATCATGTTACTTTCTTTTGCAAGACAAGATCAACACTGATTTTTTTAAATAGACAGTACAGGGACACACATGTATCAGATTTAGGAGGAAGATCTCACACCTTTCACAGAGATGCAGCCCAGCTCCTATCTGCTGAGTTTACTGGCTGACTTACTCTTCCCTGGGGGGGCTTTAGCGCTGGCCGAGTGGTGGTGGAGGCTGCTGGATCCTTTCAGGCCATTCTTACTGGGTTTGCAGTGCTCCTGTTGGCAGGACCTCCTGGACGAGGAAGATCCTGAGTGGCTGGGAGGTGACTTGCTTCTCCCCAGATGCGGGGATGAACTCCTCTGGTCATGATGGGGCCGTCCAGCCCTAGATGGTGAGGAACTGGATGTGCGAGGCAAGGAAGAGCTTCGAGGAGAGGCACTGGGACTCCTGCGAGGGACAGCTGGACTCTTGGGTGGTGTTTTTGGGTTGTGAGGGGATCCTGGACTCTTGCACTGAGTAGTGCTCCGGGGTTTCTGAGATCCATTTTGAAGAATTTGGGCCAGGCGGGAGAAAAGGTCTGAGTCGGAACTGCTACTCCCTAGGACTTTATATCTGCGGAGCCTGAAAGAAGACAGAGAATAATTACTTTCATTTTAATTCACTTTAAGTGTGCCTAGAAAGTCACAATGTCCCAAATCATAATATGTATGATGTGAGTCAAAATCAGGAAACAGAGGATGCGGAGTTACTCTTTCATATACCAGTTGTATAACCCTGGACAAATTATTTAACCTCTTCCAGCTTTGAAGGGGAATATTATCTATCTCACAGGGTTACTGAGCAGTCAAGTGCAGTAAAGTACTTAATTGGATGTCTGTCATCCAGAAGCACTTACATGTTGTTAAGCCCCTTCCTCCTATAGCATGTTTGCTCTTCCCATTTTAGAATTAACTTAATGAAATGTCTCTAGCATGTTAGCACATGAGGGAGAGTAAACAATTTTGTTTAAGGCTTTTACGACAGGAATTCTATATATACTTAGGCAAACATTAAACTCCACAATGTAAGTCTTCAACAGTACTCACCAACAGCAGGAACTACAGATAAAAATATATTTCAACCTCATTTAACAATTTCCAAAAGAAAAGAGTAGTCACTGGTTTCTCTGGGCCTCAGTTTCTGCCCCTGACGATACCCTGAGATTCAGGAGAGCCGAATGCCTCTCTTACTGGCAACCAAGCCATCTAGAAAGCATTCATATAAATAGCAATGTCTCCTCTGCCCTACATATCTTTCTGTCTTGGCCTAAAATCCATTCAGTTTAAGAATTTAAACCTCAAACTGCTGACATGCCACTCCTTACAGAGGAAATGGGAGAAGAACTTCCCAGTTGTACTGGCACCTGCAGGATGCAGGGGACATATACAGCCACCATCACCATCATGGATCAGCAACAATTTACTGATTTTTTCTCTGAATTTTCTCTCTTCTTCCTTCCCCACCATCTACTTATACTGACAAATGACGTAAAACTCATTTTGGTTAAGCCTAACTTCATGGATCTTATTGTAAAAATTGAAGAATGGAATAAGATAATTCCTCTGTGCCAGGACCTATGTGGGAAAGTTGAGCTCCCACTGAATTCCCAGATGAGTTTCAGGCTGGTCAGCTCTGTAATATCTGGCACAATGCCACACATCTGGCTTTGTTATCAAGTTGCCAAGTTCTACTTTGAGGGGACATGTAAAGTTGTAAATAGTAAATAGTAATTAAGATTTGTTTGTTGCAGTCCAAAGCAGCTCAAGCCACAGATATACTATCTCTATTAAGCACAGATGCCAAGCAAAAGGGGGGACGGGTGAATATTGTCTATGGAATCATCTTTTTAAAATGTCTCAGCTAAATGACTGCTGTTTACTCATCACCATTTTTCCCGTTGAAGTCTAGTTCCATGGTCATTTCAAATCCAGTGTTTAGTTACCTTTGAACCTGAAAGAAACCCTAGGGCAAGTCAAAACTAAACTTAACTTTAGGTAAGGGTAGCAAGTTCTGCTGGGTAATGATGCAGATAGAACCTCACTTTAATATACTTCAGAAATCCTTATAACAGGTGGAGGCCTATTATCTAGAACAAGCTATAATTTTCAGGTAAATTTATTTTGATGTCCACTTTGTTTTTGTTAAAAGACTATCCTTTCGCTTCTTCTCCAAGGGTTTAGACCATTCTACTCTGAAAAGTGAGTAATGGCTCCAAGGAAAGCACTCTTAATTGGTTCATTACTTCCCAATATTTTCCTCTCTTCAAAATATAATCACTCCATGGTCAACTACACATAAGAATATTTCAATAAACAAGCATACCACACAGTAAATATTAAGGCAATATCTTTATTATGTATGGTCCTGTATATCATCAGATGTAGGGAAACTCCCTAAAGGATTTGTTTGTTTGTCTAATTCATTATAATCAGATAAATTGAACTGTTACTAGGGTCCATTCATCATATTACAGACACAGTATCTTTCCCCAGAATTTGACGTCATAATGACATCTGTTATAACGGGATTCTGACTGGACAAAACTAGAAAATTACCGAGTATCTAGTTAAAATGGACTGGGAAAGAGACATAACCTTTGTTGCATGCTAAAAAGCACTAAACAAAGCTCTAGACATATTCTACCTGATTTCCTCTTCCCAAAACCATGAGGCAAATGTTTTACCCATATTATAGATAAGGAAATTGAGGTTCACACTGCTAGAAAGTGCGAGAGCTAAGAATTAACCTGGATCAAACTGACCCTTTCAACTACACTATGCTATAAGGCTTGGGAAAGGCAGGGAAGGAAGTAGATGATCAGAAGCAGGCAACAAAAAATTGAAACCAATGACATAATCAAGCAGACACAGAAATAATGCTACACACTTAACATAGGGAGAAGAGCACACAGCATTACCTGGCTTCTACTCCAGGCCTCATGGGTGGCTTTCCTGGTGGTGGCCGAGGCAAGAACTGAGATGAAGTTGAGCTGTTGATTTGATCTGTGTTGATCCATGAAACTGGCCTTGGAATTTTGCTCTTTCTGGACTGGGAGATGATGGGTGTCAGAAAGCTGTCTTCGGCTGACCTGCTCAGGTGTGAGTCTACAGCCAGTCTTGAAAAGGGAGTGAAGACTTCCTCCTCAGAAAAAGGAGCAGGAATAGTGGATAATCTCTCCTCTAGCAATTTATCAGAGGCACTTGAGAGGTCCCCAAGGAAAGACTTGAGTTGCCTTTTTTCCACCAGAAGCTTGACTAGATCTGGCTGATAAGCTTTCTTTTGGAGGAGCTTCTCTTTTGCAGAGACTGGACAGGATGATTCAAAAGTTGAATCTATCTCTTGTGCTAAAACAGGGATTCGGCTGTGTCTAGTTACAAAGGATGACCTAACCACATCCTTCCGAGATGGAGGACAATGTTCACTCTCTGAAACAGAATGAAATAGTTCTCCATTTCTAGGGGCAATTTTCTCTCTCTTACCCTCTTGGTGCAAAAAAGTAGAGAGGTCTCCTTGATGACTCAGCAAGTCTTCACTCTTGATGTCATCCTCCTTAGATATCTTACCTTTTTGCATTGCTGCCACCTGGCCTATCTGTCCTTCAACATGTTGGTCAATAACTCGTGGAGATATCGCTGAAGTGCCAACTGCCAAAAGCTTCACTGTCTCGTGAGTTTTGTCTTGATTTGGCACCACACTAAAAGTCTGTGTCTTTGTCACATCAAGAGGTTCAGTAGTAGCTGAGTGATCCCTTTCCACCGTCACCAAGTCTCCTGGGAGAGGGGAGATCTCAATATAAGGCTGCCCTTTACTCAACTTCTCATCTTCATTATCTGACCCCACAAGCATGCTTTTCTCTTCCGTTTCCCTAGGGAGACCCTCAAATTCTCTCACAGCCAGTCTGTTATGGTCAGGAAGGTCTTTTGGTCCCAGGTCTTGGGAGCTGTCACACTCTCTAATGCTGGGTAACATGTCATGACCAATATGATCTATCTGAAGCCCAAAGTCTGTTCTGTTTCCTCCACTAGGAGGTTCGCGCTCTGTCACAACCAAGCCAGAGAAGCTCTCCCTTGGAGAGTAAAGTTCCACAGTGGGCTCCATGGGATGAAGGTCTTTCTTTTCTGGCAGCTGACCATAATGAAAGCTACCTGAAGTCGACTGTGTAGATGCCACAGAACGTCTAGGAATTGTAATCTGGAGAGAGAAGAGAAAAAAAGTTAAATGCAATAATGTGGAATTATAAAATGAAGATGTATGAGTTGAGAGTTAACACCTCAAATTCTAATTTATAAGAGGAACGCAGATCCCAGCCAGCTTTGCCCAACTCATACTTAAAATGAACAATTCTGAATAAAAATGCATGATACTCAAGCTCCCCTACTCAGAAACTGTACAGAACAGTCCCCCTCTAGGTTCATCCCTGCCTTTTCTTTAGCTTGCTCTGTACTCTGGAAGACTGATTTCTACTGACTGCACTATCCAGGCTCCCTTGCCTTCTGATTTCTGGTTGTGTTTGCCCAATGGGCAGCACCAACAGAGAATCAGGGAGTTGGAGGCGAAAAAGATCTGGGTATTACTTCTCTCTGCTTCCTCCCGAGGGACTGCAGCTTTGGCGGTACATTCTACCACTCCTGGCCACAGCTTCTGTCACATGGCCCCCTCTCCTATAGATATGACTCTTACCAGGTTCTGCTAACTGCCCCTCTTCCTTCTCTTTCAGGACTCAGAATAGGAATAGCTCCCTCTATTTCTGTTCCTGTTGGCTCTCTTAAACCCTACCCACACGTCTGTAAAAAGTTCCCTTCATTAGATTTTCTCCAAGTCCCTGTGAGTGTGCCAGTTATTTCCTGCCAGAATCCAGATACAGAATCTTAGGGAAAAATTATCGGTAAATTATTCTAAGTTGAAAAACTCCAAATTTACACGCATTTGTTGTTTCCCATAAATTCTGTAAATCAATGTTATTAATATTTTCCTATAAGCAAACACAAAGATGTTTACTAATGTTTTATATCTTCTTTAATTTTTTAAGGTCCAGCCTATTATAAATGAAATTCTACCATCCTTTCACAGAGGTCACTTCAATTCTATGTGAATAAGATTCAATGTTTAATAAGAATGTCCTTTCTTTAAGACACCTACAGGACTTCCCTGGTGGCACAGTGGTTAAGAATCTGCCTGCCAATGCAGGGGACACGGGTTCGATCCCTGGTCCGGGTAGATCCCACATGCCACGGAGCAACTAAGACCAATGTGCCACAACTACTGAGCCCGCACACCACAACTACTGAAGCCTGCATGCTCTAGGGCCCATGCTCTGCAACAAGAGAAGCCACTGAAATGAGAAGCCCGCACACCACAACGAAGAGTAGCTGCCACTCGCCGCAACTAGAGAAAGCCTGTGCGCAGCAACGAAGACCCAACGCAGTGAAAAACAAATAAAATTAAATTAAAAAAATACATTAAAGACACCTACATCTTCTCATTTGTTAAGTGATATGTAAGGAGGCAGAAAATGTCAACCACATAAACTGGTAAGGAAAAAAGCCTTTTTGAGAAATTAAATAACTCAAAAATCATTTAATGAAGCCCATTATGCTCTAATAAAACTATGGAAATTGGTCTGAATTCGAAGCCAAATGAATTTGGAGCTGTCATGGGAGATTTCACTTAGACCCCATCTCTAGTCCAATGACACCAAGAAACCCATTTGGTTCTAGAGTCAGATAAGTTGTTTAGATCTGTTTCTCTGTGTGTCAGGAGAACAATTAGGTTTAAGAACACGCAAAGCTTACCCTAAGCCCAGCCCAGGGAGAAAACACCTAACTAATGTCCTGGAATAGCTCCTGAATGGAATCAGTGTACTGAGAGGCTCTGTTAATCCAAGACAGGCTAGGTTCAGACATGAATTCTCACAATAAGCCCAGACCTACAATGACCTTGGGGAAAAGGCAGTAAGTTCTACTGGTGCTGTCACCCTTCAGGAAGTCACCTCATACCTGTACCTCTCTTTCATTATACTAAATATAGGCAGATGGCAATTTTCTAGTATTTGTAAAAATGATATTGAAACTTAAAATTTATAGTTATTTACTCTTCAAAATTTACTTTTTAAGACCTGAGAGTGATGGTGATAAGAAAAGCAGTTATGAAATTATATTAAATACCAAATAACTAGGGAGATGACTATATTTACATTCAAAAGAAACCAACAGTCATTTCATTATTATACGTAATTCCAAGTACATCAGCCAAAATGAAATCAGCATTATTTACAAAAATAACACTCCACTGGTCTTCTGAGATTGGAGCTAGAGAATCAATGCACTTCTGAGCCTACCTAACTCAACTGGATTCAGGATATAAATGTCTGTGTATGTATGGTATGAAAAAAGAGATGATAATCTTGTATATAGAAAAGATATACGAACCACTGGAGAGAAGAATTAATTTTCTTGAAAAGATTCTGAGCAATTATGAGAAACTGCATAAATTACTGTAATATCTATATAGCACTTTAATTTATAAAATATTCCTAAAATCATTTTTACTGATTCCATTTCATACCTACCCGGTATTTTAATTGAGTACTTTTATTAACACAAATTTCACAAATGAAGAAAAACACAGTCAAAAAAAGTTAGGGACAGGATTCTAGGATTTTGAGAGTCCCTCACAGCAAAGCCTACTTACTGACATGTACTACACACTCTCAAATGAAGTCTGGGAAACTGAGTCTGCAAAAAAAAAATTAAAAAAAAAAAAACATTATCTATCAAGGTGAACAAAACCAAAGATCAATAGCTGCATACAGAGAAAAGAAAGCTAATTCTAAGTATAGCTAAAAACAGCTTCCTTAACATTAGACTAGAAAGACACAAAAGCAATTCCCATACTTGGGACACTCTATAGACTGAATTAATGATCTGCCAGTAAGCCATATACATCCTTTATATGTTTAATTTCTCTAATTCACAAACATTTCATCAAGGCATGAATTCAATCATTTCCTTTCTTCTGTTCTCTAATTGTATCAGGTACACCTTTCTATAGAATTAGAAAATCACCTCAATGTTTTCCATTTCTTTCAAATTTTCTTACTTTTTTTCTAGTACTGAATTTGACTAACATCACTCATTACTTTTTAGTTCAGATAAAGCAGCCTCATTATTTTATAGTTACCCCATGTTCAGGACTGGCCACACAGGCAAGAGACAATAAACTGCAAACCAACTATTCACATTTTAACTTACAAATTATCCTTTCACTTTCCTCTCATTCAAAGATAGTAATGCTATTAAGATAATAAAAACCCTGGTAAATTCAACATTCATACCAAATAGTCTCTCTTCCAAATGAAAGGAATATGGTATATGAAATATCTATATTTCATTTTGTTTTTCTGGCAAACAATTTAGAAGAGATATAGGTAGTAGAATAATTTATTGGTTCCTACTATAGCCAAGAGTAACTGAGTTATTCTTGGCCTAATTCCAGGCCTATTAAAAAAAATTAAATTTTAACCATTCAAATTTCTTTGGGCTATTTAAATTCCACTGCAGACTTTTGTTCAAAGCATCTTTATATAATACTTTATACAAGTGTCGAAAACTATGAATGAAACTAAGCTACTATTATTGAACCATGTTTTTATGTACCAAATTTTTATTTCTATAAAGACAGTACACAGTTGCAGCAACATGTGCATATTAAGAGGCCATACATCCTAAAAGAATGTCTCACTCTTTACCCCTGTCGCTTACCCTGACCGCATTTATGTTGGTTACTTTTACCGAAGATATTGTTATTTTGTGGTTTGGCTTATGTGGATAGATATGAGGGCTGATGTGGTGGTAAGGAATGGAGAGGGCAGAAGTCTTTGTTTACAGAGGTGGGTAAAACTGAAAACCTGAAGCCTCAAGACCTAAGTAAATGAGAAGTAAAAGTTGTTTTTTCCCTTCCCCTGTTATCCCACTCCTCAGAGACAGTCACTCATTATTAATAGTTGAATGTATATTTAAGGGAATCTGAAGTTATAAAAATTTTGTAGAGGTACTAGGAATCATAAATAAGTCACAACTCACACCCAAAGAATAGAAGTCCCAGAAAAGACAGATTGAAATAATATTTCTTGGCTGGTCTGTAATTATATATCACATACATGGCTACAGGATTTAATAGTCACTTTTCAAGCCCCTTCATACAATCTTGGAATTGGGGATAAATCTAATCCAACTATCCCCAACTTCCACAACCTATAGATTTCTATCACAGCATCTACAGCACTTAAATAGTGAGGAGAGTCACTGGGCTTTGATGCCTAGCACAGTACCTGACATACAGTAGACGCTCAATAAATGTTGAACATATGAGTAAATCAACCATTGGACACTTGGGTTCCTTCTATGAAGCCTCTCCCAAGTGACAGTCCAGTCTTTTATTTGAACACTTCACAAATGAGCTTTTTTTTTTTACTTCCCAAGTCGGTCCATCCAGTCTCTCATCCTTTCTGACCGTTCATGGATTGAATTATACCATCATATGTAATTCCAGAGATGTAATCTCATAGAAACAAAACTTTTCTATAATTATAATGACCCAACTTTCCAGATCAAAAATAGAAATCCATGGGGCTTCCTGGTGGCACAGTGGTTGAGAGTCTGCCTGCTGATGCAGGGGACATGGGTTCGTGCCCCGGTCCGGGAAGATCCCACATGCCGCGGAGCGGCTGGGCCTGTGAGCCATGGCCGCTGAGCCTGCGCTTCCGGAGCCTGTGCTCCTCAATGGGAGAGGCCACAACAGTGAGAGGCCCGCGTACCGAAAAAAAAAAAAAACAGAAATCCATGGTCAGACAGAGGACATTTAGCCACTCCCTAGTCAATGTACATGCATTCAACTCTCCTACAAAATCCATTTCAAGAAGTTAACCACGGTGGCAATCAATCCAAAAAGTCCTTACCTTTCCATACTATTAAAACACTCATCTGTTAATTACATGGATCATTCATTTTTCAGTAGAGACTCTGAGTGACTCCATGAGCTTTCATATAGTCACTCCAGGTGTACAAGGGCTCCAAATATTCAGTGGAACACTGGAAAAGTCACACGTAGCTACTATTTCAGGTAAGCTGCACTACTGAAATGCCTCAAGTCTTCATTGAGATTTTCATGATTCACAGTTCAAGCCCTCATATTTGCTTGAACTAATGCCAAAGCTTCCTCACTGGCTGCTGCCCCAGCCATTCTCCCTCCATGGCTCCCAAAGAGTACATTACTCCCCACCCTCAACCCTGGCAGTTTCTTGTCCTCCATCCCATATACCTCAGCATGGCAGGTCAAGGCCCTTTATCACCTCACTTGTGCAGCTCATTTTCAGCCTCCTTCCTTCACCCTAACATTTTGGATTACTTATTTAAATACTCCGAATTTTGGTGTTTCAAGCCTCTCTGCCTTCATACATGCTGTGTTTGTTGCTTGACACCCCTGCATCTCCTTCCAGCAAACTTATTCATCCTTCAAAGTCCTCTTATTTTTGAAAGTAATATATCTTCACCATGGTAAATAAAATTAGAAAATAAGAGTTGAGAAAATTAAAACACCCAACATTGCACTCCCCTGTCCTAGGCAGATTTATCTGTATTCTCATTTGTGTACACAGCTCAACCACAAAAATCACTTCATGTGGCTTAAGGTAAATGTTTAGACATAGGCCTTCAATGTCAACCTAACAGGTTGGTGCCAACTGTTTATCCCTGAGGTACAGCAGAAAGCCTGGAACTTAGCAGACACCTCACGGAACTGAAGGGCTGAAAGAACAGAATTAAGGCAGTGCAATCAACTGCTGATCTGACTCTCATAGTACTGGTATTAGTAATTCCTGTAAATACAGCCAGAAGCATCCTCTTAATAGATGCTGACAGATTACAAAAAAAGTACATGTGACTCTCTTTTTGTCCTGCTCTTTCTCTGTGCATTACTTTACACCCCCCACTCCTGCTTTTCTTCTTCTCAATGTCTGAAAAACAAGTCAATGAGGAAAGTCTTTCAGTATGTTGACAATCCCCTGGTATGAGGAAGGCTGCTCTGTGTGACCAATAGAATATGGCAGAAATGATGATACGCCCCTTCTGAGATCAGGTTATAAAAGACAGTGTGGCTTCTACCTTGGTGGAGGGTGTTCTCTCCACCACCACCCCCGCCCCCTTCTCTGTCTTTCTCTCCTCACTCTCTGAAAAAGCCAGCTGCCATGTCAAGTATGGAGAGCCTACGTGGTGAGGAACTGAAGCCTCTGGCCAACATCCAGTGAAGAACTGAGGCCTGCCAACAACCATGTGAGTGGGCTTGGAAGAGGTTCTTCCCATCCAGTCCAACCCTATGATGATTTCCCTGGCCTACAGCTTGGTAGCAACCTCATGAGAAACCCTGAGCCAGAACGATCAGACTAACCCACTCCTGCATTCCCAACCCTTAGAAAAAGTGTGAAATAATAACTGTTGTTTAAAGCTGTTAAGTTTGGGGTAATTTGTTACACAGCAAAAGGTAACATATAGGTGGTATTATTATTCTCCAGTCACATTTATAGTGTTTCTAAAGGTGATACTAAAATGAAGCACTGCCTTTCTAAAGGACTGTCTAGAACCAAGAGATCATGTGGTACAATCTGCCACAATATCTGTAAGGAATAACCCGTCCAACCTTCTCCCTACCAACAGTGATTACTCAACACCACACAAAACTGGTCACATTCTTTCCTACAGTTACTGTCATTCTGGACCAATCGTTAGACCTGTTTCAGAAGCAGTTCAAGTTACTTTAGTTTCCTTCTCTATCCTTGTTCGTTTATGCCAGCTTAATTTTGCCTCTTCATTTGCTAATCAAAACATAATTTAATATCTCCCCTATAAGCCAAAGTTTAGTCTTATTTTGCTCCCTATAAATCTATGTTGTTCAGCCTCTTTTTAGAAATGATTAGTAGTGGGCTAACTTCATAACTGTTTACCCCATGGGAAAAAAAATCTAATTTCCAAAAATAACCCCAATTTCTTTTGAATCTAGCAAATTTATCCATCTTTCAAAATATATCATCTAAAAAATTTATACATGCTATTTGATAACCAGTGGTTTCATGTATATGGATAAGGAAAGCCCTAAACAAGGTTCACAAATCTATGCTAAGAAATAAAGAGAATTAATGCTGAAGTTCTCATCAGTTGATTTAATATGCCAACTATACCTGTAATACAGATAAACTTTTGCTTTGCCTATTTTTATAGTTCTTACATATTTTAAGATACCAGGACAATTTCTTTCATATCATCATAAAGAGGAAACAAGCCTGAATGCAAAAGATATAAACTAACAAACTGTTTCTCATCAGAATATATATGTCCTAATTTAAAATATTCAGATAGAATGGTAATATGTTTTATCATACTGTCTAAGCTAGAGCACGTGATCAGAGCTGCAAGAGACCTAAAGAGACTATTTGGTGGTACTCCCTACTTAATGTGTCTGTAGTTAAGTTAGGGAAGTAACGACATCTGCTTGCAAAAGTAAACTCTGAATGTAGGCCTCAAGAAGAGGCCTACAAAAGAGATATATTTTTATCCCAAGCTCCCCAAAATGAAGGAGATGGTAAGTTCAATACCTTAGACACAAGTGTACAAGTGATGAGGCTGCTATTTAAGAGACCTTCAGTTAAGAAAAAGATTTTTTATTTAATGATACCTGAAAATAAGGTCAAACTTATAATATCAAATATAATATACAAGTCTTTCAAAAATTTGATAGAGAAAATGTTGCAGATAGTGTAAGAGAACCATGAGAACAATTTTTGTGGACAGGACAGTATTGATGGGAGAGAGTAAAAAATACCAGGAGAAATGGAGCCGAGGGTTTAGAACCCTTTATGCAGGGAAGCGCACCAGAATGCTGTTGGAAAAATGCATGAGCCAACAGTGAGTATACAGCATACTAGAGTCAAAGAAAAGAAGAAACTGAATATGGGAAGGTGGAAAGAGGGAATGAATGGAAAGAGGAAGGTGAGGTGGAAAAAGAAATGCAGACAAGGGAGGGAGGCATTAGGATCTGCCTCTAGCCCACAGGGGACCTCTGTACAATTTGGAAAAGGATGCCCCTCAAAGAGGAAACAGCCCTACACAAAGACGCACAGTTTGGCTAGCAAAGTTTGGGTTAGATTTCAACCCCAACTTGTTCCCTTGGCTAGGTCTCTTTATGCAGTGAATGACTTGTATAAGTACACAAAACAGTCCTAGGAAAGAAGGAAAGACCAACTAACTATGATGAAGAAAGAGGCAAGCATTTATTTCTCTATTTCGAAGTGCAGGTAAATTCCTACAGAGCTGTACACAAAATCAAATTTTGTTACCTTTTCTTACTGTTTTACACCTGCTTGTGCAATTCTGTTCTAACTGAAAACATTTCAGCTCGTGGAACAATGCTGTTACTGGTGAGCTGGAAAAGACGGCCGCTAGCTGATGATGGCATTTAGGGAAACCTGGTACTCCCACGCATGTAAGGACAGATGGACCTGCTCGCGCCTGAGATGTTGCCTTCATATCTGGCTTTTGTGAGACTCACACAGTCACAGAGGGCACCAATGCTTACTGATAAGAACAGGGTAACAGGTGTCTCCAGCTAAATGCCCAAACTGAGAATAAAGAGTTTCCTCAAAATGTTCCTTTGCAGAAGGCCTGTATCACAATTGCCTTCAGCTGCTTGTTAAAATGCAGATTCCTGGGCTCTCACTCTCCCAAACCTACTGAAGCAGAAGTTCTGGAAGTGAGGCTGGGGCTCTATTTTATAAACAACAGACATTAAGCTTGGAAAACTACTATCAAAATAAAAATTAAATGCGAAAAAAATAGTTGGAAAACTACTGTTTAAAAGGAACATAAAATATGACAAATTTCTGGGTGAAGGTTATGAAGGAGAAAGGAAACAAAAAGAATGATACTAGCAATGGTGTACAGTATAAAGTACAAACCATGAATGGTTAAATACATGCCATCCTCACTATATTTATAATGTAGAGTTCAAAAATCTCTAGAATTACAAATTTTTAAAAATCATATTATATATACACACGCAGATAGACAGCTCTTGTGGTCTAATTATAAATGTTATTATGAAATTAGGTCATAATGACACTTCATGTAATAGGTTGCTATCCTGATAAAAAAATCTCACTTCTTGAGAAATTTCACATTGGAAGACGGACTACAGAACTTAGTCCAGACATCATTCCCTACACCCATGTGCCAAACTTAGGCCTCTGCAGAAGAATCTTAGTTGATCAACTATTAGTCCTTTCTTAATAGCACCTTGAGTGGATGACAGAAAAATGACAGGAGCAAATCACTTACTGCTGTAAGGGGTCCTTCTGCTTGTGCCTCCATTGGACTTGTGGGTGTCACTGCAATAAATTGACTAGCAGCTCCAGCCTGGAGTTCCAGCCTATCTGCATATTGTTCTGAAGCAGCAGTGGCAGGGCACTTCCCAGAAACTGCTAAGATCACACCTGAGGTTTCCTTCTTTAAATGATCATTTTCTGCCCAAGGACCCAATCGGAGCTTTTCATCTTGAGGCGATTCCTCTAGGACTTGAAGGACTTCGGGTTCCTCATCGGAAGGGCTTCCAGTTGTTTTATGGCCTAAAGCCTCATTTGTCCTAAAATCCCGAAGGTCCTGTTCCTTATCCACAATCACCCATTCTTTGGAGTCAACCTCCTGCTTGCAGGAGCTCAGGTTAACGGCTACAAATCCATTGCTGCCACCACCATCTGCCTGCTCAGGGGTGTTGGCAGAGGCAGGCTTGGAAGCATCTGGAAGATACTCTTCATCATAGTGCCAGATGTGGTCAGTACGGGACACAGCAGGAACACAAGGCTTATGAAGCAGAGCAGGGAGAACAGATTCCTTTCCTTCACTGGAATCTTTCTGCATTTTCTCCAAGCTTAAGAAAATGAACACAAGTTACTTAATTGTCCTAGGGAGAATACTTATTATATAGCCTATAAGTTCTATACAGAACTAATATTTACCCACAGATGAGAACAAAACAATATGGATAAAGCATAAGGAACATTTCACAGGTGGATAACGCTCTGCTCCACCTGTCGTAATCCTGTTTTGGAAGACGGAGCCCGTAGGAGGAAGATGTCTCTCCTGCTGCTGGGCAGGAAAGAAGCCTAACCAGGTTAACCAGGGTGACTTGTGTGATCCAGTTCACCTTTGCTTTGCCAATTCAATCACACTGCCCTCTGCTCTCTGCTCTGAGGGACTGAGGGACAACTTACCCAAGGGGCTTTTGCCTCAGCAGAGGCCCTACAAAAGGAAATGAGGAAGCTAATACATATCAGGCAAATACTTTCTGCATTTGTTTTGTCTTCAGAGAGGTATATAAATGTATATTCATTCAAGTAAACTCCTCCACAGACAGGGCTAAGCAATAGTGTGACTGGTGGTATTTGGCTGCACTGGCTTCTGAGAACTGCTCTCACCTGCAGGGAAGCAGTTTAAGCAATACACTTGTTCCTCTCCTTAAGTTTGTAATTAGGTGCTTCACTTCCTTCAACTGTTCCCTATTCATTCTAGGCTCTGGCTTGAGTTCATTTTCTTGGAGTACTTCTGTTCTCTGTCTTACCTCTCAGCTCTTCCCTCAGCATGGACTCTCTTTCTAGTTACATTCTTTTGTTAGACTAATTTTTTCCCAAACTAAGCTTTTATCCCTATCACACTTTTATTTTTATTCCCAATCTCATGCACAACTGAAAATGTTTAAACACTGCCCCAGTCCATCCTTTTGATCATATCAACGTGTAGACACAAGCTTACATCACATAGCTGTGAGACTGAATGAAGAATATGAAGAATACACAGCTATGAAGTACTGTTTAAAATGGAAGCTAGATTGGACAAGGCCAGAAGTGGCTGAATTATCTTCAGACACAGTAACTATTATGTTAGTTAAATACATGGTCCTTCTAACTTTGTATTTCTTTGCCAATAGTAGCCACTGGGGATGTACAATTGAAGGATGTGACTATTATTAAAGACACTCAGGTCTTAATATTACTAAAGCCTTCTATAATTCATAAATATATCCCAAGTTCTTTTTAAAGTTTCAGTCTTTTGTTATCAAAATTGGAGATAAGGGGCCTTAGAACTGTGAACTACAAACAGTCGTTACCTATGTATAGCTCTCTAAAGTTCCACCTTTCCTTCTTTCTAGGTAGAATGATAAATATTCATGTCTCTTTTTCCTACAGCATTTACTCATAGAAGGTCTTCATTAAATTGAATTCAGCTGCCTATCACTTGCACATAAATTACTTTTTCCTCTACTTCATGTACTCTTCCTTCTTCTTGCCTAATACCATATTTTTCATGCCCTCTCTTATAATGCATCTTCTCCATTCCAATAAAAGAGATCATCTTCCAAACAAAATCACTTCACAATGTTCATTTAATTCATACCTAGTCTTATGAAGTTTCCAGCTCCCACAGCCAAAGGCTATATGTTATAGAACTTGTAATAATATCAGAAGGCAAGTCACATTAAGAATGAGGATGTTAACTAAAAACATGGATAAAGATGATGACAGCTTAATCAAATCAGTGCTAGAAAAATGCAACAACTCCTTATCTGAAAAACTTTACATAATAGAAAGTAATGATATTAATAGTGTTTTAGTTGCTTTAAAAAAAAAAAGAAAAAGAAAAACTATTTTATACCAAGTCTCAAGAAACTTGTCAGTATCTGGCTTTGGCTCCAGCACCAAACGTTTTTCCAGCTCAAAGCTGTGGATGGAACGTAACTTTCGCACCAATGGAACATCTCTGTCTGGCTGAGTAATCTCTGAGCGGACACGAATTGGTGAACCGAGGCTTGGAGCATTCAGAATACCATTTGCTTGACCATGGCTGTTCTCCTCTTCAGTAGCAGCCTAGCAAAACATAAAAGGAAACCATGAAAAACATTCTAGTCACTATAAACGATAGGAATCATTGAAGTCTTTCAAAATAATATAAGCAAATGATTGGGATTTTGTTTCAGAAGATTAGGATATTTTGGCTAGTGTAATTCATTACATACTTGTCTATTAACCCTTTATTAAATAAGTTTTCTAAATTTATTCTCAGTTTCAGTATTTTTAGTGTTTTATATTTTGGTGCAAAGATAAACAGACTGAAAACGTTTAACAACCTTGGCTTTTTGTATTATGTCTAACTAAATGCTTGCAGGACCTTATTCCACTAAACCAAAATTAAACCTGGAGAGGACATTCTCTTTGAGACATAAGTGGTCTCACAAGAGGTAGGAGAGGTCGCCAAGCCTGAATACTCCCTGTCTCAGTTCCTCTCTAAAACCCAACCAAACAACAACAATAAGAAAACTAGAGCTAGAACAATAAGCAGCTGGGTAGAGCAGGAGGAGGCTGAGAATGAGGCAGCCCAGAGGGGTGGAGGTGCCTAAGGACAGAGGATACAGTAGCACGATTACCAGGGAAATTAAGCTTTACACCAGCAGTAGGGAGAGAGAGGAAGTCTGAATGTCTATTCTGATTAAAGACCCTCAAGAATGCCCAGTTGGTCTTAAACTGGGGGTGCTCTCTGGCTACCAGGAGAAGCAGAAGACAATCTTCTCCAAAGAAAGGTTTCCCCAACCCCCAAGTTAGGCCTACAGGACTCCTACGAATTATTAATTAATGAGTAAAACACTAAAGGTAGTCAAACATATAAGAAGGCATGCCACCATGACCAAGAGTCAGCAGAAATGATAATAATAATTTTAAAAAATGTTTGTAACTCCCAAAGACTTCAGGTATCAAACTTGTTCAGATACAGCATATAGAACAGCTATGCATAAAATGTTTAAATATATAAAGGTCAACAAAGGATTACTTGGAATTAACTGATGAATTTAATATAAATATTCAATTAAGTTGTTAAACAGCAAATTAGCCATAAAAGGCCAAAGTTATTAATTCATGAATAAGAAGACACGGCAAAAGAAATTACCTAGAATGAAGCACAGCAAGATAAGAAGAAAAATATAAAAAATGATATTAAGAGATGACAGAATAAAAAGATTTAATATATGTTTACTTAATTGGTGTCCCTGAGAGAACAGAAAGAATGAAGAGGTGACAATATTTAGGTAGAGAACAGCTGTGCATTTCCCAGAACTGATTAAAAAAAGAGATATGTGTATGCCTAGACATGTCATAGTTAAACTGCAGAAGACCAAAGACAAGGAGAAAAGCTAAAAAGTAGCTGGGGGAATGGTCATCTACCAAAAGAAAGAAAGAAAAAACAGTAGACTTCTGAACACTAATAACTGAAGACAGAAGAAAAATAACTGTCAATCAAAAACTTTGAAGGCAGCAGAAACTATTTTTAAAGAATAAGGCTGGGGGCTTCCCTGGTGGCACAGTGGTTGAGAGTCCGCCTGCTGATGCAGGGGACACAGGTTCGTGCCCCGGTCTGGGAAGATCCCACATGCCGCAGAGCAGCTGGGCCTGTGAGCCATGGCCGCTGAGCCTGCGCGTCCGGAGCCTGTGCTCCGCAACGGGAGAGGCCACAACAGTGAGAGGCCCACGTACTGCAAAAAAAAAAAAAAAAAAGAATAAGGCTGAAATAAATACATTTACAGCTAGGTAAAAATTGAAAGAGTCCTCTATCAGAAGACCTCAACCAAAGAAACTTCTAAAGGGAATATTTCAGGAAGAAAAACGATTGAGTCGGGGACTTCCAAAATTGCAAGGAAATGGTAAACATCTATGAAAATTCCATATAAACACTACTTGTATAAAAGAATACCACTAATAATCTAATTTACATAATTTTTTAAAAGGAAGAAATTAAAAAATAGAAAAGAATTAAATGTAGATTAAATAGTGATAACGTGAAAGAAAACTAAAGTAATTAAGACCTATGTCAAGTGCCACTTCACTCTGTCACATACACAAACACCCATATAGGCTGACAACTGAGAATGTCACTAGAGAATTTTTACTAAGAACAGTTTGCTCCTGGTGTTTACTATAAAGGCAGCCAGAGGTGACATTACAAAAATCTGACACTGACTTCCTGACTACTTTTCACTACTTATTCCTGATTACTATTAGTCCAGATAGTGCTAACCAACAACCAGACCACAGGGCAGCATACCACATCTATGCAGAGAATGTTCCTGCAAATGACTCCCATTACTGAAAGTATATACTGTTAATTTTTTAAAATTATATAGTTTAAAAATATAGTATATATTGTCCAAAGATAGGCCAAACTCCTCAGACGTTGTCACAGAAGATTCTTTTCAAGATACATTTCCCATTCACAAAGCAGGACTAGCCAAGTTTCTATCAATCATGTTAACACATATGAGCCGGAAGTCTCATTTGACACCTATAAATTTAACCTCCTTCCCAACTAAATAATTATAAAAACACAGGAAGTACCCAAAACTAACTGATTTGTAATTCATTGCCCCTCCATCCCATTAATCATCATCTTCCATGAAAATGGAAATGACAGGAAACAGTAAGATCAAAGAGAAATTTGGGGATAATCTACCCAAAGACTAATGAAATCATTTAATTCAGAAGTCTATATTTCTCCCCATACTTACAAGTGGACCTGTTTACAATCCTAATGAAGAAAAAATCATGTTATTCAACATCCACTTTGTCAGCTCATGACCAGTTTGATGCTTTCCACTTCTAACCCTCATTTCCCTGCCTCCATTTGAGATAGTTTTCAGAATGAACACTCAGCTCCATTGGTCTACACTATGGAAGGAAGGTCCTTCTACTTGGAAGGACCATTAACTTCTGTTCTATAGATGTCTCTTCTTTTAGACTCCGTGTCTGATTATTTTTTTAAAACTACCTTCATCTTTTCCACAAAATACAAGATGAAGATTAATTTTTGGTGTCCATACCTGAGCATTACGAGCAAAATTAGACAAAAATATTGCAATTACAAATATATAAATAACTAGCAATACAATGTTCTACTTCTCATTCAAAATTGAGAATCATGATACTTTGCTACACCAGTAGGAGAAAAATAAGACATTGACAGAGATCACTTCCTATGCAAGAAATACACACCTTACAAATCCCAAGCTTTATCTTATTCCTGTTGGTATCCATCTCTTCCCAGACATCCTTCTCCTGGGGACGAGGGTGTCCCAGAGATCCAGGCAATTTATCTGGTGACACACCAACAGGGATGCCATTCTCTCCATCACTAAGCTGTTCATCTGGAAACACCTCATCTGTATTTTCTCGAAGCAAGTCTCCTGGGATGGGAGTGGCATTGGCAATTCTGAAAATGAGGAATGAAAATAAGGCAGAACTTAAAAACACCAGAATCAAAAATTACTATGGGGGCTTCCCTGGTGGCGCAGTGGTTGAGAGTCCGCCTGCTAATGCAGGGGACACGGGTTCGTGCCCCGGTCCGGGAAGATCCCACATGCTGCGGAGCAGCTCGGCCCATGAGCCATGGCCACTGAGCCTGTGCGTCTGGAGCCTGTGCTCCGCAACGGGAGAGGCCACAACAGCGAGAGGCCCGCGTATCGCAAAAAAAAAACAACAAAAAACAAATTATTATGGGACTATCCTACATTTTGTTTCTGGATTTAAATGATGAAGTCTATACATAATTAAGAAAGTAAAACAAAACAAAAAACCTCAGAAACTTAGGGCATGCCAATTCTACAAACTAAAAATGCATTTTTTTTGGGCCGCACTGTGTGGCATGCGGGATCTTAGTTCCCCAACCTGGGACTGAACCTGTGCCCCCTGCACTGGGAGCACAGTCTTAACCACTAGACCACCAGGGAAGTCCCTAAAACTGCATTTTTGTTTTGTTTTTAATTTTATTTTTTTAACATCTTTATTGGAGTATAATTGCTTTACAATGGTGTGTTAGTTTCTGCTTTATAACAAGGTGAATCAGTTATACATATACATATATCCCCATATCTCCTCTCTCTTGCGTCTCCCTCCCACCCTCCCTATCCCACCCCTCTAGGTGGTCACAGAGCACCGAGCTGATCTCCCTGTGCTATGTGGCTGCTTCCCACTAGCTATCTAGTTTTAAAACTGCATTTTGATCAACAGAATTTTCAAGCTGATTTAAAAACACAAATTCTGATATAACTCCCTAATTTAACAATCACTTTAAAAGTTAGAAACCTTTCATTTATTTTGCAAGGATTCTTTGTGAATTTTAATATTTTCTATTCTTTACCCATTTTTCTTAGAGAATAACAAAAACTATAAACAGAAAAATGTTAAGTGTCATAATGATATAAGCAGGTATCAGATCAATCAGTTTTGTTTTATTTTTTAACTAGTGTGCAATATGCATTTGCTTTTTCATTTACAGACTTTTTACTAAGTACCTACTACATGTAAGGCCCTAGGGACATAAAAAGAAGAAAGGAAATTCTTGCCCTCTAGGGGAAACTAGAAATTCTGCAGTTAGACAGTTCATATGGTCCTGTATGAACTGATTATCAACAAATAGAAAATATTAATTGGCACTTGTCTATATGTTCTTTCAAAGCAATTTCATGTCCTATTTACATAGTTGGTCACCTCTCCCTTAGACTTCTGGCCCATGAGGGGCTTTTCTAGTTCTCAGCTATCACTCACTAAGTGATCAGGCCCCTGCTGGCTCTAATGTTCTGTAACTAGTATGTTCTACTCTACATACTAGTTGTTGGTTTTTTTTAAAAAAATATTGCTGACTGAACACAACATTCAGCACACAGTGAAACCTTTCTTAGTGTTATCTGCACTGTCTAAAAGCAGAAAAAAACGCCTTCAGATTATACTGACACATACAATTATTATGAGTGGGAAAATAGACAACTTCTCAGTGTACCACTCTAAGGGCAATGGTTACACCCTGGCCCAGGTGTCATAAATATGTCATGATTTAGAACCTGCTGCATAAAAAAATTAAATTAAATTAAATTAAAAAAAAAAAGAACATGATTTTTCAGGGACTTGTTCCACCTGATGTGATGACCTTCACTACCACCACTCTCAATGTTAAACTGGAAAAGCACTGATAATGGCTCCCAGGGAAAAACCGTACAGCCTTGTAAAGTACTCCCTGTAGTTCTGACACTGGGATACAGTGGAAAGGTAGTTTGACCCAAAATAGTTCAAATGAAAGGATTTATTATAAAAGTAATTAAAGTTCAGAAATAGACTACTTAAAAGATATATTTTTCAGATATAAGTTCAATATAATTTGTTTATTGACATAAGGAATTATAATGGACACTAACCTACATGTGCTATGTGGTAATCCAAATGTTTACTGAAAGAATTCCCTCTATTCCTGAGAAAAGGGAATGGCAAAGGAGGAATATTTGAATTCAGGAAGCTCAACCTACTAGCTCCACATTTTTTCCCCCATTTTAATCACTCAATGTTCTTCCAAATCCTTTTTTCCCTAGCCTAGCTACGATTCTGCTTCTTTCCAACTACCCCAATTCCTTGGCATTTCCTCCTTCCACCTCTCAGGAAACAAACCACACCTCCACCTATGAAACTGCCTCTATTTTTACTCTATCCTAGTTTCCCCCTTATATCGTGTGCTTCAGTGTAAGAGCACACACTTCAAGGAATGTTTCCATCTTATCCACACAGGCTACCTCCCACATGACTCAGGTTCCTCTCAGCATTTATTCCACCAGTTTTATTCCTTGCTTAATTATTATTTTCTTCCTTCTCCTGTAACTCTGATCCAAATCTGGAGTTTGAGATATGGAAAGAAAGCATTCTTGCCCAAGACAATTATATTATGTTCAGGAATAAGTATGATAAGAAAGATATATGTGAGAGTATTATTAGCACATGGCCTGTGTTTGTAGGCAAGGTATAAATTACAGAAGCAGATTAAGGGAAAAAATTAAGAAGATATATGGAAGAACTGGACAGATGTCAAGAGAAGTAATAAGATTGGACACCCTTTTCATATGCCCGTCCCCATAATCTAAGGTAGGGGTCGGCAAGTTAGGGCCTGTGAGCCAAATCTGGCCTGTTCACCTATTTTTGTAAATACTGTGTATGACACACAGGCATGCTCATTCATTTACATACTGCCTATGTCTGCTTTAGCACTACAGTGGCAGCAGTAGTGGTGACAGACAGCAGAGCCCACAAATATTTATCTGGCTCTTAGTGAACGATAAGGCTTGCTGGCTCCTGATCTAAAGCATCCTCTTACCTTTTCCTGAACTTACTTTCTCCCTCTATTAAGAACTAAGAGTTGTAGGACATAAATTATCATTTTTTCTCTTTAACACTGATTCTCTAGGGCTTTCCAGGTATTCTACCATATCATCTGCAAAAAGAGATAACTCAGAGGTCAGCAAACTTTTTCTAAAGGCTCAGATAGTAAATAGTAGGCTTGTGGGCCTAATACTTTGCAGGCAAGATGGATGCTAAAATTAGTAGGCAAATGTATGAAAAAACAAGTTCATTCGAATAGTCTCAAAGTATCTTCTCACAAGATAATTATTACTTACGAAGGGAAAAATCGTAACTTTATATAAAGTGGAAAACCTAACACCACCTTAACCAGATTACCAACATTAATATAATCAGTAATAAGACATCTTGACATTATATATCTCCTTATTCAATGCCATCGATTTTCCTCTTATCTTGGCTTTAAATGTATACCACAGATTCTTTTTTTTTAAGAACTTTTAAAAATAATTAATTAATTAATTTATTTTTGGCTGTGTTGGGTGTTCGTTGCTGTGCGTGGTGCAATGGGGGTTACTAGTTGTGGCGAGTGGGGGCTACTCTTTGTAGCAGTGCACGGGCTTCTCACTGCGGTGCCTTCTTTTGTTGCTGAGCACCGGCTCTAGGTGCATGGGCTTCAGTAGTTGTGGCACATGGGCTCAGTAGTTGTGGCTGGCGAGCTCTAGAGTGCAGGCTCGGGAGTTGCGGCGCACGGGCTTAGTTGCTCCGTGACATGTGGGATCTACCCGGACCAGGGATCAAGCCTATATCCCCTGCAATGGCAGGTGGATTCTTAACCACTGCGCCACCAGGGAAGTTCCTATACCACAGATTCTGATATGTAGTGTTTTAATTATCATTATTTTTCCTATAGCTTCACTTTGTATTTTCCCTTTCACCCAAGAGTAGTTTAATTGGAGGTTTTTAAGTTTCCAGGTGGAAGGGCCTTTGACATTTTTGTTTTTGTCAGCAATTTCTAGTTCTATTACAGTGTGATCAGACAGTGTAATATTTCTGCTTTACAAAACAACTTATATGTTTTCTTGGTGACCTGATAACTGATCAATTTTTGTGAATGTCTCAGGGGTACTTGAGCAGAAGGTGTAACCTCTATCATCAGGGTGTAGATGTTGAAAAATATGCCTAAGATCTACCTTATTGATTGTGTTGTTTGTCTTCTATTTCTTATTCTTTGTTCACTTGAATTCAGTCTTGAACTGATTTGTATATTAAAATCTCCAATTACTAGTGTGTTTCTTTGTCTCCTTTAATCTCTCATAGTTGTTGCTTCCTAAAGATGACTGTTGTGATTCTGGTGACTAAATATTAATAAATACTATGTCCCACTTGTGAACTGTGAAACTTAACATTAAAAAGTACCCTTCCATCTCTATAACTTTTAAAGCTTTATTTTGGCTTGAATTCTACATTGTCTGATATCAGGATTGTTATTCTCTTCTGATTGTTTCCATTTTTCTGGTTTATCTTTGTCCATCCCTTTCTGAAACATGTTTTTTTAGGTATATCTCTTGTATACAGCATATGTATACAGCTATATAAACCAAACTAAAAATATTTTTCTTTTAATAGATGTCCCCATTCATATTTATTGCTATGACTGATATGTTTGGTATTAACTCTGTCATAGTATTTTATAATTATGGGTATTTTGTCATATTTGCTATATTTCTTTCTCTACAAGATGAGTATTCTTTGTACTTTAATTTATAAACTTTTAAGAATATATATTTTAGAAGGTTTGCCTTTTTGCTCTAATGGTCACCTTTGGACATTTACCTTTTTAAATGCTCTTAGTCCTGTTTCCTTATTTAACCTTTTGCTATTGAGTTTCTCAGTTTTAATTGGTATTGTTTTGTTTTTCTTCTTCAGGGACTCTAACAATATGAATGCTATTCCTTCTCGGCTTTCCATTGGCACTACTTTCTCTCTAGCCCTTTTAAATGATTTCTTTATTTTCATTCTCTTGGGGCTTTTTTCCCCCTGACCTTATTCAATGCCCTTTATTAAACTTTCATTTGTGTCTACTGTCCTTTGCGCACCTTGTGATTTATTCAATTGTGAGATACCTTTTTCTTCCATTTCTTTCCTGAGTTCAACAAACTATCATTTCATTGTTTCCTCCATCTTTTCCTTTTCTTTCTTCTCTCCCTCCCCACACCACACTCACTCTATTTCTTAGTTTTCAAATTTCTGATCCAAGGTGGTTATCCATATCTTCAATGCATGAACATATTCAGTTCCATTTGGGGTTCTGTCTTATAATTTTCTTCTTCATAGTTGTTTATTCCTGACAGGAAATTTCCTTAGTAAATATGTATTAGATTTTCTTGAGTTTTTGAAATAACACTTTATGGATATTTAAAATATTTTTCTTGTTCATTTTTGTGGCATTGGAATGTTTTACAGGATTCACAGATTAACTGGTGCCCTCCTCTGTCAGTATAGCAAAGTCCAAACACTTTAGTGGATTTTTATTTGGTCAGAGGAGATATTGTGCATCTTCTGATTTTATAGTTCTCTTTTCTTATAGGTAATTAAATTTTATTTCTCCTTTTTCCCCTCTGTAATTATTCATTTATTGTCTTTCAGCTCCAAATTCATCCTTATTGACTATTCTGTGAAAGTGGATCTGTGCCCTTTAACTCTTTTCCTTTGCCAGCTGGCATGGGAGTTTTGTCAGTAGAGGGCACTGGAGAGACCCTGCGGGAGGAAAGGGTTTTGCTTTGGGTTCCACTGTGCAGCTTGTCAAGCTTCTCCAGCATGTGTGGCTTTCCCCGTGCCTGTCTCCTGCAGTACACAGACAGCAGCAACCAATATCTTCCCAGAGCAATGCCTACTACCCATAAGTTTTGTAGCAGAGTGTCTCTAGTAAGACACTTTCAGTAAATCGTTTTCTCTGGCACTCCGGAGGGCAGATTTCCATCAAGTTCCAGAGGGCAGATATTTCAGCAAATTCTACCAGTATGGCATTAGAGCAACTTCCCTGCCATCCAATGAGTGAGGACATACACTCACCAACAAGGTCAGTACTCAGCCCTGGGGTGGGGACTGAGGGAGCTTTTCCTTGGATGCTTAATTCAGCCCTAGGAGTAGGAGCTGCACTTTATATTTGCTATTCTTGTATTCTTTACCGTTCTCTCTACTTTTTCAATCCCACATTATTCCAATTTTGTGTTATAGGTAATAATTCTTTGTATCATCTTTCCCTGTTCAAATTACTATGTAGTTTCTCTCTCCTGATTGGACCCAAACAGATATGTGCTTTTCTCCTTCACCATTCAACTGACAAAGGGTATTTCTCCCTTTTTGTCTTTTTTCTTCCTCAGAAGCTACATGTTTTGAATCATGAATATTTTTATCTCCCTGTAGTTTATTATCTGATCTACCTGAATACTTTTTAGTATTTTCATTCTTCGGATGGATTTAGTCTTTCTGATGTTCGTTTTAAATCAACCTTAAGTCCCAGGGCTAACTTTCCTCTTCCCACAGTTTTTATTGATCTGCCTTCAGTAAGCTTCGTGGCAGGGCTGGGTGAGGCAGGAGCATAAGAGATATTACATAAAGCCTTGGGGTTTTGCTTTTTTCTCTTTTTACTTACAGTTAGTTTGATTTGGGCATCCTTTGTCTTCAAATTATGCTGAGGACATAGCTTTTATGTAGTTTTATTTTTCCTTTCTTATTATTCTATCTTATTTTAGGAAAAAACTTTGGGATATGGGAACTTAAAATCTATTCATTGACTTCAGCTACCCTGAAGTGCTATCACCTGGATTTTTGCAAATGTGAGATTTATTTCTAACAACAATCAAAGGAGAAGGAGGACAAAAGCATTTAAGCAAGAATCAAAATTTCTACATAGGCTCCAGCTCTGTCACTAATCTTTATCTAAAGTTGGATGATTCACTCAGAGTTAGAATTATTTCCTCATTTGTAAAATGGGGTGGCTGGAATAGTGCAGTGAGTCCCAAACTAAGATAAGCATGAGAAACATCTGATGCATATGGACTTCTGTGCCATACCCCTAGACATTCTGATTCAGTAGGTCTGGGGTGAGTCCTACAAATGGGTATTTTAAACAAACATCTGTGGTGATTCTACTATAGCTAGTCAAGGTCTCACATTTAAGAATTCTTAGACTAACTAATCAGGGATATCATCTCCAGTTATATGAGTCCATGTAAGCTTTTCTGATTCAATAAGCTCTAGTGATCTCATCTCAATGTAAAAACAAAGCAATGGATTAGTGATAAAGTGTTCCAATTAGCTCATTGTATGATGATTTTTCCCTATTTACTTTTTCTTTTAAACCAACTAGAGCAGGTAAAAAAAGGGGGGGGTCAGAAAAAAAGACAACCCCCCCGAAATAGAAAAACAACAAACAAAAGCAACTGTATTTAATGTATATACAGGAAAAAAAAATCAAAAAACAAAAAACCCCCCAAGAAGATGGAAATACACTAACCTCTTCCTAATACACCTCGAAAATTAATCACTTTCATAAGAGGAGTAGCTACACGTTTTGTTCCCACTAAACTTAAGCACAGTGTAGTCAGAAATAATTGTGGCTTGTTCTTGTTCCGGGGTCCCATCTATTCTTTAGTAGTAAATGCAACAAATGCCCCTTCTCATTTTGGAGAAAATCTACTGTACATCTGACATTAACGAGTAACACAAGCTCTAAGCTGCCATTTCACAGTATAATCTTTAAGTACTTTCTAAGAAAAGTAAATCCAAACAAAGGCATATATAAGAGCAATGTTAATTCAAGGAAACCCATAGGCATCCCTATGTCTTAGCATTTGGTCATCTGAGGGAACCTGGATGGCATAAAAGACATTTCTGCTAATATTGATACAACACATCTAGGAAAGACACTGATGAACCACCTGTTTAGGACATACCCGATTGCCGCAGGGGTCAAGCGGGTGTGCAGCTGAGGAGTGGTAGAAGTAGTGATGGTGGTGAGGGAGCCATCAGTTCCAGTCTTCTCCCAGTCGAAAGGGTCACTCTCAATTACTCCAAAGGTCTTGATGCTGTTGTCAAACACGGATGCAAGAAGCTAAACCACGAAAGGAAAAAACTAGAGTAAGCCAACAGTAAACATAATCACTTATTCTATAAGAGACAGCACCTCAGACTCTTAAATTAGTTTAGTAGTATGACTTTTTTAAAAAGGCTGATGATACAAATAGGGGAATTTGAATAAGGATTATATATGGATGATGATATTCAATTAATATTGATTCTTCTCAGTTGAGATACTGGTTTTTAGTTATGTAGGATAATGTATTTTTTCTTGGAAGATAAATAATGAAGCGTCATACTTAAAACCTACTTCCTGATGGTTTGGCAAAAGGAAATGTGTATTGTATGTGTATGTGTGCATTCAGTTTCAACCATGTGATCACTTTTTTGTGTGTGTCAAAAAGGGGCATATATGGTTCAACTTAAATAAGTGACCGGGTTAACAGGTGGTATATCTAGGTTAAGAGGCATATAAAAGTTCATTATGCTGCCTTAGAACTTTTTTGTGGGTTTGAAAAATTCTTAAACTGTGTGTGTGTGTGCACATGAATTATCAAAAAGAAATCTGCTCTATTATTTTATTTATATTATATATTATTCCATTTTTGTCTTTAAATTCCAAAAGTCTAATGTAATATTGAGAAAAATCTCATAAAGACCTTCCTTTATGTTTGACAGTATGCAACATTTTCAATTTTATGATTAAAATTGGATTAATATCTCATCATTTCTCTTACTCTGTTAGTATCCTATCCTCAGAGATTCATCTTGTACATTTCCTGCCCCAGACCTGAAATCAGCACTTCTTCACTGGAGGATTTTTTACAAAGGTCTGTTTTAAGCTTTAAAGAGATTACTCTGGCTAAGAAGTGGAGAACAGATGCCATAAATAGGAGGGGGATGAGGGTGCTAGGAAGAGATGACCATTTAGCAGGCTACTGTCAACTGAGCCAGCATGGTAACAGTGGAGGTGATAAGAAGTGGTAGGATTTGGACATAATTTGTAGAGCCAACAGAACTTACTGAGAGATTAGATGAAAGCTGTGAAAGTAAAGAAAGAATAAAAGAGTAATTTATATTTCTGTCCCAAGCCACTGGGTAAATGGTGGTGCCATTTACTGAGATGGAAAGCAGTGAATGTGAGGATTGGGATATTGAAAGTTTTATGGTGTTTAGGGAGGAATAGCGAATATAGATACAAATTTGAGAGTCATCAGCATATTGATATTAATGGGTATTATTTAAAGCCATATGACTAGATGATATCATGTAAGGAGAGTGGGTAACGAGGGCTAAGGCTTAGGGCACTCCAACATTTAGATGGAAAGAAGAGATGGACTCAGCAGAAAAACAAAACAAAACAGGGAGTGGCCAGTGAGGGAGGAAACAGGTGTGTGGTGTTCTAGATACCAAGTGAAGAAACCACCTCAACAAGGAGATGGTCAAATGCTATCAATTATAAACTTATAGTTATTTTTGATTATTTGATTTCACCCAGACTGTAAGCTCCACGAGGCTGGTACGTGTCTGATCTTGCTCATCACTGTATCTAACCAATGCCTTATGTCTAAGAATGCCATATTGTGATTTATATGAAATAAATATTTGGTCATTTAGAGGATCAAAAATACATTTCTCATATATATTTGGTCTTTGTCCACAGTTCCTGACTCACAGCTCCCAAAACCCTTGAAATTTTCTGAGAGATAAGAGCAGTGGGAGCATTTTTTGTTATAGTATTTGATCTCTACTCCTCAGTTCCTGAAATCACTTCAGAGCCATAAAGGTGAAATGGGTGTCTTGTTATTCATAACAAACCCCTTTCTACCACAACTGGGTTTATGTTAATAAGGTGACTTTTGGAAAGCACCTAAGGATGGAGGCTGGTCACCAGAGGAACCAACCATGTGATTAGAGGGTTGGAACTTTCAGTCCTACACCCCTGGCCTCCAGGGGAGGGAAGAGGGGTTGGAGGTTGAATCAATTACCAGTGGTCAATGATTTAATCAATCATCCCTATATAATGAAGCCTCCATAAAAACCCAAAAGGATGGGATTCAGAGACCTTCCAGGTTGGTGAACATGTGGAGGTACTGAGAGTGGTGCCCTTGGAGAGGGCATGGAAGCTCCACACCCTTTCCTCATACCTTGTTACATGCAGTTCTTCCATCTGGCTGCTTGAGTTATATCCTTTGTAATTAACTGGTAATCTAGGGGGAAAACTGGCTTCCCAAGGCCTATGAGCCACTCTAGCAAGTTAATCAAACCCAAGGACGGGGTCATGGCAACCTCCAATTTATAGCCAGTCAGTCAGAAGTACACATGACAACTAGGACTTGTAATTGGTATCTAAAGTGGAAGGTAGTCTTGTGGGAATGAGTCCTTAACCTGTGAAATCTGATGCTATTTATCTCTGGGTAGATGGTGTCAGAATTGAGTTAAATTTTAGGAATCCAGCTGGCGTCAGAGAATTGCTTGGTGGTGTGGGAAAAAAATATTGGAATTGTGGGTGCAGAACCCTTAAATAGTACTCTAAAAAGTTCGAGAATAAATGTTTATTTGTACTAATACTTGCTGAAAGATTCACATGAACCTACCTTTTGTTTAAGTCCCCCCCCCCAAAAAAATAATAGATGTAGAAAAGGAAACTAAAAAGCTAAAAGGAATTGGGAAAGGCATAGTTATAAAACCTTGCAATTTTTATTTTGGTCCTATTTTTGTTGACATAAGTTATCGATGTTACAGCTTAAATCTTCCCAAATTGTCAGAGGTAGAGGGCTTTAGAAAACACAAAGGATGAAAGGAAGATGGACTGAAACCCTGCACATGAGGATTGAAACCCTGCACCTGAGAACTGAAACAGCAGACCCTGGACCTCTTTCTAACTCTGGAAATTGAGGTTCTCATAGGTTCCCACAGAGTGACATGTTTCTTTCCTGAAAGGTGGAGTCCCTATCCACGAGGCAGCATCTGCTCTGTTGTGTGGAGTACTCAGACAGCTACTGCTAAATGCTCTGCCTGTACTGCGTGGCAATAGGCATGGTCCTAAACAGTTTTTATTGTCAGATGATGGAATTCTTTTCTTACATTTATCATAGTATTGTATGTCTTAGAAAATGTAGCATATGCCATTGGTCCAAAAATAAGAAACAGTTTGTTACTATGATGCTGATAACTTGAGACCAGCAGCAGGAAGCAGAAGGATGGAGGGCACATAACAAAAGAAATAGAAGGAAAGCTTAAAGCACTGAAGGCACCCTACTGGGAACAAATGGTCAGATGATTAGAGCTCTGAGGATACCTTGAAGAGCAAAACATTTCTAATGTAGCAGAATAATTTTCTAATTCAGGACCACGGTTGCTCTAAATCCTAAACTTCAACAGACTGGGATAGCAGAAATAAGACAACTCAAGGCCTTTTTTTTTTGGTAACTGAATTCATCATATCACATTTGGCTAAAATAAATAATAAGACCGGAAAACTCAATTCAGTTACTCATTCAAATAGATTTCAGAATATAAATCATTAACCTTATAAATCAAATATACATATACACATATATGTATGTATGTGTAAATAAATAAATAAAACTTGTGGTCCTCATCCTTTTTTATAGCCCAATACTACTGAGGATTAAAACACTTTCACTTTCCAATCAGAACAGGAGCTCACTGTGCAGTAATTCTCAAACTGAAAAGGAAGCAGAGCGAAATCCGAAAAAAGCTTCCAGATGATTCTGACACTTCCCTCTAGGAAGACATGATCCATATCTCTCCACTGATAATCACTGGAAATCTAGTATATATATGACTCCTTTAATTCTTCTATTTAATAATGTATTCTTAGAAAATACAAACTTATCTAAAGAGTCCAGGTTTCTCAAATTCGGGTAACGTGCACCCTCAGGGGATGCAGCCATATGCCAGAGAGAGTTTAAAGTCAGTTGATAAATGTGGCACAGCTTCCTGGAGAATTTTACTCAGAGTTAGACATTTAATATAATATTTTATAATACAATGAACACAAAGAAGTTAGAAAGCAAAATTCACAGGAACCTTTATGATAAATCAAGAGAATACAAAGAAATTGGGGACTTATGGCTGACACTTTAAGACTGTTCCCAGACCTCTTGAGAACATGCTCATACTTTGCTGCAATAGGAGAAATTGCTGAAATAGTGTGAGAAACACTAGAAGCATAACATCATCAGGAAGGTGAATCTTCCTTGAACGGAAGTAGAGAAAGGGAGGAGGTTGGGGGAAGGAGACTGGTGGGGGGGATGTCGCGGGAGGGGGAGGGGAAGAAAAGAGGAGGGAGGACCTGAGGAAGATCTGGACAGATAACAATGCAATATTACTTTTTATGTGGCTACTGTTGTTGATTATTTGTGTCAATTTCCCTTCTGATTGCACTTACGAATAAGAGGTAGTTGTTTTTCTTAATCTTAATTCTAATGGGATATATAATAAAATGCTTTTTCTAAAACATTCAAGACAAAAAAACGTACATAAAAATCAGGTACTATGTCTGGGTAATGAGATTCTGAATTATTCAGACTTTCTATTTTCTGTAATTTCCAAACTTGTATTATGATATGTATTACTTTTAATAACAAGAAAAAAATTAACAAAAATGCGTTATCTAAAATAAATTAATTGTATACATAAGCATGTGTAGTCCCAAAAATGTGTGATGCAATAATCCCACCACCTGGAACATCCTTATTCTTTTTTTTTTAAATACATCTTTATTAGAGTACAATTGCTTCACAATGCTGTTAGTTTGTTGTACAACAAAGTGAATCAGCTACATGCATACATATATCCCCATATCCCCTCCCTCGAGCCTCCCTCCCACCCTCCCTATCCCACCCCTCTAGGTCATTGCAAAGCCCCAAGCTGATCTCCCTGTGCTATGCGGCTGCTTCCCACTAGCTATCTATTTTACATTTGGTAGTGTATATATGTCAATGCTACTCTCACTTCACCCCAGCTTCCCCCTCACCCCTGTGTCCTCAAGTCCATTCTCTATGTCTACATCTTTATTCCTGCTCTGCCACTGGGTTCATTAGTACCTTTTTTTTTTTTTTTTTAGATTTCATACATATGCGTTAGCATATGGTATTTGTTTTTCTTTTTCTGACTCACTTAACTCTGTATGACAGGTCCATCCACACCACTACAAATAGCTCAATTTTGTTCCGTTTTATGGCTGAGTAATATTCCATTGTATATATGTGCCACATCTTCTTTATCCATTCATCTGTCAATGGGACATTTAGGTTGCTTCCATGTCCTGGTTATTGTAAACAGTGCCACAATGAACACTGTGGTACACATCTCTTTTTGAATTATGGTTTTCTCAGGGTATATGCCCAGTAGTGGGATTGCTGGGTCATATGGTAGCTCTATTTTTAGTTTTTTAAGGAACCTCCATACTATTCTCCATAGTGGTTGTATCAATTTACATTCCCACCAACAGTGCAGGAGGGTTCCCTTTTCACCACATCCTTCCCAGCATTTATCGTTTCTAGATTTTTTGATAATGGCCATTCTGACCGGTGTGAGGTGATATCTCATTGTAGTTTTGATTTGTATTTCTCTAATAATTAGTGATGTTGAGCATCTTTTCATGTGCCTCTTGGCCATCTGTATGTCTTCTTTGGTGCAATGTCTATTTAGGTCTTCTGCCCATTTTTTTTTTTTCTTTTTTTTTTGATACTGCTCTCCTACACTGACTGGGCTTGGCCATGTGACCTACTTTGGCCAACGCCGCCCATATTTTAATAGTTTGTTTTTTTGATATTGAGCTCTATGAGCTGTTCGTATATTTTGGAGATTAATCCTTTGTCCCTTGATTTGTTTGCAAATATTTTCTCCAATTCTGAGGGTTGTCTTCTCGTCTTGTTTATGGTTCCCTTTGCTGTGCAAAAGCTTTTAAATTTAATTAGGTCCATCTGTTTATTTTTGTTTTTAGTTTTATTACTCTAGGAGGTGGATCAAAAAAGATCTTGCTGTGGTTTATGTCAAAGAGTGTTTTTCCTATGTTTTCCTCTAAGAGTTTTATAGTGTCTGGTCTTACATTTAGGTCTTTAGTCCATTTGGAGTTTATTTTTGTGTATGGTGTTAGGTAGTGTTCTAAGTTCATTCTTCTACAGGTAGCTGTCCAGTTTTCCCAGAACCACTTATTGAAGAGGCTGTCTTTTCTCCACTGTATGTTCGTGCCTCCTTTGTCATAGGTTAGTTGACCATAGGTGTGTGGGTTTATCTCTGGGCTTTCTATCCTGTACCATTGATCTATATTTCTGTTTTTGTGCCAGTACCATACTGTCTTGATTACTGTAGCTTTGCAGTATAGTTTGAATTTGGGAGCCTGATTACTCTAGCTCTGTTTTTCTTTCTCAAGATTGCTTTGGCTATTTGGGGGCTTTTGTGTTTCCATACGAACTGTAAAACATTTTGTTCTTGTTCTGTGAAGAATGCCATTCATAGTTTGATAGAGGTTGCACTGAATCTGTAGATTGCTTTGGGTAGCACAGTCATTTTCACAGTATTGATTCTTCCAATCCAAGAACATTGTCTGTTTCTCCATCTGTTTATGTCATCTTTGATTTCTTTCATCAGTGTTTTATAGTTTTCTGAGTACAAGTCTTCACCTCCTTAGGTAGGTTTATTCCTAGGTATTTTATTCTTTTTGTTGCAATGGTAAATGGGATTGTTTCCTTAATTTCTCTTTCTGATCTTTCATTATTAGTGTATAGAAATGCCACAGATTTCCGTGTATTAATTTTGTATCCTTACCAAATTCATTGATTTGGTTCTACTAGTTTTAGTAGTTCTAGTAGTTTTCTGGTGGCATCTTTAGGATTTTCTATGTATAGTATCATGTCATCTGCAAACAGTGACAGTTTTACTTCTTCTTTTCTAATTTGTATTCCTTTTATTTCTTTTTCTTCTCTGATTGCCGTGGCTAAGACTTCCAAAACTGTGTTAAGTAAGAGTGGCAAGAGTGGACATCCTTGTCCTGTTCCTGATCTTAGTGGAAATGCTTTCAGTTTTTCACCATGTAGTATGATGTTTGATGTGGGTTTGTCATATATGGCCTTTATTATGTTGAGGTAGGTTCCCTCTATGCCCACTTTCTGGAGAGTTTTTATCATAAATCAGCATTGAATTTTGTCAAAAGCTTTTTCTGCATCTTTGAGATGATCATATGGTTTCTATTCCTTAATCTGTTAATATGGTGTATCACATTAATCGATTTGTGTATATTGAAGGATCTGTGCCATCCCTGGGATAAATCCCACTTGGTCATGGTGTATGATCCTTTTATTATGTTTTTTGCTAGTATTTTGTTCAGGATTTTTGCATCTATGTTCATTGGTGATATTGGTCTATAATATTCTTTTTTTGTGATATCTTTTTCTGATTTTGGTACCAGGGTGATGGTGCCCTCATAGAATGAATTTGGGAGTGGTCCTCCCTTTGCAATTTTTTGGAAGAGTCTGAAAAGGATTGGTTTTAGCTCTTCTCTAAATATTTGATAGAATTCGCCTGTGAAGCCATCTGGTCCTGGACTTTTGTTTGTTGGAAGATTTCTAACTACAGTTTCAATTTCATTACTTGTGATAGGTCTGTTTATATTTTCTAATTCTTCCTGGTTCAGTCTTAGAAAATTGTACCTTTCCCAAATTTGTCCATTTTTTCCAGGTTGTCCATTTTATTGGCATTGAGTTGCTTGTAGTAGTCTCCTAGGATATTTTGTATTTCTGCAATGTCTGTTGTAACTTCTCCTTTTTCATTTCTAATTTTATTGACTTGAGTCCTCTCCCTCTTTTTCTTGATGAGTCTGGCTAATGGTTTATCAATTTTGTTTATCTTCTCAAAGAACCAGCTTTTAGTTTTATTGATATTTACTATTGTTTTCTTTGTTTCTATTTCATTTATTTCTGCTCTGATCTTTATGATTTCTTTCCTTCTACTGACTCTGGGTTTTCTTTGTTCTTCTTTCTCTAGTTGCTTTAGGTGTAGGGTTAGATTGTTTATTTGAGATTTTTCTTGTTTCTTGAGGTGAGATTGAATTGCTATAAACTTCCTTCTTAGAACTGCTTTTGCTGCATCCCATAGGTTTTGGGTCATTGTGTTTTCATTGTCATTTGTTTCTATGTATTTTTTTATTTCTTCTTTGATTTCTTCAGTGATCTCTTGGTTATTCAGTAGTGCACTGTTTAGCCTCCATGTATTCATGTCTTTTACAGTTTTTTCCTGTAATTGATTTCCAATCTCATAGTGTTGTGGTCAGAAAAGATGCTTGATACAATTTCAATTTTCTTAAATGTTCCAAGGCTTGATTTGTGACCCAAGATGTGATCTATCCTGGAGAATGATCCATGTGCACTTGAGAAGAAACTGTATTCTGCCACTTTCGGGTAGAATGTTCTATAAATATCAATTAAATCTATCTGGTCTGTTGTGTCATTTAAAGCTTTGTTTCCTTATTTATTTTCTGTTTGGATGATCTGTCCATTGGTTTAAGTGGGGTGTTAAAAGTCCCCTACTATTATTGTGCTACTGTCGATTTCCCCTTTCATGGTTGTTAGCATTTGCCTTATGTACTGAGGTGCTCCTATGCTGGGTGCATAAACATTTATAATTGTTATATCTTCTTATTGGATTGATCCCTTGATCATTATGTAGTGTCCTTCCTTATCTCTTATAACAGTCTTTATTTTAAAGTCTATTTTATCTGATACGAGTATTGCTACTCCAGCTTTCTTTTGATTTCCATTTGCATGCAGTATCTTTTTCCATCCTTTCACTTTCAGTCTGTATGCGTCCCTAGGTTTGAAGTGGGTCTCCTGTAGACTGCATATATATGGGTCTTGTTTTTGTATCCATTCAGCCAGTCTGTGTGTTTTGGTTGGGGCATTTAATCCATTTACATTCAAGGTTATTATCAATATGCATGCTCCTTTACCATTTTCTTAATTGTTTTGGTGTGTTTTTGTGGGTCTTTTTCTTCCCTTGTGTTTCCTGCCTAGAGAAATTTCTTTAGCATTTGCTGTAAAGCTCGTTTGGTGGTGGTGAATTCTCTTAGCTTTTGCTTGTCTGAAAAGCTTTTGATTTCTCTGTCGAATCTGAATGAGATCCTTGCGGGTAATCTTTTTTTTTTTTGCGGTACGCGGGCCTCTCACTGTTGTGGCCTCTCCCGTTGCAGAGCACAGGCTCCGGACGCGCAGGCTCAGTAGCCATGGCTCATGGGCCCAGCTGCTCCATGGCATGTGGGATCTTCCCGGACCGGGGCACGAACCCGTGTCCCCTGCATCGGCAGGCCGACTCTCAACAACTGCACCACTAGGGAAGCCCCTAGAGTAATCTTGATTGTAGGTTTTTCTCTTTCATGACTTTAAGTATATCCTGCCACTCCCTCCTGGCCTGCAGAGTTTCTGCTGAAAAATCAGCTGCTAACCTTATGGGGATTCCTTTGTATGTTACTTTTTATTTTTCCCTTTGCTGCTTTTAATATTTTTTCTTTGAATTTAATTTTTGTTATTTTGTTATCTTGGTGTGTTTCTCCTGGGGTTTATTCTCTGTGTTTCCTGGACTGGGTGACTATTTCCCTTCCCATGTTAGGGAAATTTTCCACTATAATTTCTTCAAACATTTTCTCAGACCCTTTCTTTCTCTGTTCTTCTGGGACCCCTATAATTTGACTGTTGGTGTGTTTAGTGTTCTCCCAGAGGTCTCTGCGATTGTCTTCAATTCTTTTCATTCTTTTTTCTTTATTCTGTTCCTCAGCAGTTATTTCCACCACTTTGTCTTCCAGCTCACTTATTCTTTCTTCTGCCACAGTTATTCTGTTATTGACTCCTTCTAGTGTATTTTTCATCTCAAGTTATTGTGCTGTTCATCACTGTTTGTTTGTTCTTTAGTTCTTCTAGATCTTTGTTAAACATTTCTTGTATTTTCTCAGTCCATGCCTCCATTCTATTTCTAAGATTCTGGATCATCTTTACTATCATTACTCTGAATTGATTTTCAGGTAGATTGCCTATTTCCTCTTCATTTATTTGGTCTTGTAGGTTTTTACCTGCTCCTTCATCTGTGATATGTTTTTTTGCTGTCTCTCTTTTTTTTTTTTTTTTGATGGTTGGGATTGTGTTCCTCTCCTACTGGTTGTTTGGCCTGAGGCTTCCAACAGTGGAGTTTGTAGGCTGTTGGGTAGACCTGGGTCTCGGTGCCGAGATGAGGACCACCGGGAGACCTCCGATGAACAGTCCTTGGGGTTTGAGGTTCTCTGTTAGTCCAGTGGTTTGGACTTGGAGCTCCCACCACAGGAGCTTTGGCTCGATGGCCCCCAGCTCATGAACCAAGATCCCACAAGGCGCATGGGGTGGCAAAAAAAAATAAAATAAAATAACGAAGAGTAAAAAATAAAATTAGACTAGGAAACTAACAGATATGTTAGAAAGACTATAAAAAAATAAAAATATAGATGAAACAACAACCAGAAGGTAAAACAGAACCACAATAACTTAAAAAAAAAGGTGGAAAAAGCCTTAGCTGTGGTGGGCAGGGCCTAGGGAGGGGTGGGGTTTGGGCAGTAGGTGGGGCCTATGCTTAGGACCCACAGGGCTGGAAAGGCCCTGGGGGGTGTGGGGCTTAGGCTCAATGGAACAGAAGGGGTCCAGGCGTGCCTCTGGTCTCAGAGGGTGTGAGACCCGGCCTGGGAGCCCAGCAGGCTTTGTGGGTCCTAGTGGGTGAGGCAAACACCCTCTGCTCCTCTCCCACTCCTGCTCCTCCGGTCCTGGAGGGCCCCTCCCGCCTGCCTCTCCTGTTCTTCCCCAGGAGGGCCTCCCTCCTATGCCCCCAGGACCCACGTGGCCTGGAGGGTTCTTTGGAGGGCAGGGGACCTGACCTGGGAGCTCAGCAGGTTTCCCAGGCTTGAGTGGGCAGGGCAATACCCTTATTCTTTATAGCAATCATTCATCTGACACAGACATAATGCCTTAGGGAAGCACCCCTCCTCTTATCCTTAGCACAAATGCAATCAATAGCTTTATCATATTTATCTCCACATGAAATCCCAGTTTGCCCTTTCAAAGAAAATGCAGGCAAAGTCCAGTCTTTGAAAAACAAGAACTATTTGCAATGTGATATTGAGGACTGAGAAGCCTGATTCCTTCTCAGTTAATAAATGGTAAATTAATGGATCAATAAAGCACTTAACCAGCAGAGCACAATGACAATGCTGGCTTTGCTGATCCAAAGATAGACTATTTATGGCAAAAGAAACTGCCTCACTTCAGTGATAAGTAGATGCAATAGAGGAAAAGAAATGCACAGGCTCTAGATTTCTCTCCTCTTCTGGGGGTTTTTTAGCAGCATTGGTAGAGGGGAAAAAAAATTACATTGCACGCATCCTTTGGAGAACAGAACCAAAAAAAGAAAGATCAAATAAAGAGAATCAGTTGAAGAAACTTCAGAGTTTTAGGCTGTTTTCACCACTTATAAGATACTAGGATGACTCAGGAGTGCCCCTTGGTCGGCTACCCCAGGGGACCTGAGGCAGTGTGAGGCAGCATGGTTGCCCAGCCACTGTGCTGCCTGATACCAATGTCATTTCTTCCAGGTGCTCATCAGCCCACAAGGTAAACTGGCAATGTCTAAGCTTCTCGATGCCTCCTAAAAAGCTCAATGAAAAAGGTAAGCAACATTTCCTTTTTGCCATAACAGGACAAAGCATCATAAAGGAAATAGAAGTTCTATTAACATAGAAGTAACGTTGAGTACAATACAAGAATGAAGAAAAATGCGATAATTATAAGCAAACGCAGTGTGTCACTGAGGTACATGTAAAACCACTTTCATTTACATGATGCTTTACAATTTACAAAACATTCTCACAATTACCTCATTAAAATCTTAACAACACTGTGGGGTAGGCATTTTCACCATTTCACAGAAAAGAAAACAGGTTTAGAAAGGCCATACAAATGGTGTGTAGCAAAGCACCAACTGAAACAGCTCTTTTAAGTGCCATTTCCACCATGTTAGAGTTACAGCCAGTCAGCAGGTGTTGAGCTGCACCCCACAGGCCTGCAAGCCCTGTATTTGCCAAGCCTCAAGACTGAAGAAAGAGCCAAGAGACAGTGACAGAGACATCAGTGGTTTATTGGAAAGGGAACCTTACATGTCCGCAGCAAAAGGGTCCTGGAGCAACACCCACCGGTGCATGGCAGACAGCAGGCAGGTCATGGCAGCAATCTTCACTACTAGGGGAAGAAGGAGGCTACCACTGATAGGGGAAATTGATGTCAGCTTGGCTCATCAGTTACCAGAGAAACCAGCAAATGGGGCTGTCCCTCACAGCCCCTCAGATTAATGACCATCACAAGGGCTGATGTTTCCCTTTAATAAACTAGCAGGTGGAGCTGTTCTGGCCTAAGAACTAGAATCACAAGCTGGGCCAGGGGGCAAGGCCATCCATGTGAGCAGGGTGTAGATGAAGCAGGGACTGGTCGAGCAGGGGATGTACAGAGAGCAAGAGAACAGCCATCTTGAGTGGTCTGACCATATACCAGGCAAGGCAAAAACAGTATAAAGTTGAAATTATCCTTGAAAGCTTCTTAAGATGCCCATAAATAAAGTACAGGATAGTAGTTGTACTAGATGCAAAATAGCTAGATTTTTTTCTCCAGCATTGGGAGAGACTTCTATTTCTTCAGATTAATGTGAATGAAGCTACCTACATTTAAGGGTTATATTGTACCCCCAAAATTACTGTCCTTTTAAACATTAGAATCATAGTCAGTGCAGCCTGATTGCTGTGAATGAGAAAAAGACTGAGGGAACAACAGATTCACAAAGGCACACAGGGCATGGCTGAGCCAAAGGGCAAGCAGAATCACAGACACGTTAAAATTGTTCCATCTCCTGCATATGCAGTTGAATTTAAGTGAGTCAAGTAAACATGGATGTTCTGTGACTCTACTGTATTCTATATAGTTATATCAAATACCCATTCATTGACTCAGACATACACTGAATGCCTACTACGCTGGGTGCTAGGAGTGCAAGAGTGAACAAAACAGTTTTGTCTTCAGAGAGTTTGCATTTAACTGAAGCAATAATCAGATTAAGCAGATTTCATTCAATTTGGCAAACTTTTATTAAATGCCTATCATTGTGCTAACTTCTTGAGAAAACTGAGATAAATGTGCAAGGTACTGGCTCTAATGGAATTTATCTAGTAAAGAGAGAAAACAAAGTACCGCTATAAAAGTTTAGCATAAGAAATGACTCCTGTCTGAAAGGAATCAGAGGAGACTGTGGCATCTGAGTCGGGCCTTCAATTTCATAAGACAAGCAGCGTTATGAAACACAGGGATACCAGGCAGGACAAGCTGGAAGAAGTGCTAGGAGTCCAATTTGACTGCACTGAGGGGTACTTATGGAACACATAAGTACAACTGAGAATGAAAGGAGATAATTAAAAGAGGGGAAGCAAGAATTCATCCACTTCTCTCCATCTCCACTGCTTATATCCAAGTCAAGACGATCATCATTCCTTGCCTAGGAAGATGCTATCTCCCAGCCTCCCTTGCAGTTAGAATTGAACCAATGTGAATGGGTTCTGGTCACAGGGGTATATGCCCAAGTGTTTAGATCACTTCCAGGCCTGGTCTGAAACCCCTAAACCATCATCCATACTTGCTCTTCCCTTTCCTGATGACTGTAAAGGCCGTGGATTAAAGACAGCAGTGTCAGAATATGGGTGGAGCCTGGATGTTCAAGATACCACTTGAGAGTTGCCCAGGAGAGAACCCAACTTAACTACACTGTTTTGTGAGCAAAAAATAAACCTTTGTGGTGTTAAGACACTGGTTTTTAAAACATTTCTCTCGGGCTTCCCTGGTGGCACAGTGGTTGAGAGTCCGCCTGCCAATGCAGGGGACACGGGTTCGTGCCTCGGTCTGGGAAGATCCCATATGCCGTGGAGCGGCTGGGCCCGTGAGCCATGGCCGCTGAGCCTGCGCGTCCAGAGTCTGTGCTCCGCAACGGGAGAGGCCACAGCAGTGAGAGGCCCGCGCACCGCAAAAAACAAAAAAAACAAAAAAAAACAAAAAAAAACATTTCTCTCTTTCTAAGGCATAGCTCAGCCTCTCTCAATACCTTCCTAAGTAGTCTCTAATTCTCTGCCTCATCTGAACACACACAACTACAAAAGCAATCCTCTTCAAACACAAATTGGATCACCATGCTCCTGTTCATTAGACTCCAAGGCTTCCTGTTGCACTAGAATAAAATCAAACTCCTTAACAAGGCTGACAAGGCCCTGTATCACCTTGGCCTCTGCCTTACTTTCCAATCTTGTCTCAAACCACTTTCTCCCCTCATTTGCTACATTCTAGCCACTTGTCTTCTTTCCGTTCCTTTCTCACATCAGAGCCTATGCTCATGTTCTTCCTTTTGCTTGTAACCTTCTTTCTCTTGTCTTTGCTCTCCACATGGCTAATACAGTTCCATTTTTTAGGGCTCAGCTGAAAGGGCAGCTTAAGCGAGAGAGACCTTCCCTCACATTTTATTTTATGGGATGTTCCCCCTTGTTACTCTAGCTCAACCTCTTGTTTGTTTGCTTCACAAGCAGCCCATCTGTGCCTTCCAAAAATTTTAACTTTGTCATTATTAGAGTCAGGGGATCCTAAAATGGCTCTAAGTCCCCCAAAGCAAGAGGCAAGCCTGCTAAATTTTGATGTAATCTCTGTATAAATAGTCCCATTCCTAAACCTGGAAAGTATATTAACAAGATTAATGACATTTAGTTGGCTTTGGATTTCCTCACGCATATCCTCTGATTTTAGCAATGCTGTGTCAGTGTGTGAACTGGCCGATATACACATTTTAGTTTCAGGCTCACCAATGGTGTGTATATTTATGGGTTTCATTAGTCTTCTCAATTTGCTAAATGATGCTTAACATAATCTGATACTCTAATAAAGATACCTTTTTTTGTTCTTATGTCAGGATCATGTGATCCTATTAGTTACTGACAATAATTTCTGATAATTTTTCATATAACTTTTTAGTTCTTCCCTGAAATTTTATTAGCCACTCATGTTAGTATTTACTTAACAGTGCCTGCTGTGTTTGTGGCCACCTCTCTAAGGAAGCATGTTGGTAAACTAGAAAGAGCTTGGGCCTTTTTGAATGAGTCAGAAATGGGTTCAGATACCACCTCTAGCACCACTAGTTTTCCCAGGCAACATGTCTAAATTAAGTTTTTGTAAGAGAGGGATAATACTACTACCCAGGTGTTATTGTGACAACGATGTGTATCATTACTGTGATAATAATGTGTAAAGGTACCAAGGATTCTTCTTTATCTAATCTGATGCTGCTATCTTAGTTTCCCATTAACTAGTAACAGTGTCACCTACAGGAGGAGTCCTGTGGTGGAATTCAAGGTTGATAATATTTTCCTAGGCACCCCTCAGAAATATCTCCCTTTCTCAAAACACTTTAAGAGGATTTATTTAAATTATAAGGTGGCAACAATAAGATAGAATGTTTTAATCACTATCTACATTTCTGAAAATGTTGACCCAGCACTTTTTTTAACTTTTAATTTGAAATAATTATAGATTCATAGGAAATTGTAAAAATAGTACAAAGAAGTCTCCTTTACCCAGTTTGCCTCAACAGTAACATCTTAAATAACTAGAGTACAATGTCAAAAACAGGAAAATGACATTGCTACAACCCAGACAGTTTATCAAATTTCACCAGTTTTACATGTATTTGTGTGTGTATAGTTCTATACAATTTTATCACCAGAGAAGATTCATGGCCCAGCACTCGTCTCTTATGGTTGATATACTCTTTCAAAATTTAATAACAAAAACAATCCACAGGTTCTATACCTGAGGATTCAACCAACTAGATCAAAAATATTAAAAATCCAGGAAGTTCCAAAAAGCAAAACTTACCAGCAACTATTTACATAGCATTTACACTATATTAGGTATTATAAGTAATGTAGAGATTACTTAAAGTATGCGAGAGAATGTGCATAAGTTATATACAAATATTATGTCATTTTATATAAGGGACTTGAGAACCCATGGTCCCCAGGGGTCCTGGAACCAATCCCCTGCAGATATTGAGGGCTGACTGTATTCATAATAAGATATCTGCTTTAATCTTGACTATAATTCTAACATCTTCACCTTAGTTTAACAGACAGAAAACAGAATTTATGCACTCATGAGAGCTGATTTTTCTTATATTTCCTGAGTAGGAGATTATTAGGCAAAGTAAGATGCAATTCCATCTTCCTAACATTTGTTGAAAATTTAGGTGCCAGGCACAGTGCCAGGGTAGTATGGAATAAAAAAAACAAAATAAGACATGTCTGTACCCCCAGGATTTAAAAGCCAGTAGGTAAGACAGACATACATAAATACTAAGTATAAACTTGGATGTAATTTCCCAAAACACCATAAAGCTTTCCAAAAGCAAGTGTCAGCCTTTATTCAACCTGAGACATGCAAAGAAGATTCCCGGTAGAGAGCAAACAGCTCTCCTCTCTAGGTCTGCACATGCTGTCAGAGTGAGCACTAGCAGGTTACTGGTAATGTGCTGGCCATATGCAACTTGTTAAGATAATGTTCTCTGGCAAGAAACTATGATGTTTAAGGATTCACAAACACAGACATTCACAGTGAAAGCGGCTTTGGAAAACAGCATCATTTAACACTTTGATTATAAAATATATTTACTTTGGTCTTGTCTCAGAATATATAAAGTTGGAGATATACTGTTATTTGACCTTGGATAACACTAGGGAAGCAGTCACACTAAGTACTGGTATGCTTGCTGTTGGAGGAGGTTTGTTGTTGTTGTTAACTACACTGGTTGTTCAATAAAGAATTTAAAATTCTAAAAGAACAGTAATTAAAGTCATATTCAGAATTCCAAACTGTAAAATTAACCATCAGTTCACAAGAACATTCAGATTCAAAGTAGAGGGGACTTCCCTGGTGGCGCAGTGGTTAAGACTGTGCTTCCAATGCAGAGGGTCCAGGTTTGATCCCTGGTCAGGGAACTAGATCCCACATGAATGCTACAACTAAGAGTTCATATGCCGCAACTAAGGAGCCCGCATGCCGCAACTAAGACCCGGCGCAACCACATAAATAAATAAAATAAAAATTAAAACAAACAACGTAGAGTAATTTTTCTCAAAATGAAGACTGCAGCAGAGCATTGTGAGGAAAGCAAGAGACAGAAACTGCAAAGGTCAGATCTTTTTGGAACCTGACATCACATTGATACTAGTCATCAGAATACACTCGTCACTTACACCAACATCTTTTTCCCAATTATCATTCTCCCATCTACCTGTCCTCTGCTCCCACTCACTGCTTACAGAAAATCAGAGAGCAAAAAAGAAGCAGATTATTTATAGAACCTGTGAAACAATGAAAATGTTATGCCTGCTCTCTCTCTTCCTAAAATAGGGAAATTACTATATTTTGTTTTGTTATCAGGTGACAGAAACACAGAGATTCCCCTTAGAGAATGTTCAACTGAAAAACCTGAGAACAATACTTTGTTAATTTAAATTAAATTAATTATAGGTCTAAGTTTCAAACTTTAGCTGGTGAACATTAGTCTTCTTTAGATTGTAGGCATAACTAAGCAGAGAATGTAATTAAAATTTTTTTTACTATGTAAACTTTAATATTCACATGCAAACTTTGTCAACCAAAAAATTATTAGCACCCAAGATGAGAAAGTTGTAACAATTCCTAGCTCCTCCTGAATCTAGGCTTACAAGTAAAATTTCATTATTTTATTGCAAGTAACATGAACTCCTGCATTTTAGAAAACCCATATAAAATATAAATGAGAACATATTCTAAAGTGACTCATATACAATGTATTTCCTCCATTTGTTAGCCTATACAGTTTATAACTCAAATAGCCATATAGAAAAGAATAACACAGGCTCACCTACTTAAGGTCTCTAAGGACCCAAGGCTGTATGTTGCCTCTCTGCTTTATATTCTGTATATATTATACAAAAGCTACATTTTCACAAAGAACTAATTATTATACGCAAAAAAGTTCACTGTGCTGTAGACAATCTTTTAGTCTTTTGACACTGACAACACTTTAGAATATGAAACTTTCATTAACAGGCAGTAAAGCCTATATGTTGTCCTTTGTAGATAAAAATGATACACTAATATATATTTTATTATTATTATTATTAATCAATGTGTGCTTTGCATTTATATTTTCAGTGGTAGTGATTATCTCGCATTAAGCTCTGACAAAGTTCCCCCTGAGAGCAACAGAATCTTCTGAAATCTAGCTGGCTGGGGTTAGGGATGCAATTTGTGGTAATCCTAGTCACCCTTGTAAGGCCTTATTAACTGATGCTCTGAGGAAATGTTTCACTCACCACAGACAAAACGGAGCCAGTAATCTTCACTGACTGCTGTCCCATAGCATATTAACATACAATATGCAGCCCTCAAGCCCTTGACAGACACATTACCTAGCTGGACATTTCCTTCTGGTCAATAAATTAGCTATAGGATTTTCATAATTTGAACTATCAGCAATTCTATACACCAGAAGAACCACAGCAGGAACAGTTAAAATGTTACATGATGAACAAACCTAAAACTCTAATGAAGTATGTTCGTCCAGAAGGGAGGAAACACACACAAGTGCGCTCACGTGCGGATGTGGACCCTGTCATCATCAGTCAATTTAACCACATTTCTCAGGATGTATTAAAATAGTATTATTCTAGGGACTTCCCATACTCATTTATAGCACCCTCAACAGTACAATGAGTGAAGAAAGACTAAATGAGAGAGAATTAACCCACAGAACTCACAAAGATGATTACCTGGTAGTCTGGTTTTGTAAAATAATCCAAAGAGGAGATGTGGTCCAGAAAGATGCTGAATTCTGGAGGGAGATGTTTCAACATAAGCCTGTGGTCATACCTCTCCTTAATAGAGCCCACTTGTTCCTGGGAAGTAAAGAGAAAAGGAACCGAAGTCAATTTCTCTTGGCAGCTACACATTAAGAGCCTCTCAGTAACAGTCTCAAGGGTATGTACTACAGAATGAGACAGTGGGTAATTAAGCATAAAGCAAGAACTGAGCTCTTACTAATAGCTAACAGCCTAATGCACACTGCTTTAAGGCGGCAGGGGGAGGGGACTGTAGTGCAGAACCAAAGGGGTAACACAGTTCTGCATCAGTGAACACATAGCTCCCCAAAAGAAAGAGCTGAACTTAAATCTGGTCTACTTTTCTTTATCAACACATGCATTTATAGTTTTCAAATTGAACAATAAGTGACAATTAAAAACTAAAAGCCTAATTGACTTATAAAAAAGAAAAAAAGAAAACTAGTAAAAATAAAACCTAAGAGGGAGGGCTAGAAGTCAAATCAGAAATGACAATTGTACTTAAATTTGTATCTATTCTCTATGTACATAAAAAAAGTCATAACATTAATTACATCTCTAATATCAGCACATAGAAAGAAAAATATACATATTGGGATACAGTGAAAATGTTTGTAACTTTTAATTCTTATGCATAAGTATAATCTCAACAAAAACGCCTACCCAGAAATTTTTACTCCTTCCCCTACCAAAACTAACATTTCCATTTCTTTTTTAAAGGCTTTATTTTTTTAAAAAATATTTATTTATTTATTTATTTGGCTGTGCCGGGTCTTAGTTGTGGCATGCGGGATCTTTAGTTGCAGCATGCAGGCTCTTAGCTGTGGCATGTGGGATCTAGTTCCCTGACCAGAGATCGAACCCGGGCCCCCTGAATTGGGAGCATGGAGTCTCTTTGTTTTTTTTTTTTTTTTTTGCGGTACACAGGCCTCTCACTGTTGTGGCCTCTCCCGTTGCGGAGCACAGGCTCCGGACGTGCAGGCTCAACGGCCACGGCTCACAGGCCTAGCCGCTCCGCGGCATGTGGGATCTTCCTGGACCGGGGCACGAACCCACGTCCCCTGCATCGGCAGGCGGACTCTCAACCACTGCACCACCAGGGAAGCCCCGGGAGCATGGAGTCTTAACCACTGAACCACCAGGGAAGTCCTGCCATTTCCATTTCCAAAATTACCTTGTCCTTTATTTTTCTCCAAGGCAGCTGACCAACCACAAATTCCACCAACATGTAGAATAAGGACCAAAGGTCATCATGTCTTCCCATTTCCTTCATAAGCAAAAGAGAATTCAGTCACATTACATTACCACTCCTTGTGAGTACATTACATTGTCTAAGGCCTAACTATTGTGTTTCATTTTCCTATAAAACTATCTGGTAGCTATATCTATGTACCTGTATAGCTATACAGCAATCTACATGACACAACAGATATACTGAAAAACTTTTGATACAAAGAATATCCCAAAACCCAGAAATGCTGGAAATAATTAAGAGCCCATTAATTAATAAATGAGTTCACTAATTAGTAAAGGAAGGTGGTTGCCAAGGGCTTTGAGGAAACGGGAAAGGGGAATTAGTGTTTAGTGGGTGCAGAGTTTCAGTGTTGCAAAATGAAAAAGTTCTAGAAATCTGTTGCACAATAATATGAATATACTTAACACTACTGAATTGTATACCTAAAAATGGTTAAGGTGGTAAATTTAATGCTATGTGGGTGTTTGTTTGTTTTTTTTTTTGCGGTACGCGGGCCTCTCACTGTTGTGGCCTCTCCCGTTGTGGAGCACAGGCTCGGAACGCGCAGGCCCAGTAGCCGTGGCTCACGGGCCCAGCCGCTCCGCGGCACGTGGGATCTTCCCGGACCGGGGCACGAACCTGTGTCCCCTGCATCAGCAGGCGGACTCTCAACGACTGCACCACCAGGGAAGCCCTGTTATGTGTTTTTTACTACAATAATTAAAAAAAAAAAAAAAAAGCAAAGGAAATCTTAAGAGCCAAAATTAAAAGAAAGCTGGAAACATGAGAAGCAACCTAATACTGAAGCTCTGGCTTTGGCTATTTTGGGGGCATTTGTCATAGGTTTACCAACATGGGTTTTATCAATCATGAAGGATGAAGGGGACAGGATTTGTAACTTCCCCACCTCTACCCCCAACATATAGCTAGGACCCTCAAAGGACTATCTTTAGTGCAGATAAAGTGAGTGGTTAAAAAAAATTTGCCCTGAGAATCTGTTACCATAGGACTACCCCTCACTCAGATCTGGGGTTTAAATTTATATTGTTTGTGTGGTCCAGGAAAACAGGCCCAGAAATTAAGTGTTTTCTGGGTGATCCTGTCCTACAGTAATGACAGATGCAAATGAAAATCCTCTCAAGATACCCTTAAATTCAGACCTCATTGAATTCCTAGAGATAAAGCCCCACCAAATATAAGTTCATTACTTGAAATTATAAAATATATTAGAAAGCAAGCTACCATAAACTAACGGCAAGAAAAACTATAAAGAGCAGAATTAGATATCCAAGAATTTCAGAATGGAATTATAAGATATAGAATATGAAATAAGATATTTAAAATGTTTAAAAAATAGAATCAAAGTCACAAGAAAGGAAGCATATTCTCTCCCCCCGAATAAAAAGACCAATTAGATTTATAAAAGGACTAAAAAGAACATTTAGAAATAAAAAGCACAAATATGTAATTAGAAACTGAATGGTTAGGGAATTCCCTGACAGTCCAGAGGTTAGGTGCTTTCACTGCCAAGGGCCTGGGTTCAATCCCCGGTCAGGGAACTGAGATCCCACAAGCTGCGTGGCATGGCCAATACACTACCACCACCAACAACAACAAAAACCCACACTCAATGGACAAGGTTAAAAGCTGATCAAGCACACCAGAAAAAAAGAATTAATGAACTGGAAGACAGATCTGAAGATATTATCTAGAATGCAAAAAAGAGACCAAAAGAGAAAACCTGAGAGTGAACTTAAAAGGCACGGAAGATGTAACAAGAAAGTTTAGTATGCATCAATTTGGAGATATGAAAATAAAGGTACAGAGAGAAAGGAAAAGAGGCAACATTTAAACAAGCAATGTCTGAGAATCTTCCAGGATAGATGAAAGATGTGAATGTTCAGGAAGCAAAACAAATCTCAAAACAAAGTAAATATAAAGAAATCCACACCAAGGCACATGCAGGACACCAAAGACAGAGAAGATATCAAAAGTAGTCAAGAAAAAAAGGACAAATTAAATACAAAGTAACAACAATACATGGACAAAGATCTCAGTAGCAACCATAGAACCAGAAGAAAGTAAAATAATTTCTTCAAAGTATTGACATAAAACAAATATTAACAAAGGATTAAAATGAAGGAAAACAATGAGATGAAGTAAACAGAGTTCATCAAGTATTTTGAAAAGTCCTTGTATTGTTTGGGAATTATTTACATTAAAAGTTTAAGATTCTCTAAATAAACTTGCTTTTACTTAAAAAAAAAAAGTTTAAGATTTAGGTACCCAAAAAATAGAAATGCAGTGTATTAAGTTTAGAAATTATCCAATCATGGTCGCAGAGTATGGAAGAAAGAAGTATATTTTAGAATTACCTGGGAATTCTTTTTTTTTTTCCCTGGGAATTCTTTTTAAATTAGACAAGACACTCTCAAGGTTCCACTAGCTGCACTCCTGTGTCACCACATACACTGACAATCACTGTTGTGAAGCTGTGTTACTGTGTAAAGCATTCTACTCCTCAGGTGTGTTGGGAGCAGAAATGAAGGGTAAGAACCACTGCTATATACTATCAAATTTCTCTACCAAGAATAATAAGCAGATTAACAGAGCAACTGATAGAGCACTCTATGCTGGAAAGGCTTTTAGAAGAAATCTCTACTCTTCAAATTAAAAAAAAAAAAAATATATATATATATATATATATATAAAATCTCTTTCTAGCAGCTATTTTGAAAATGTTTATATAGCTATTATGATCTCTGAAAATGTTTATGCTTATCTCAAAAAGAATGTCCTATTCCAAAGATTCCAATGTGGACATATTCTTTAATAGAATTAATTAGAAAGCATAGTACTTCTAAACTTTCGCAAGAATCTATCTGGAAGATGCGTACCTCTTTTCAAGGTAGAATAATTAACTAAATACCATAAAATAAAACAACACTGAATCAAACCAAATGAGTTAAAATGCTCAGCAGAGTGCTACACACTGATAAAAATACTTTTCCTATTTTCAATTTATAATCACATCCTAAGAAACCAAATTAACTGAAGCATAGCATATAAAACCACAGCATTCTCTTCCTATTACATTTAGCATTGGTCAAGTTATTATTATTTTTTTAATTTATTTATTTTTGGCTGCGTTGGGTCTTCGTTGCTGTGTGTGGGCTTTCTCTAGTTGCGGTGAGCGGCGGCTACTCTTCGTTTAGGTGCGCAGGCTTCTCACTGCAGTGGCTTCTCCTGTTGCGGAGCACAGGCTCTAGGCACGCGGGTTTCAGTAGTTGTGGCGCATGGGCTCAGTAGTTGTGGCTTGTGGGCTCTAGAGCGCAGGCTCAGTAGTTGTGGCACACAGGCTTAGTTGCTCCGCGGCATGTGGGATCTTCCCAGACCAGGGCTCAAACCCATGACCCCTGCATTGGCAGTAGGATTCTTAACCACTGTGCCACCAGGGAAGTCCTGGTCAAGTTTTTATTAAAGCAGTTTTGGCTTCACAGAACAAGAATAAGGTAACAAAAGACCAAGAAAAGATTTCTATTTATTTAATCAAGGAATCACTTGTTATATTTCTCAACTCTGTCCAAACAAGTTCAACAGTTGAGAATCCATAAAGTACCCACCCACCTTTCCTATTCATAACTAAGGTTCAGGATGAGGAAAAAAAATTTAGAGCAAAACAAAAGGATCAAAGTTAAAAAAAGAGAGAGAGAAATTTTTTTAATTTAACCCAAGAGGAGAGGTATAATGTACTAAGACGAAAAAAAAATTTTAAGTTGCTATATTTTAGATCTTCATGAAAACAAGTTTGATGGAGAAGGGAATATCACAGATTAGATGTATATTACAGATAAAATGACCTCCTTCATTAGGTACCGATAGCATGAATTCCCAAATAACTTCTTGAAATAGAACACAGATATTTTCTTTCTTCAAAATTCTATAGTAAATTTAATACTTATATCTAATTAAGGACACAAGATTCTCCATAGACATATATATAATTAGCCATTATATTTTCTGCCAAATTAAATTTTATTTTCTATGCAGCTGCACACATCTATTATCTATCCACTATGCATCATACCATGCATTAGTATTTCTAACACCTTTCCTTCTGCTCCCAAGCACTTTCCACACCTCTGTACTCTAATGTAAAGAAGTCAATCTGATTCAAGCATCAGCATGCTTATACAGCCATGACTCTAGTTCAGATACCTACCCTGTTCCGATGAGCATTGATTGATGCGTAACGAACTGTCCCTCGAAAGCCTGCCACAGCTCGAGGCTACAAAACCAAGCAAAGAATAGTAACTGAGCTTTAAATAGCATAAGATTCAGCACATTTAAGCCCATGAAGTAGAAGGGAGAAACGTGTATTACTGTGAGGAAAACACTACTTAAATTTCTAACACTTTTAATAATTGTGAAATTATAAAAATTAGAGAGAATATCTCTAAATCATATGTTTAAAACATATTAGTTATCAATGAGTCCCATTTTAGTTATCGATGAATCCCATTTTTTCCTACCATTTTAAAATAAAGTAGGATTTATGACAAATAAACTCTGTACATTAGAAAACATAAAAGCTTTCATGACAAGCATCATAGTATATACATTAATATTCAGGCTCTGGTTACAAATAAGTATATTAAGACCATGAGGTCTAAGTAAAATAAGACGCCAACATCTTTGTGTCTTGGCTATATCATTCAAACTCAATTCAAAGATGGTGGCAACTTGTACCTCTCCCTGCACATGTAATTCACATATTCATAAACTTAAATTATTGGGTACTATTACCCCAAGAGTTCCCTTAATGCCCTTTATAGTCAATCCCCTTGACTCCCAGTTTCTGGCTGGCAACCTCTGATTTCTGTCCCTCCTTAGAACTTAGAATTGTCTAGTGTTTTAGGTTTAACTATTCTAATTACTGTGTAATGGTATCTCACTGTGGTTTTAATTTGCATTTCGCTAATAACTAAAGATGTTCAGAATTTGTTCATGTACTTATTTGCCATCTGTAGTATCTATTCTTTAAAGAAATGCCTATCCAAATCTTTTGCTTATTTTTATAGGTTTGTTTTTTTATTATTGAGTTTTGAGAATTGCTTATAGATTCTGGATATAAAGTCCTCTGTAAGATGTGTGTTTTGCAAATATTTTATTCCAGTCTGTGATTTGACTTTTCATTTGCTTAACAGTGTGTTTTCAAAATGCAGAAGTGTTTACTTTTGATGAATTTTTAATTCTTTTTTTTTTGTACCACATGAATATATTTCCAAAACTTATGTTTAAAAACATCTTTAAAGAAAAAGAAAGTGAAAAGTGAGAGTGGTTAGTAACCTAAGAGCATGTTGTATTAAAATAAATACCTAGAAGCCAAAGCAATCTTGAGAAAAAAGAACAAAGCTGAAGGTATCATATTCCCTGACTTAAGACTATACTACAAAGCTACAGTAATCAAAACAGCATGGTACTGGCACAAAAAATAGACACATAGCTCAATCGAACAGTATAGAGAGCCCAGAAATAAACCCACACAATTACAGTCAATTAATCTATGACAAAGGAGGCAAGAATATAAATGGAGAAAAGATAGTCTCTTCAATAAGTGGTCTGGGAAAACTGGACAGCTACATGTAAAAGAATGAAATTAGAACATTGTCTCACACCATATATAAAAATAAACTCAATATGGATTAAAGACTTAAATATAAGACCAGAAATCATAAATTACTTAGAAGAAAACATAGGCAGACACTGACATATATCATAGCAATTTCTTAGATCTGTCAGGTAAAGGAAACAAAAGCAAAAGTAAACAAATTGGACCTAATTAAACTTAAAAGCTTTTGCACAGCAAAGGAAACCACTGAAAAAATGAAAAGACAACCTACTGAATGGGAGAAAATATTCACAGATGATATGACCAATAGGGGTTAATATCCAAAATATATAAACAGCTCATTCAACTCAGTATCAAAAAAAAATCCGATTAAAAAATAGGCAGAAAACCTGAATACATATTTTTCCAGAGAAGACATATAGATGGCCAAGAAGCACATGAAAAGACACTCAACACTGCTAATCATCAGGGAAATCCAAATCAAAACCACACCTTTAGAATGGCTATCATCAAAAAGAACACATATAATAAATGTTGGTGAGGACAGGGAAGAAAGGGAACCCTCATACACTGTTAGTGGGAATGTAAATTGATGCAGCCACTATGAAAAATAGTCTGGAGATTCCCAAAAAAACTAAAAATAGCTCATAGACAATATGATCTAGAAATTCCACTCCTGGGTATATATCCAAAGAAAATGAAAACACTAATTCAAAAAGATACATGCACCTCAATGTTCATAGCAGCATTATTTACAATAGCCAAGATATAGAAGCACTCTAAGTGTCCATCAACTTATGAATAGATAAGGAAGATGTCACACACACACACACACACACACACACACACACACACACACACACACACTGGAATATTACTCAGCCTTAAAAAGAATAAAATTTTACCACTTGCAACAACATGATGAACCTGAAGGGTATTATGCTTAGTGAAATAAATCATATAGAGAACGACAAATACTGTATGTTATCACTTATATGTGGAATCTAAAAAATGAAACAAACAAATGAATATAAAAAAACTGAAACAGGGGGCTTCCCTAGTGGCGCAGTGGTTGAGAGTCCACCTGCCGATGCAGGGGACACGAGTTCGTGCCCCAGTCCTGGAAGATCCCACATGCTGTGGAGCGGCTAGGCCCGTGAGCCATGGCCTCTGAGCTTGCGCGTCCGAAGCCTGTGCTCCGCAACGGGAGCGGCCACAACAGTGAGAGGCCCGCGTACCGCAAAAAAAAAAAAAACAAAAAACTGAAACAGACTTACAGACAAAGAGAATAAACTGTGGTTACCACTGGGGAGAAAAATGGGGAGGGGGTGATACAGGGGTAGGTGATTAAGAGATACAAATTACTATATATAAAATAAATAAGCTAAAAGGAAGTATTATATAGCGCAGGGAATAGAGCCAATATTTTATAATAACTATGTAATAAAGAACTATGTAATAAAACCCTCAATGGAAATAAGAAAATAGATGAAATTCTGGAATGGTAACATTTAAAATTTTTTCTTAAGTAGGACACTATAGCCCTAGGCACTGGAAGTTTCAGCTGAATGGTTAAGAAGGAAGCAGCAAGAGAAAACATGGCATTCCAAGAGCTTAGACACAAAGGGCCAATGTAAGATGCCAGCTCAAGGGCTAAAGAAACTGAGGCATCCTCTAAACTAGGAGGGAAAACATGAACATGCAGATTCAAATCACTAAGTAAATAGAAGTTCAACTCCAAAACTGTATGGACCAAAGTACTGCAAATATATATACAGAGACACACACTACTCCTTCTTTTTTTTTTTTTTTTTTGCGGTATGTGGGCCTCTCACTGTTGTGGCCTCTCCCATTGCGGAGCACAGGCTCCGGAGGCACAGGCTCAGCGGCCATGGCTCACGGGCCCAGCTGCTCCGCGGCATGTGGGATCTTCTCGGACCTGGGCACGAACCCGTGTCCCCTGCATTGGCAGGCGGACTCTCAACCACTGCGCCACCAGGGAAGCCCACAAGTCCTTTTTATCTCACATCCCTATTTGATACAACTAATACATCTTAAAGGTCATAGACAGTAGAGGCTCTCCCACGTGCCACAACTACTGACGCCTCCACGCCTAGAGCCCGTGCTCTGCAACAAGAGAAACCACCACAATGAGAAGCCCGCGCACTGCAACAAAGAGTAGCCCCCAGTCACCGCAACTAGATAAAGCCCGCACGCAGCAACGAAGACCCAACACAGCCAAAAATAAGTTAATAAATAAATTCATAAAAAACAAACAAAAAACAGTAGAGGCTCTCAAAACCAACCACATAAACAACTTGCTAGTATCGCTAGTGTAACAGATAGGATCCATCATTCCCTTTGTAATGCATTCTGACTGATAATCCTATATCATAAGTTTGGAAAAATAAATACACATTTATGTTTTGAGGGAGTTTCTCTGTGGTGATGGAATAGTTTTATATCCTGATTGGGCTGTTGGTTATATGAATCTACGTGTGTGATAAAATTTCATATACCACCCCTCCCCTGAAAGGAAAAGTGTATGTAAAAAATAGTGAAATCTGACTCAGGTTTGTACTTGAGTTAATAATAGTATACCAGTAACAGTTTCTTAGTTTTGACAACGTATTATGATTATGTAAGATGTCATCATCGGGGGAAGCTAGGTGAAGGGTACATGATAACTGTACTATTTTACAACAGCTCCCTGAATCTGCTCCATACTCCAAAACAAGTACCCTCGGGCCTATAGAAGAAAGAAGAAAGCAAAGTAAGGGACTGGTTAATGCAAAATATAGAATGTAGGTTATGGCTGCAATGGCCACTATAATAGCAACTTAAAACTAAATGAAATTTAAAATTCAGTTCCTCACTTGCTCTGGCCACAATTCAAGTGCTCAATAGCCACATGTAGCCAGTGGCTATCATATAAGACAGTACACATACAGACACTTCCATCTTCACGGTAAGCTCCATTGAAGGAGCTCGAAGAAGGAAAAGGGATGTGATCAGGAAGTGATCGACCCACAGAACACTTCTAAGGTGGTAATGAACTATTTCTTAACCTAGATGGAGGCCATGGATGTTTTGACATTCTTCCTTAAAATTTTTATATATGTTTTTTACACTCTTCTAGAATACACATAGCAAGGCAAAAAAAAAAAAAAGGAAATATTGGTTTTTGCAGATAACATGATTGGCATACCTAGAGAATCCAAGCAACTCAATTCAAGTTTCTTAAAAGCAATGAATAAACAAAATTGTACTATATAAAAGAAATCTACCCAAGCAACTTTTGATTTTATATTAGTGGAACAATATAAGAAAATGATTTCAATCATAATTATGATCCAAAAAGTAAGAAAGTAATTTTACTTGAGATTTAAGAGTTTTAAAGAAAATTATGAAATCCTACTGGCATAAAAACTCTAAAAGGAACTAGCTATTAACACATAAATAAAGGGAAAGTTAACTCCTTACACAGCCTGGGCTACATTCAACCACAATGATATTCCCTCTTTCTTCCATAGTGCTAACCTGACCCAACCCCGGTTAAACTCAATTCATAGACAAAACTGTACCTGTAAACAAGCATTTAAAAGTATATGGAGAAAAAGGATTGTACTGACAATCTTACCTTAAATTACCATCATACTCAAATGAGCTTTCAGCACAGCCCAGCAATCTATTATATTTTCCCAGTCAGTTTGCTCTCTCCCCTTCCATGATAACTATTTCACACGTGCTCTTCTCTCCTCAACCTCCAACACCATTTTGCACTCTCAGCAAAAGGCCTTGTCTCTTTCTTCACTGAGAAAATAAAAGCCATGAGAGAACTTCAACTTCCACCACCAAATCTAAATGCCTACCTGTATCTATGTCCATTTATTCTACCTTTTCTCAGTTACAGTGGAAGAAGTGTTCTTGCTCTAATAATGGGCTACCCTCACCATTGTGCCAGGATTCCTTCCCCTAACAGCTTGCCAGAACTTGGCTCCTATGATTGTTCCTGCTCTGTCCTACATCATCAATTTTTTTCATGTCTCCTGGAGCACTACTAATATTAGAACACGAGCATGCTACAATAGCTGACGTTAAAAAAAAATAAACTAGGGAAGGAGGGAAGGATTTTACTTCCCTTACAACTACTTCCTTGTTTTACTTAAATTCCCTTTCTCCACATCCTCTCCCCAACACTTTCTTTAACCTACTCCAATTAAGTTTTCATTGCTCTACAGAACCACTTTTATAAAAGTCACCAGTCACTTCCATCTTGCCAAATCCAGATGATCAGTTCTCAGTTCTCCTACCTTCCTTGACCTATCAGTAGCATCAGTAGCACCCCACATATTTGAAGCATTTTCTTCACTTGGCTCTCAAGATACCACACTCTCCTGATTTTCCTCCTACCTCACTGGCCAATCCTCCTCCCCACTGTTCTTTGCTAATTCATAGTTCTTTTCTATCCATTATCGAGTTGCTAAAGTGTCTCAACGGCTCAGACTCAGACCTCTCCTCTTTTCTAGCTATACCTTTTCCCTAGCTGATCTAACCTAGTTCCATTTTTTTAAATTACCATTTATGTTTAAACATTGGGAGCAAATGATTCTTAAATTTATATTATCTCCATCCCTGATAATCTCCTTTGAGCTACAGATTACTATATCAAGTCAACTTCTTATTATTTCCATCTAGAACCTAAGAGGCATTTTAAACTTAACTTTTAGAAAATAGAACTTCCGGGGACTTCCCTGGTGGTGCAGTGGTTAAGAATCCGCCTGTTATTGCAGGGGACACGAGTTCAATCCCTGGTCTGGAAGGATCCCACATGCTGCAGAGCAACTAAGGCCATGCGCCACAACTACTGAGCCTGCACTCTAGGGCCCTCGAGCCACAACTACTGAAGCCCACGTGCCTAGAGCCTGTGCTCCACAACAAGAGAAGCCACCGCAATGAGAAGCCCGTGTACCGCAACGAAGTGTGGCCCGCGCTTACTGCAATTAGAGAAAGCCCGTGCGCAGCAATGAAGACCCAATGCAGCCAAAAATTTAAAAGTTTTAAAAATTAAAAAAAAAAAAACTGAGCTTTAAAAAAAAAAAGAGAACTTCCGTTTTTCCCTCATAAAACTTCCGTTTTCCCACACTTCAGCCTTCATCTCTATCATGGTTTCAGGACAAAAACTTAGAAGTCATTCTTGACTCTTCTTTTCCCTTCACATTTCAGTATCAAATCCAGAAGGAAGTCCTGTTAAATACGTCTTTAAAACATATCCTAAATATAAGCATTTTCCACATGTTCATTGTACCACCCTAATGCCCTAAGTCCCAGCCACCAGCAATGACCACTGGACCATGGCATTAGCCTTTTAACTTGTCTTTCTGATTCTACTCTTGCTCTCAATAGTCTCTTCTTCACAGAGTGATAAAAAAAAAAAAAAGTCCTAAGAATTGAAAAACTGCTGTTCAGAATAGAAGTGGGATTCCAGAAATATATTCAAATCCAATACACTACATAGAAACTAATTTCTTTACCTGCCCAAATACCAATTAATACAAGAACATTGATAGAACTGAAGATAGTCTTCCACAATTTCAAGGCACTTAAATTCTCATGTGGCTAAGTTTTAAATATAACCTACTTCTGTATATAACTCTATAGTTAGCTTATTGACAGAGCATGGAACATATTATGCAACAACCCTGCTTCCTATCACACTTAGAATAAAATCCATCTCTTGGCAAAATCATCCACATTCTGGGGCCTACCAACCTCCTAAACTCGTCTCTCTCCACTTACCCACCACACTATGCTATGCCATGCTACAGCCACAGTGGCCTCCCCACTTTTCCTTGAATATACCAAACTTACTCTGCCTCAGTCTCTGCACTTGCTGCTCCCTTTGCCTGGAGCACTCTCTTTCCAGAAAATCACACAGCCTGCTCTCATACTTCATTCAACTCTCGACTAAATACCTCCTTAGAGAAGTCTTTTCTAACTAATACGTCTAAAATAGTCTCCTAGCCTCACTGCCCATCACTCTCTACGTCAATACCCTGCTTTCTGCTGGTTTTTTTTTGTAGAATTTATCACAATCTAAAATTATGTATTTATTTGTATATTATCTGTCTTCACCACTAAAATATAACCTCCATAAGAACCTCATTTTGGTCTGCTGTTCACTGCTGCAGTCCCAGCACCTAGATCCATGCCTCACACATAATCTGTGCTCATTTAATGTGTTTTATAAGTGAATAAATAATAACCTCATAATATTCTAAAAACTAAAAAAAAAAAGATACTTGGAATAGAAATGAGACTCCAGAAATATATTCAAGTCTAATAAGCTGCACTGGACCCAAATTCATCACCTGCCTTGCTATCTATTAATGCAAGACCTTCACTGGAACCAAAAAGACTGTGTTATAATTTCTAGGTGCTTAAATTTTCATGTGCCTATATTTTAAATATAATTTACATTTATTGTATACAGTCTGTTATTATATAGTTATTAGCTCATTCAAAACCAGTGTTTCAACTTCTGTGCAACTAATCTGCTAGAAATGAAAATCATAGTCAGTACCAAGTTGAAACAAAAAGTATAAAAGTAGACATTATAACACAACATTGTATCAACTATACTTCAATTAAAAAATAAATTTAAAAAAAAGTAGACATTAGAGAACTGTAGGGGGAGATCAACTGCCAGTATGACAATATGAGGAGCTCTAACGACCTGCTCCCCAGTAAAACTGGTAAAAACAATTTAAAAAAATAACCATAGCCTCTGGAAATGGTCCTTCAAGCAAACAACAAATGATGAAACAGCTATTTCATATTCATGAAAAGTCAGTAAGAAAAGCTAGAGTCTACAGTATTTGAACCAAAACCGCTCCCCCTCCTTCCTCTCTTCCAGATCAGCAGGGGTGGCTCCACTCCAGGATGCGGCAGCCGAGAACACAGGGCTCCTTCCTTCCCCAGTTCCGAGCCAGAGGGCTTTCTTCGTGTAGGAGCAGGACTTCAGCATTTCTCATCTTCTCCCAGCTGCCTGTTGCTGACGAGGCTGTCATGGGCAAGCGTGGTACAGAGGTGGAAGCCCCTTTCTTGCACCCAGCTTCCACTCATGGAATGAAGGCTCTACCTTGGGCATGATGTGCTGAAAATACTGGGGCCCCAAAAGCCCTTCACCTGGCTCATGAAGCAGTGGTTCCATGCCAGGAGAGTCAAGCCAAGAGACCTCAGGCTACTGTCCCGATCTCAACCAGAGGGCCCTGCTCCCAAGAGAGGATGTCACTCAGAGAGAAGTCTGCCATAGTCCTCACCCCCAACTCCAGAGCCCTCGGTCAGAGATTTTGTCTGCGGACAGAAGAACGCCGTAAAAAAGTTTATCTCCCAATCTCTTCCCAAAGGAACTTATTTCATTTGCAACAGTGAAGTTAATTAAACTTAAGACCCTCTCATTAATAGTGGAGGTTATAGTACAGAGAATTGGGAGGATTTGTGGATCTGAGGATACAGCCTAGACCACAGGCTGGCCAGGTGAGAACCAGGGGAACAAGACAGGTGGGGGAGCCCGTCTGGGGTCAGAACAAACATCAAACTATAACCTCAGAAGGGAATTCCCTGCCAGTCCAGTGGTTAGGACTCTGCGGTCTCACTGCTGAGGGCCCAGGTTCAATTCCTGGTCAGGGAACTAACCCTGCAGCAGCGGCCAAAAAAACCCCAAACTATTCCATTTTAGGAGCCACAATTTGATTGGATTAGTCTGTCAAGGAATGTACGTCTTGGGGCACTGTTTTAAGCAACAGAGCAATCAGCCAGCAATCAGCAGGTTTAATAACTGGATGTGGTCAGAAAAAGTGTGGAGGAGAGCCCTACCAGTACCACTGTCATTCCAGGGTGACAATGGGCAGACCTAAAGCTGCACCTCCCTGAGGGGCAACAAGAGAGACTTAACAGGGCTTCCCTGGTGGCGCAGTGATTGAGAGTCTGCCTGCCAATGCGGGGGATGTGGGTTCGAGGCCTGGTCTGGGAGGATCCCACGTGCTGCGGAGCAACTGGGCCCGTGAGCCACAGCTACTGAGCCTGCGCGTCTGGAGCCTGTGCTCCGCAACAAGAGAGGCCGCGACAGTGAGAGGCCCGCGCACCGCGATGAAGAGTGGCCCCTGCTCGCCGCAACTAGAGAAAGCCCTCGCACAGAAATGAAGACCCAACACAGCCAAATAAATAAATAAATTTATTTTAAAAAAAGAGAGAGAGAAACTTAACACTATGTGCTGGGATGGGGGGGAAGGATAAAATAATCTAGTCAGTCACTAAACATATAAATAAGCAAATAACACTAACAAGCCCTGGAAGGGAGGACCAGTACCCAGAATTGCTATAATATATTATCTAAAATGTCCAGTTTCCAACAACAAAAAAATATAAGACATGCAAAGAAACAGGAAAGTGTGACCCATACATGTAAAAAAAAAAAGTAGGCAACAGAAACTGACTATAAGAATGACTACATTCTTCTCCTGTTGGATATAACAGGAGAAGATTTCAAAGTAGGCATTATAAATATGTTCAAAGAAATAAAGGAAAGCTTTCCTTACTTAAAGAAGTAAGGAAAGTGTAATTATAATGCCATATCAAATAGAGAATATCACTAAAGAGAAATTTTTAAAAAGAACCAAATGGAAATTCTGGGTATGAAAAATACGGTAACTGAAATAGAAGTACAGGATGTACAGAGACTCAGACTGCAAAAAAGACCCTTGATGCTAAAGTGGTAATGTGTGTTCTTATAAGACCACTCTAAATCTGCGTCTAATGTACATGTTTTTAAAAGCCACAACTCTCAATAATAAAATTAATTAACACCATCTATAAAGTAATCATAAAATCTATATGATACTTCTTGGATGACATCCATTCTGATACACAATTAGCATTTCTTTAAAAAGCATGACACTATAAATAATAAGTTAATTCTCAAATATTTAATAATAACATGAAAAATCTTACTGGTCTGACGTCACCACAGGAATTGGTAAATTGTCGAGCCAAGCCAAAATCAAGCATGTAACATTTCCTACATGTACTAGGAAAGCGACCCATGGCAAAGTTTGACTAGAAAAATAAAGAAGGAAAATATACATATTATTATTATACTTAGCCCTTATACCTTATCCTTCCTCTATTTTAATTCTTCTATTTAAACTCTATATAATACACATGTCCCAAATATACTATTCTAGTCAATGATGTTTACTGGATATTAATACATAATTTTGCTGTGGGTTCTATTAATGCCTAGAATCAGGTGAACTTTGAGGAACAAAAATTTTATGTGACTATAAATTTACATAAAACACAACACTGACTTAACTGGAATCAGTACTCTAAGTTCCTTGAAATTTTAGTCTAAGTCACTACTTACTTTTTAAAATGGGAGGAACGAGGAGTGAACAAAATAGAATACATAGTTCAGAAATTGAAATGAATTTCCTATAAGCATCATGAACCTGAATTTCACTACATGTAAAAATTAAAATACAATTCAAGGACACATTTCAAAACAGACTTAAGGAAAATACACTCTGCATTCTTCCCTTAATAAAAATAAATGTAACATTAAATGACCACAAACTTGCAAAGGCAGGTATATAAGGGAATTTTTCTTTTTAAAGTCAAAAGTCAAATTGTTATAGAATTGTTAGCTTTTATTTTAAAATACTGTTTTATTTTAAAATACTGTTCTACTTAGGGAGCTTTCTAATCAAAATGGAAACTCTTCAATCACCATGGTTCTCAAATAATGACGTTTAACTTGACATAAAAATAAAAGCAGGAGAAATCTATGTTACATTAAGTCTGACTCAACTATGTTAATTTTAGTTGGCATTTTTCATGTAAACTGTTTAATTTTAGAAATCATGTAGCAACAGATGGAAATAATTTTCAACTGCAACAACCAACATATGATAAATTTATAGTAAATACAGCATATCAGAAATGGGTCATTTCTCCTTGTAATACAAAAACCAAGAAAGAGAAAATAAAGACATATTTCACAGTTACAGAAATGACAATTTCTAAGAAAAGACAGAATAGAAAAAAATACTATATATTGGCACTGTAGCACTCAGGAGAAAAATCAAGCTCCTTCATAATTGATGGTTTCTTATAAGTATAATTTGTCACTTGAGAAATAGTTCAAAGAACACAATGCCAACATCTAAAAGCAACGTATGTATATATTTTTAACCAATATCAGGAAAAAGAAATCCAAAGAATAACTATTAATTTAGGTGTAAGGCTAAGTAACTGACAATGTTAACACATATAATAATAATAGTGAAGCATTAATAATTTTTAATTTGGCTGCTGAGCAACATTTTCATTGTATGAGAAAAGTTCTTTATTATAAGTTATAGTTTGTAATTATCATTTTTTTAATTAAAAGGCAAGTTACATGTACTTTAAGTTTACATCTTTGCCACAGAAATTAAAATACTACCTTGTATTTAATATAGAAAGCTACATTTGTAATTTACTGTGTCCCATCATAAGATTAAGAGTACCAAGCAAACTCATTCTGTGATCTGGAGGAAAAGGCTCCCTACCGGTTTGATGTCTCGGTGCAAGAATCCCACAGAATGGATGCTCTCAATAGACTCCAGAATCTGTCTACCCAACCGAAGAGTAGTGCTAATGGTGAATGTGCCCCGGGACTGGCTACGGCGTAGATCCGCCAGATTCCGACCCTGTGGAAACCAAATAAACACTTTCAAGTACTGTACTAAATGTATAAGAGAAGAGTAGAGAATTGCTCATTTACCATTAAAAAATGTTTTGACTGAAATAGCAAGGATTTTACCTGAATCATGAGCCTCTCACTCAGGAGAAGAGATTCTCTTAAGATAACGCATGATTTCGGAGAAATTTAAGAATAACCAAAGTTTTTTTTAACATATTATGTTTCTTTTTAACTTTTTTTTTCTGAATGAAGGATTCTTTAAATTCTATAGAACTTCACAATTTTCTAAAGTTTCATACATGATTTCATATAATGCCATAATAACCATTTTTAAAAATCTCCTATCCCTATACTGCCCCTACCCCCTCTCTCCCCGCTCCCCACTGGTAACCACTAGTTTGTTCTCTATATCTGTGAGTCTGCTTCTTTTTGGTTTTATTCACTAGTTTATTGTATTTTTTAGATTCCACATATAAGTGATATCATACAGTATTTGTCTTTGTCTATTCTACGTCTATAATATGTTTCTGAGTCATCACGTTTCCTTTGTCACTGATGTTATAACAAAATATAGTCTTGATTACTTAAAAAAGATATATACGGGCTTCCCTGGTGGCGCAGTGGTTGGGAGTCTGCCTGCCGATGCAGGGGACACGAGTTCGAGCCCTGGTCTGGGAAGATCCCACATGCCACGGAGCAACTGGGCCCGTGAGCCACGACTACTGAGCCTGCGCGTCTGGAGCCTGTGCTCCACAACAAGAGAGGCTGCAACAGTGAGAGGCCCGTGCACCGCGATGAAGAGTGGCCCCCGCTTGCCACAACTAGAGAAAGCCCTTGCACAGAAATGAAGACCCAACACAGACAAAAAAATTAATTAATTAATTAAAAAAAAAGCTTTAAGAAAAAAGATATATACACAGGGAAGTAATTCCTCATTATTGCCTAACATATTCCTATACAAACTACTTAATTTTTCTGTGTCACAGTTTCCTTATAAAATGGGGCCCATAATACCTACCTTACACTGTTTTGTAAGGATTAAACAAGATCCATGTAGTGTTTAGAATACTGTCTGGCACACACTAGGTACTCAATAAATGCTAATTACTGTTATTATAAATAAAAATGATATGAAACAAACACTCGATTACTTATAGCAGTAGATAAAAGCAATGATTTTATCTAGCTTGTGCCAGATGTATTACATTCACGACTGTATTTAGTCCTTAGCACCCTAAATAGAAGTTATTCCTGTTTTACAGATGAGGAAACTGAGGCTCAGAGACTTTAAATAATTCTGACCTGTTAAGGTAAAACTGTTCTTCAAATCTAAGTCTGTTTGACTGGAAAGTGTTCTTTTTCCACTGCACAGTGCTGCTCTACCCAGAAGATTCCTCATTGCATAGGTTTCAAACAAGAAATCTGATGAGAAGAGCAGGCTAGGATGCTGCAGTTCCACCTCCCAAAGAATGGAAACTGGTTCCTATATCACAAGGGAATTTTAAACATCCTAATCTTTCTATACCCAAAATTTTATAGTGTATGTTTGGGATTAATACCACTAATACCATTACCTCAACTAAAGACAGTTAATTCACTTCTGAAAAAGTAATAAATTCTTAAGTGACTTAAATACCATTTAAAATAAAATATTAAATAGTAATCAAGTAATACAAGAATTGAAAAATTACAGAAAAGTCAGGAGCCTTTAATACTTCATATCCTCTTTAAAAATGAGGTTTTCCCACAGCATTAATTGGTAGTTAACTTTTTTATTATTTTTTAATGTTAGTGGAATTTATTTTATTGTTCTCTACATCCTCAGCAAATGTAAAATGACTGATAATCTAGGGCAATGAGTTTTATAATCCCATGAGTTCACGTACCTAATAACTTTTATTAGCATTTCAATAATTTTTTCCTTCAAAAATCAGTATTTTGACTGCCAAATATATACCTAAGGTAATACTGGAACTTTATTTGTAAACAAATTCTGCCATCACAAAAGTTTCTGAAAGGAAATCAATTAAAGTGCATTTATGATATTAGTAATGCTTTTTAAATTTTAAATCTTTTAAAACATAAATCTAAGGTATCAATTAACAAAATCTGAGAAGATAAAAACAAAGCTGGCAAGGGTATGGGGAAAAGAATTATTAACATGGTACATACATGCAGGTTGATCCACCAAATTATACTTCAGGCTATATATTACAGGTGATTATTATTTGTTATAGATAAAAACTTAAAACAACCTATACATCCATCAATAAATGAAATGGTTAAATAAATTATGATTCAGTCATCTTACTGACTGTTATGCAGCCACTAAAAAAAGAATGAACTCTCATATACCTATCCATCACCCAGAATTAACAATTACCAATTAACGGCCAATCTTGTTTCATCTGTTATCCACTCCTCCCCTCCCCCTATGCAACACACAACATCTCCCTTCCTACACACATATACTGGATTATTCTCATGTAAATTCTAACCATATCATTTCATCCACATATATTAGGCAAAGAGATGAAAATATAAAATCAAAGAAGTTACATGCCAGCAATTCTATCGCCACAAAATCAAAGAAGTTACATGCCAGCAATTCTATCGCCACAAATTTGAACTGGAAATATCAGTATGAACTATGATATATTTTTTCTTTAAAAAAAAAAATCCTGAACCTATCCACTTGAAAAGAATTTAAAACAATGACCAACCCAACTGCAGCAGGCACCCATAGCATCTAGACTGTCATCTCTAAATACCATTTATAATTAAGAGGAATCAGAAAGTAAGGATGCTATCAAGGTTCCCTACTGAGGAACCAACTCATTATTCTGAAAACTTTTAAATAAAAGAATCAAACATTAGTCCTTCCCTTCTGTGTGAAATGTACCTTAGGATAACCTGATAGTTGGTGGAGTGCTTTTTAAAGAATTCCAGCTAATAAAGAAGAAATTATAAAATTACAACAGTGTTATTTGCAACCCCACTGAAGTAATGAATCTAGGCAGTGGTTACTAATGGGTTGATAAAACCTAAAAGAAAAATCACTGGGAACTTTAAAATGGATGGAGAGGCTGATGGCCCTGAAACCTCACTGATCAATCTTAACATAACTAAAAGAGAGACCACCAGACACTGCCTACTGATGTGATATAAATAGGAAGCACACAACCCACCTCTGAAGTATTCTAGCCAAATAAAACAAAAGTGGAATCTGATCTAATCACAAGTTTATAGAAAATACAGGGGACAGAAGAACATGTTAAATATCACCACATGGAGACAATCAGCAAAATCCAGAATATGGAAACTTCTGCATGACGAATGACTCTGTTTTTATCAATGACAATACAAACAACAAAAAGAAAACTGTAAGAAAAAAAAATGAGAGGGAACCTAAAGATTAAAAGAGGCTTAAGAGATATGTATGCACAAAATACAATGTGTGAACCTTGTCTGGAACCAGATTCAAGTAAAACAAATATAAAAAATAATAATAAGGGAGAGAAACAATCAAGAAAATCTAAAGATTGACTTGATAATTGATGTTATTAAGATACTATTGTGCATTATGGTTAACAGTGGGAAAAAAAGAATCCTTGACTCTTAGAAATATATATTGATATACTTACAGATAAAATATGCCTTGGATTTTCTTTGAAATTATCTGGGGAAGGAGAGGAAAGGGAGACTACACCTCAGATAAGATTGGCCATTTTTTTTTTTTTTTTCAGTACGCGGGCCTCTCACTGCTGTGGCCTCTCCCGTTGCGGAGCACAGGCTCCAGACGCGCAGGCTCAGCAGCCACGGCTCACGGGCCCAGCCACTCCACGGCATGTGGAATCTTCCCGGACCGGGGCACGAACCCGTCTCCCCTGCATTGGCAGGCGGACTCCCAACCACTGCGCCACCAGGGAAGCCCAAGATTGGCCATATATTGATGATGACTGAAGCTGGGTGGTGAGTACATAGATATTCATTATACTATTCGCTCTACTTTTATGTTTAATTTTTTCACAGTAATAAAAAGTTTCAAAATATATAGCAGTTGGGCTTCCCTGGTGGCACAGTGGTTGGGAGTCCACCTGCCGATGCAGGGGAGACGGGTTCGTGCCCCGGTCCGGGAAGATCCCACATGCCATGGAGCGGCTGGGCCCGTGAGCCGTGGCCGCTGAGCCTGCGCATCCGGAGCCTGTGCTCCGCAACGGGAGAGGCCACAGCAGTGAGAGGCCCACGTACTGGGGAAAAAAAAAAAAAAAAAAAAAAAAAAAATATATATATATATATATATATATATATATATATATATATAGCAGTCCTAGGGCTTCCCTGGTGGCACACTGGTTGAGAGTCAGCCTGCCGATGCAGGGGACACGGGTTCGTGCCCCGGTCCGGGAAGACCCCACATGCTGCAGAGCGGCTGGGCCCGTGAGCCATGGCCGCTGAGCCTGCGCATCCGGAGCCTGTGCTCCGCAATGGGAGAGGCCACAACAGTGAGAGGCCCCTGTACCACACACACACACACACAATATATATATATATATATATAAAATATATATAGCAGTCCTGATGTTAGGCAATCTAGATCCACATCTGTACTGGTTACAGGCATTTTTTGCCCCTTCCTAGGTGATATGCCTATCACAAAATATCACCCTTTGGCTATACTAAGGATGATCATGTAAAGCCTCAATAGTGACAGGATATGAAATGAGACCTGGCCAAGGTCTTCCTAGTAGAAATGAGAAAAGAAACATGTGTGACTGCTTGAACCCTATTAGATTTCAGACCCATTTTAATGGTAAATAGCTAGAATTTCTACAAGAGAAACAGGATTATTCCTTAAAATTTTTAACAGCAGATATTATATAATTGAATTGCCAGGAGGAAAAGACTGAAGTTAACTTCAGAACAATGAGGGTTTTTAGAAAAAATTAGAAATGTCAGTGAGAAGCTGGGTCTGAGCATATACATTTTATTAAAATATATGTGGGAAACCCTAGCAGCCATCTTCAGTATGTCAAATAAGAGAAAGAACCCTTGAACAGTTATAACAGCTTTAGTCTTGCCTCAAATCAAGTCAACCATAACTGTAGGGATGGGAGGTTAATGGTGGGTTAATTTCCGCATGACAGGAAAGAATACAGCATGCAAGTCAAATTGAAAGGTTCTTGTATGGGTCCATAGGCGCTTGCCAAAGGTCACAAAAGCCATCGTTATCTGATATACACCAGCCTCCTTAGTTCTCCCAGACTAAGAGCCTTCCCATTTCCAGAAAGTGAGATTAAGGTTAAGTGCAAATAAAATAAAACCGAGTATATGCTAGGACTGAGAGAGAGACTGCAGACTAAAAAAGACTGTCCATGTTCTCCAGTCAGTAGTAGCCTAAAGACAAAAATAGTTTTATTGTGCCAAGAATATTGGCCTCAGGCTTCCATCAAGTCCTAACACCCATCAAGTTAGTCAGTCTCAGGCAAACCACAAACCTCCTTGAGCTTAAGTCTCTTCATTTGCAAAATGGGGATAAAACCTGTCCTATCCTCTTCAGGGGATATGATAAGGATCAAATAAGATGCATGATAAATCCAGAAGAAAACTATAAAATAGCATACAAAAAGTTATATTATTATTGGTCAAAGTGAAAGACAGAATGGTCCATACTAATGACCTAAAAAGATACAGGGATAGCTACTTCAAGAAACAAAACTATGCTGGCTCAAGAGTAGTGAATCACACGATTCAAAGACTTTAAGGCTACAGTCTGCAGGGAGATTAATATCTATAGATCTAAATCAAATGCTGAAGGATAGCTGAGGGAAACAAAAAAGAAGAGGAAGAAGTTAGGCCAGGATCTATGTCTCTGAAATCACTACTATGTAGCTAAGTTGAAAAAATAAATAAATAAAAGAACCAAATGCCTAAAACAAACTTTGCTAAAGATGAAGTGAGGACCCTAAACTAGGCAGCAAAGTGAACCATGGCCTTTATTTTATTTTATTTTTTTATTATTTATTTTGGCTGTGTTGGGTCTTTGTGGCTGCAAGTGGGCTTTCTCAAGTTGGAGCGAGCCCAGGCTATTCTTCATTGTGGTGCGCAGGCTTTCTCATTGTGGTGGCTTCTCTTGTTGCAGAGCATGGGCTCTATGGCGCACAGGCTTCAGTAGTTGCAGCACGCAGGCTCAGTAGTTGTGGCACACGGGCTTAGTTGCTCTGTGGCATATGGGATCTTCCTGGACCAGGGATCGAACCCATGTCCCCTGCATTGGCAGGCAGATTCTTAACCACTGCACCACCAGGGAAGTCCCTAAACCATGGCTTTTACACATAGTCACACATAGTCACCTGATGGTGACTACAGTTTCAGAGCTGTGTGTGTGTGTGTGTGTGTGTTCATTCAGGGGCAGAGGCAGTGTCAGAGAGAATGGGGTGATTTCTCTCTTCTCCTTGTTGTAGTCATTACTTCAATGCTCCCTTTCTGAATTTCTTGCATCTGCTACCCAACCCAACTCCACTTTCCATCTAAAGGATAGGGGAACAGAGCTATGTTAATGATAAAGAGAAAGAGGAATGGCATTTCTCCTCTATCTCATCTTATTTTTAAATTTTCAAGCAGTCAAGGTTGATACTTGTGAAAATGGAAAACTAGAGCCCTTAAGGTAGTGAAAAGTGGAGAAGGAAGGGACAGGGACAGGACAAAACTCATATTATATCCAGCAATCCATGTGGGGATCAAAAACTTTGCAATGATGACAATCAATGAAGATATGCATCAACTAAATAGTTGACAGAGACAACCCTTCCACCTTTGGAAAAATCTGTTATCAGGTCTGTTTAAAGTTCCATCTGCGTAGTATAAAACATTCTGAGATGATACCAAGAATGTTGTTAATTTTATTCATATCTACTATAATTAGGTATTTTGATCAAAACTGGACAATTTTAAGATACATTTTCAAAGTAACCTACCTGCAACTGCATGACCACGTAGTTGAATCGATCATTCCTCCCACAGCCAATAAATCTACAAACATGGTCTTTCCCTGGATAAAAGAAAGAAAGAAAGAAGATAGTAGAAAAGGTTATACTATAGTTTCTCTTCTTAAAAATTAATAATTTGTTTTTCTATATAGTATTTTATGATCGAATGTAAAGGACCTATCTTAAGAACCTTAAGGACAGGAAATTAGTATTATTCAAATTTTCTACCCATCTCTCTCCATATCCTACACTGCTCTTTCTATAGTCAAATAAATGTTTACTAAATGAATAAATAAACAAGTAAATGAGGGAACAAATGAATGATAATTTATTTAGGAAGGAAAGAATTAAGAGGTCATTTCAGACCAACTTGCCCAGACATGATACATCTGAAAGCACAGAAGAGCAATAAATAAGAACTATGTTAGGAATATAAACCCTGAATTTTAGATATGGTCTGCCATTCATCATTATAGACTCAGTGAGTCCCTTCATCTTTCTGGGCCTTATTGATTTGGATTTGCTCAGCGGTTTTCAACCTGAGTTCCACATGTGAAATCCAAGGAGCTGCTAGTGGCTAGAATGCAGAGGGAAGCAGAGATGGAGCAACCGAGGCTAGGGTCCTGCCCCTGATTCAGCAAAAGCAAACAAAGGTGCTAAAAGAGGATCAGGACTGGTGGATTCCAGGGCCAGAAGAGGGAATCAGGCTGGAGAACAGTTAATGAAGGGAGGGAGAACAGAATGAGATGATGCTGGAGAAACAGGTAGGCACCAAATCCAGAAGGGTCTTGGACTCCACGATAAGGAATCTGAACCATATATATAAGTCAATATTTTCCAACCCTGGCTGCTTATCAAAATCATCTGGGAAACTTTTTGAAAACTCCTAAACTTTATACTGATTCAGAATCTGTGGCAGAAGATACAGGATATGAGCTTTCAAAAGTTCTCTAAATGACCCAAAAGCAGACAGGCCATGGATGATTTTGAAACATCCAGGTATTTGGAAACTACTGCTGTGTAGTGAGAAGCATCTAAAAGATAAACACTTAAAACATTCCATTTTAGAACATCACTATGGTAGCAATGAGGAAGATCGACTACAGAGAGCTCAAATATGGAGGCAGAATGGTCACTCTGCTGACAGTTACAATATCTCAAGAGAAAGAATAAGGGTTTGAACCTTTTTTTTGAATCTTATGTATTATAGATAGATTAAAAAATAGGATAAATCTGAGAGATACTAAAGATACAGTTTTTGACTAGAAATTGGCACAAGTAAAAGTTGTACCAAAATAAGAGAATATAGTAGGTTGCATAGATTTTAAGGGATATCAGAATGTTGAGTTTGAGGACAAACAGTTGAATTCAGTAGACAATTGTAATTTCAAGCCTGGTGCTGAGACAAAAAGCTGAACTCCAGAAATACATTGGGGAAGGATTGGTTCATGGAAGGCAGATGGAACTACAAACATAAATGGAAGATTTCCAAGTTGAAAGAATAAATAATGAGAAGAAAAGAAACCGAAGAACAGAATTCTACAAAATGAACCATTTAAAGCATGAGCAGAAATAAAAGAGCCCATGAAGGAAACAGTAACAGCCTGAGAGCAAACTATAAGAAATGGATATAGATCACAGAATCCAAAGGAGAAGAGCATTTTAAGGTGGAAGTGGCCAGTGACAAATACTATAGAAAGGCTGAGAAGTGCTCATTAATATAAAAAATTAGGAAGTCACTGGTGAGTGGAAAGGGCAGAATCTAGTCTATAATGGGTTAAAGAGTAAATGGAACATGAGACAATGAGGGCAATCTTTGAATAAGCTTGCCTAAAAAGAGAGGAAGTCACAGACCAAGAGCTAGAATGACAAATTTTGATAGACTGTTAAGAAATACATCCCAACAATCAAAAAGAATTAGTCCACTGACTGATTTAAAATATAAATACAGTCCAGATTTAAGTTAGTTAATAATTCCACACTTCTCTTTTGCATCTAGGTTGTCACGTTGTTCTCTCATTCTCTGTGCTTTTGTTGAAAAGGGCCATAACTAGCAAGAACAGGTGCAATGGGAACAATAATTCACAATGTGTACAATGTATGTACATCACCTTACATATATTTTACATATGTTTGCAAAACTAAGTTATCTAATAAATTGTAGTAAGAATGAAAGGATTAAAATGACCACCAATTGGTAACTTACTCTTTTCCTCAGCTTCATAGAAACAATTAAAAAATCATTTTAAAGTATTTTCATATTATCCATTCCTCAAGATTCCACCTTCCTATCATGTAACATTTAAACGCAGCATCTCTATTACAAAGACGTTTAACTCATCTAATAACAAAAGGCCATGTGAAATTTAACTCCTCTAGGAATGCCCTTTTAAAAATATCTTTATGATAAGTCACGTCAGAATACTATTTATCTCTTGATACTAAAACCATCCTACTTTTAAAACGATAAAAATCAAATAAACTAGACCCTTTACTGGGTAACCAAAACACAAAGTCAGTAGCAAATTTTCTAGGATTCCCTGGTACATCTTCACTGCTTTAGGCAAGAGCTTAATGAGTTCTTATCTCATACATTATAACATAGTACACTACTGATCTTATATTTTAGATATATGCAATGAAACTACTTAATAAAGTTAGTTCAGTAAATATGTACAAATCTTTGGAAGTACGGAGAAACTACAATTTAACTGAAACAGTAACTCTTCACCACCACTTAGAGCAATTCTTAAAATAACTTTTATAATAACTAGTACAAACTGAGGTATCACTCCATGAGTACAGGGACCATGTCTGTCTGTTCTGTTACCTACCCCACAGTACCTGGCAAAGAGTGAAACACCTGACTGATATTTGTGAATGAACAAATTAATAGAAATAACAATAACTAATAAAGCATGCATAATAGGAAGCATACTATGCTAGGCATTATATTAATGCTTTATATGTATTTAATCCTCACAACTTAATAGCATAAGTATTATTATTTTCCCTATTTTTCCAATGTGAAAATGGCGGCTTTGTGAGGTTAAGTACTTTGTTCAAGACCCCACAGCTGGAAAATGATGGAGCAGTTTGATTTTAGAGCCTTTGTTCTTATCCATTACGCCAGAAACAAATGAAACAGATTTTAAAGTCAAGTAACACCTTGTAAATAAATATTAAAACTAAAAGATAAATAAAGACTATGACAAAACACAGACAAGAGGACCTACTATGTGCCAAAAATTAAAGTAGGCACTAGGAATACAAGATAAATTAAGACCCATGCCCTCAAGGAATTCGCAGCCCAGATATATAAACAAAAAATTGTAATACAGTATGATGAGCTCTACATTATAGACAAATTGCTGTGAACACACAGAAGATGTGAAAATTTTGTTTATGAGGCTTTTCATGAGAGTTAAATCACTAAATTTTAAATATATGAGAAAAGTATTCTAAGAGGACACAAAGTGTGAAGGATCCAAGCATATGTGAAAGATAATTAATAGAGTTAACAAGCCTAGAGGGCTGGATAATAGTTAAAAGGTAGGCTCAGGTGGGGGGCATGCTGAGGCAAGAAAAGTACACTGAAGTCTTATATGCCACATAAAGGAATTCAGATTTGACTCATTATTAGATAATGGGTGACAGTTGGGGATGGGAGGAGGCAGTTCAAAGGTTTTCAAGCATGAGAGCTACATGATTTGGCCTGTGTTTTGGAAAGGTAATGCTGTTCACCATTAGATGCTGATTTATGTAAGAGATTAAGGCAGGGAGATCAATTAGGAGGTTAAAACGACAGACGAGGTAATAGGAGGTTAAAACGACAGACGAGGTAAAAGATAAGGAAGGTTCAAATTAAAGCACTGGGAGTGAGAATTAAGCTTTCAAGTTAAGCTTTAAGAGACAGAAAAGACAGATTATGGAAGAGAAGAAAGTGAAGGAAGACTTTTAGCTTAAGCTAAGTGGACAAGGTAAACTGCATTAATATAAACCAAGACAAAAGTATGAGAGGGGATAGGGCTTCCCTGATGGCGCAGTGGTTGAGAGTCCGCCTGCCGATGCAGGGGACATGGGTTCATGCCCCGGTCCGGGAAGATCCCACATGCCGCTGAGCGGCTGGGCCCGTGAGCCATGGCCGCTGAGCCTGCGCGTCCGGAGCCTGTGCTCCGCAACGGAGAGGCCACAACAGTGAGAGGCCCGCGTACCACAAAAAAAAAAAAAAAAAAAAAATTTCTGGTTTGGGGATTTTGCACCGATTTATCTATAGGACATGCAAGTTGTGTTAGAAATTTAAGGGTAGAGTTTAACAGAGGTCAACTATATAAAGTAATAGATCTGTGTATTGTCAACGGAGTTGACTACCCAAAGAAGATGGATAGTTTGAGAGAACTGGGTCAACGCCAGAACACCAACACGTCAGGGAAGGAAAAAGGAAATGGTGAAGGAGATTGAGAAGGAAATCTATTCAGATTTTCTATTTCTTCATGAGTCAGTTTCAACAGTTTAGGTCTTTCTAGGAATTTGTCCATTTCATGTAAATTATTTTTTTGTCATGTAGTCCATAGCATTCCCTTGTTATAATCCATTTTATATTTCTGTAAGGTCAGCAGAAATGTCCCCTCTTCCATTCCTGATTTTAGTAATTTGTCTTCTTTTTTTTCTTGGTCTGTCTAGCTAAAGGTCTGTCAATTTTGTTCATTTTTTTAAAGAACCAATTTTTGGTTTTGTGAATTTTTCCCCATTGTTTTTCTGTTTTCTTCTATTAATTTCCACTGTAATCTTTATTATTTCCTTCCTTCTGCTTGCTTTAGGTTTAATTTGCTCTTCTTTTTCTAGTGTCATAAGGTGGTAGGTTAGGTTATTTACTGAACATCTTTCTGGCCTCACAATGTAGGTGTCTACTGCTATAAATTTCCTTCTAAGTACTGTTAAGCGGTACCCCGTAACTTTTGGTACCTTGTGATGATTAAGTTTTAAATAAGGAATCTGTAGAAAATCACTTTTGAATCTTAGAAGGTAGGGTCATTAATGCCATATATGATGCAGGACAACCTATTATTTTTCTTTGAAGGAGACACAATACTGCTGTAAAGAAAAAATGCTGGCTTTGAGTTAGATTTCAGCTCTGCCACTTAGTAATTATGGGACCTTGAACAAGTCTCTGTTTCCTCAGCAGAGCTATTGAAAAAAATTAAATGAGATAATATATTTATAAATCATTTTCTTGATTAACTATTCAGTGTTCATTCTTCCATACTAACAGCACCCAAATTTCCCTTGGGGAACGATCTTCCTCAATTGTATATCCACTATCTCAATGAGTCTGATTCACTCTCCGGCAAGGCTGGGCATTAATTGCTCTAAGTCAATCAGAATAATCTAGAAATTGAGATCACTTTGATGATGGAAAGAAAACTAGATATTCAAGACTTAAGATAATCAATGCATGATATTACTCTAACAAGTATAATTGTTTCAGGGATGTTCTAATCAGAGCAAAACTCAATACCTTCATATAATTATGAGAAGCGATGTTACACTTAAAGAGAAAGAATATAGCCCCCTTCCAGTTGCTATGGGCAATCGTCTCTCAACTGTGAAAGAAACCAACATGAAGATAAAGTTCACAGTATGGAAAAGATAATCGCAGGAAAAAAGAGCATCAAATGGACAGCCACATACAAAAGAATGAAAAGTAGACCCTATCTTATACCATATACAAAAATCAACTATCAACAATCCATCAAAATGGATTAAAGACTTGACCATAAGACCTGAAACCATAAAACTCATGGAAGAAAACACAAGAGGTAAGTTCCTTGACATCAGCCTTCGCAATGATTTTTTTGGACTTGACAACAAGGGCAAAGATGACAAATGCAAAAATAAACAAGTGGGATTACACTAAATCAAAAAGTTTCTGCACAGCAAAGGAAACCATCAAAATATAACTAAAGCATATCCCACCTCTAAATCTTTCAGCTTGGTGTGTAGGAAAAGTGCATGTGCTCAAGACTGCTTGAGCTAAATATCAGCTTTTTCACTTGCTAGTTTGTTACTTAACCTCTACAAGCCACATGAAGAGTAAGATAGCACTTACCTCAAAGAGTTACTGCACAAGTGAAATCAGCTAAAGTATGTCTAATCCTTAATATACTGCCTGGTACCTAATAAATGCTCAATATATGCTCCCTATTACTATCATTAAAGCTTAGTGATTATGAGCACTAATTTTGGAAGGAGACAGACATAAGTTCAAATCTTGGCTCTACTGACCAGGCTCACCTAGCATGTGCCTCTCTTTGGCACCATCCATTCTGTCAAATCTGACTGTACTTCAGTGGACCAGGCCAAACATGTCCCATAATGTCACTACCCACACACTATTCATAGGATATCTCCCCCAAATAACTGTTTTTATCATTTGCCTGCTCAAGAGACCATAAACAATAATGCCTGAAGAAATAAGATTAAAATGGTGAGCCTGGAATTCAAGATTCATTCTACATTACTTATCAAACCTCATTTCCTTCAGTTTAACAAGAATTATACATTCTGAAGTCTGTTTCTTTTTTATTGTCCCTCACAAATGTTCTACCTTATTTTTTGCTCACATTTATTTCCCTCAACCTTGCCTCCTCAAATCAAATACAGCTCTTAAAAATCTAAATATCCCTGTAGGAGGTAATATTAACGAATTAATACTCAGGATTAGATTTTCAGATATTTAGCAAGTTAGTCACCGAGCCAGGCACTGAGGGGGAAAAAATAAACAAGACAATTAAAATAAGAGTTCCCTAGAGACAAATAAGAGCAGCAGAGTCTGGTGCACAGATGGAACTAGAGAAAGAAGAGAAGTCAGCAAGGCAGCACTGATCACTAGGAATCATAGGTTGTTAACCACAAAAAAACACAGCATGGAAATATATCAACAAACGAATTTTAACTTTCTGTTTATGTGTCTACTCTTAGAAATCTGCTAAAAGACAAAAGGAATCCTGAACATACAAACCAGATCTTTACCAACCACTCAAAATATCACCCATAACCTAAACAATCTTTTTGTTCTTACAATTTCAGATGATCATCTACTATTCTTGCTTTCAAGAGCTTAAAACTATGGCAGGTGGTGGTTTGGTGGTCGACATCCCAGTGTTAAATATTAATAAGAGTAAAATGTCATGCAAAAGGCAAGTAATTTTACATAACTTGCTGCTAGAGGAAAGTAAATCAATCAAAATGGGCATCAGTTATTTTTCTTTTTAAATAAAAGAAGCCATTTAGTAATAAAGTGAAAACCTGAACCAGAAGTATCCCTAACCCATTAAATGGGGATGTTCTGGAATTCAAAGAACAAATTCCAGGTTAATTACAAATTAGCAAATAAGGGGATTCTGCAAAGCTGGACAATTAGACTACTAAAGATACAACAAAAGTAGCTTCCTTATCTATCTATCATTTACTCCTCCTATTTACCCACTCCTCACCAAAAACAAACAAACCGTATCTACCCTAATAATAACTCATAAAATATCCAAACCAATGGGAGACAGAAAAGTATAAGGCTAGGTCCCTTCCTCAAAGAATTTACAATCTTGTTAGAAGCAATAAATGTATTACAAGACCAATATAGGCAGTACAAGATCAAATTATAGCTTATAAAAATGAAGAATAAGCATTACAGAGAAAGCAAGAGATTAAATTAGAATACATCATAGAGCTCGGAGCTTGATTGAGTTAACTTGACAGTGATACCAAAAGAAGGAAGGGTGTCTTCTAAGCTAAATCCCTAGGAAAAATAATTCAGCCAAGGAGCCTAAGGAATAAAGGCTTCTATCAGCATTCATGAGAATGCCCATCTAACAATCCTTTAGGTTCTAAGTAGCTCACCAGGAGCTAAAGGCAGAAGAAAGTTTCCAAACTCTTCAGTCTAGATAACCATTACAGGGAAGTTCATCATTTAAACAAGACTATCCTATCACAATGGCCAATTTAAAACTAGCAGGCTTTTATGATTAGAATGAAAAAAAAAAAAAGAGCATGATTTCCTCACCCTATTTTTAAAATGTACTAAACTATTACAAAAATGTATAAACAAATATATGTTTAAAAAAAGAAAAGATAAAGAATTAGGAGACCACTACAAGAGGCCCAATATCTGCATAATAGGTAGGTGTTCCAGAAGAGAAGATAGATAAAATAAACGGGTGGAAACCACCAACAAAATAATTCAAGAAAATTTCCCAAGAAAAACTTTCAGATTGCAAGTTTCAATAAAGGACACAGCCTGGCCTACTAAATGAAAATACACAAATGGCACAACACTGGAGAAAAAGAAAAAAACAAGTTGCCAAAGTAATAAGAATCACAATGGGAATTACCTTTCTCAACCACTACAGTGAGTCTGAAGACAAATTTCTGAAGTAAAATTATTTTCAATCCATAATTCTATATCCAGCCAGTGTTTTTTAACATCAGGGCAGACATGCAAGAGAGGTCTCAAAAATACATCTCCCACGCACCCTTTACTCAAGAAGTTAGTAGAGAGGTGCTTCACTAAAATGAGAATAAATGAAAAAGAGAAAGGGATTCAACAAGGCATACAATACAAAAGAGAAGCAAGGGGAGTCCCCCGGAAGAAACTGCGGGGTGATCCAAGGACAATAGCTGTGAATGTAGAAAATAACCAGGCCTAGCTGGAGCAGACTAGGAGGTTCCTGAAGTGATTTCCCTAAGAAGAAGAAATTAAGAATTGTTGTGTTTATCAGTAATTCATTCTTTTTTATTACAGAATAGTATTCCATTGTATGGATATATCACAGCTGATTTAGCCATTCACTCTCTGAAGGACATATTTTTGGTAATTAAGAATAAAGCTGATATAAATATTTATGTGTATGTTTCTGTATGAATGTTAAGTTTTCATTTCTTTAGGTTAAATGCCTATGAGTGGGACTGCTGGGTCACAGAGTGAATCCATATTGAACATATGGTAAGTATATGTTCAATTGTTTTCCAGAGGAGCTGTATCAATTTGCATCCCCTCCAGCAAGGTATGAGGGTTCCAGTTGCTCTAAGTCCTTGTCAGCACTTGGTATTGTCAAAAGTTTTATACTATTTCAATAGATGTGCAGCAGGAATTCACCATGACTTTAATTTGCATTCCCCTAATGGCTAGTTATGTTAACATCTTTTGCTGAGCTGATATTCCACTCTATATCCTCTCTGCCAAAGCCCATTAAAGATTTTTAATTAGATTGTTTTCTTACTGTTGAGTTTTCAGAGTTTTTACATATTCTGAATATAAGTCCTTTGAAGGTATGTGATTTGCAAATATTTTCTCCCAGTTTATAATCTGTCTTTTCATTCTCTTAACAGTGTCTTTCACAAGCAAAGCTTTTAATTTGATTCAGTCCAATTCATCAGTTTCTTCTTTTATCAATCATGATTTTGGTATCATGTGAAACGACTTCTTGCTTATACCAGCTCACAAAGATTTTCCATGTTTGCTTCTAAAAGCTGTGTAGCTTTATATTTCACATTTAAATGTGGTACATTTTATTTTATTTTATTTATTTTTGAGATATAATAGCTGATATTTATTTAGTGCACAGGACATGTAACATCTCATTTAATCCTCATGGTGGTTCTGAGGTTGTTAAGACAATGTCAAATTCCAGTTCAAAATTCCAGTTCAGAAGCAATAATCAGGACAAATATTGTATTATTATCAGAGACAATTTCAAATGAAAATATAACTTTCACAGATCAATATGCATCAAATAGTACTGAATCAAAATATAAAGTAAAAATTATAAGTACAAGAAGAAATGAGAGGGCTTCCCTGGTGGCACAGTGGTTAAGAATCTGCCTGCCAATGCAGGGGACACGAGTTTGAGCCCTGGTCTGGGAAGATGATGTGCAGTACGTTTTAAGTTTATTTTTGTATAATGTGTGTGGTTTAGGTCAAGCTTCACTATTTTTGTATTTGGATGTCCAATTGTTCCAACACCACTTATCAAAAGTGCTATTCTTTTTCCACTTTGCAACTTTGGCCATATTTGTGTGAGTCTATTTCTAGAATCTATTTAATTGATCTATATGTCTCCCTTTGCCAATATCACAGTCTTGATTGTGGTAGCTTTGTACTAAGTTTTAAAATCATGTAGTTTGATTTTTCCAACATTTTTCTTTTTTTTAAATTTATATCTATTTATTTATTTAACATCTTTATTGGAGTATAATTGCTTTACAATGGTGTGTTAATTTCTGCTTTATAACAAAGTGAATCAGTTATACATATACATATGTTCCCATATCTCTTCCCTCTTGAGTCTCCCTCCCTCCCACCCTCCCCCAACATTTTTCTTTTTCAAAATTGTTTTGGTTGTTTTAGGTCCTTTGCCTTTCTATACAAATTCTAAAATTGGTTTCTCTATAACTACAAACAGTGCTGCTGGGATTTTCGTTGTTGTTGCTGTTGTTATTGCTTTAAATCTATAAATCAACTTGAGGAGAATCAACATCTTAACTATAGTGAATCTTCCAATTCATGAATACATGTCTCTCCATTTATTTAAATTGTCTTACTTTTTTTTAAAATCAGGGTTTTACAGTTTTCAGCATAGAGATCTCATACATATTTTGCTACATTTATACCTAATTCTTTCATTTTGGGAGAGCTACTATAAATGGATTTTTTAAAATTCAGTTTTCAATTGTTTATTGCTAGTATACAGAAATATGATTGCTTTTTGTGGGCTGACATTGAACCACTTGCTAAACTCATTTATTGTAGGAATTTTTTTGTGGATTCCTTGGGATTTTCTACATATACAATCATGCCATCTGCAAATAGAGACAGTTTTATTTCTTCCTTTCCAATCAGTATGCCATTATTTCTTCAAATATTTTTGCCACACCACAACCGTTCTCTTCACATTCTGGGTCTCTGATGACACAAATGTTAGGTCTTATGATAGTCTCAAGGTTTCTGAAGCTGCTTATTTATTTATTTTTAACTTTTTTTCTCTATTCTTCAAATTGGATTTTTACTTATCTATTTTTAAGTTCACTGACTTATTCATCTTTATATCCTCTCTGCTACCGAGCCCATCCAATGAGTTTTTCACTTCCATTATTGTATTCCTCTGTTCTAAAATTTCCGTTTAGTTCTTCTTTATATCTTCTATTTCTTTGCTGAGACTTTCTATCTTCCCACTCATTCCTGGAATATGGTCATAATAGCTGATTTTAAAAGTCTTTTTGAGATAATTTTAACATCTGTGATCCTGGCACTGGCATCTGTTTTCTGTCTTTTCCCATGTGAGTTCAGATTTCACTGGTTCTTTTTAAGCTGAGTAATTCAAGATTGTATTCTGGACGTTTTGAATATTATCTTATGAGAATCTGAGTCTTATTTAAGTCCCACCAAGAATGTTGGTGTTTTTGTTTTAGCCAGTAATTGACCCAGTTGGGTTCACACTTCAAGTTCTGACCATCCTTCTGCAGGCTGCATTTCCAATTTCAGTTCAGTTTGCAAAGCCTTTGTAGTCATACTGAATGTGTTCCATAATCATTCCACGCAGTGTCCAGTTTGGGGCTTGGTGGTGGTCTATCCCATAATTCAGTCCTCAATGTTTTGTACGCTGTTTAGGATCACACCCATGCACGCACAGCTTGGAAGTCAGTGCAGAAGTCAGTGAGCAACTTTAAGTGATCAGTTTCCCAAGCTCCTCATTCTCCTGCAATCTTTTGGTTTCCTGGGGCTTCGCTTTTTCATCCTTCCAGCAGAAAGCTGGGGCTTCATTAACCCCATTCTGCCATGTACTTCCTGTAACTGTGCCCACATAAGGGCCAAGCAACAGAAGAGCAGAGGGAGAAGAAAAGCAATGGGATTTGGAAGGTTTCCTTCCCTCTGAGATTTAGGCTCCTGCCTGCCCCACTGACGCCACTGCAGCTACTGCCCAGGATTGCTTGAGGCCTTGGGGGCAAGAGAATGAAGAAAAGGGGGGAAAAAAAGAAAAAAGAGAAAATGTGGGATTGCCACATTTTCTCTGAATATTAGGAGACCCCTTTCCTGCTCCTTGAGTCAGAACTAGAGGGCTTCTCATGGTGCTTTTTCTGTCCATGTTAATAATGCTCACGTCCAAGTTTCAGGATACATTAAGTTCAGGCTGGGGCGTACTGGAAGAAAAAAAAAATGGTAAACTCACCGCCGGTTCAGTAGTACTTTGAATTCTGGTCTTCTTCCCCAATCTGCCTCCTACTATTTATTTTTCAGAGTCCTCAAATAGCCACTCCAAGCATTCTGTCCAGGTCTTATAGCTGCATTCAGTGGGAGAGACAGGGTGAAGTGTGCTTACTCCATCTTATCTGGAACCAGAACCTGGACTACTGCTTTTCATAACAAATTTTGTAGAACTGATTGACTAAACTATTTGTTAAATTTGGTTATAAGAAATTAAAATTTAAAAATAAATAAATCCTGTAATAACCTTATTGAGGAAAAGAGAACAAGCAAGCTAATAGGATCACATTTTTTTAAGCACATATACTTTTGGAAATTAAATGCTTAGGAAAAAAGTGAAGTTCTTAATTGTACTTTGCTTTACTTCTTTAAATCTTATTCTACCTGTGGATTTTTATAAATGCTGAGACTAAGTACTTATCCAAAGTATGAGACAGAAGAAGCCAACTGCAGATGAGAAGCTATAAACTGTTTAAGAAATTGAAAAAAAGTTCAGGATGACCAACACTCTGAGTGTAAGCCCAACAGTTTCAAGAAATGAGGCTAGAGAAGCAGGCAGGCATCAGTTCAAGGTTTTGTATGCCATGTTAATCTAAGGTGGGTGGCTTTACCTGAGTAAAGGAAGGCCCTGAAGTGTTTTAGCAATGGTCGGGGGTGACATGATCCTATTGGTATTTTTGAAGGATCACTCCTCTGTAGAACATAAAGGAGCATAGAAAATGAGCCTTACTGTCTGAATCTAAAGGGTCACATCAAGTTGCAGGACAGTATATACTAGTATGATTCCACACGTGGTTGGGGGTTATGGGTAGGGAGGGAGATTTTATACACACACATACACACAGGCACACACATAATATTATTATACATATCTTATATAATCACATGATTATATATCCAAATATATCCATAAATCATATAATTATATGAATTTATATCTGATTATGATTCTATATAATTATATATATATATGTGTATGTATATATGTGGATAAATAGATTAAAATATGTATTGAACGTTTCTGGAAAAAAACACAAGAAACCAGTAAGAGTGGTTAGAGAAGGAGAGTGAAGGGCTAAGAGAAAAAATCTTTTACTTTTCACATTATTCTTCTGTTTGATTTTTAAATTCTTTTACCATGAACATTTACACTCTTAAAAAGGGTTGTAGGCGACTTCTCTGGCCCCTTTCTCTCGGACCAGTGAACCTCGCGCCCGGGAGCGCTCCCTAATAAAGCTCACTTGAAGCTTTAAAAAAAAAAAAAAAAAAGGGTTGTAAAAAAAATGGAAGATCTTATGCATAAATTATATATGAGAGACATAAGATATTAAAGCAGGATATGTATGAATGAGCCTAGCGTTCAGTAACACTGTTTCTAGTATATAGTAAGCACTCAAACACTGTTACAGATCTTCCCACAAATAAGATATTACCAATCATTTATAAAGTAATCTCACAACACAAAACAGCTTTCTAATTACATTACACTACACTATACTGCACTAATTTACCAGGTATTTTCAAGCATTCAGAAATGTGAGGAAAGATAAAGAGTAAGAATGGATTTTAAAGATATTTATTATTATCATTTAATTACATTTTTACTGTAAAAGAAATGCTTGCATATTTGTCTCAATTTCTTAAGCACTGAAGGGTATAAACAGCAAAAGAGCCTTTCCTGCCCTGGTCCTTCTAATTCCAATAGCCAAATATAACCATTCCAAATGGCCTCTTGAGTTCTATACAATTCCAGACTTTCTTTGCGCAAATAAAGCACATATAAATATATATACTTACATACATTATATTCTCTTTCAAGGAAATAAACCTCTGCTCCTTAAAATAATCTAGACCTATTCTATTATGTTGGCTAAAAAGTTCGATCAGGTCTTTCCACATGAGCTTATGGAAAAACCCAGACAAAATTTCTGGCCAACCCGATATTTCTTACGTGTCATCTTTCTAAACCCAAATAGAGTAATGAATAGACAAATCACTAAACTGGCAGATAAAGTTAAATCTTTCAAGTCAGGAAATGCTAAAATGGACATACTAACAGATAAAGTTCTCAATGATCGCCGAACACCCTTTGATAGAAAAGATAAACCTTAACCAGGGCAAGCAAAAGTTACTTTAAGGGGAAAAAATGCACAGGCTGAAATGAACAAAAGGACAGATGATAGGTTTTTAAAAGGTTAAAATATATAATGAGGGGTAAGTGTTTATCCCAAACCTTTAGGTCCCAGAGTCTGACTATTATGCTCTTCCATAAAAGGAGTCATCAGAGATCTTCTAACACACCCTTTGATTAAACAGAAACTTAACGAGGGCAAGCAAATTTGGAATAACTTTTATAGACATTCTATACTGAACAGACCAGAGGTCTAATCCAGAATTTACATATTTCTTATATTCTTATGACTAGGGTAAGAAAGTGGTCACATATTACAGCAGTAGCTGGAGACGTCAAGCAGGGAAGGCAGAAGAGGTGCAGTTGATCTTCTGTAATAGTTTTCCTTCATCTCAACTTTCAGCTTGTGTTCTGCAGTTTCTAGGGCAAAAATAAAATCCAGGACCAATATTTCAGGGTTTAAAAAAAAAGTCTCCAGAAGTCAGAATAAAAATCACAATCTCTTTATGGGCTGTTAGGAAAAAGGTAGTTTTTCCCTGCATTTATATGGGGCAAGAAAAATTAATTCCTAACTATTTTAACTGAGAATAATAAAATTATTTGGTAATCAAACAGTGGAATTTACTCTCTTATTTCTTAATATTAATAGGATCTTCACTTACTTTTAGAGGATGTAGAGGAGAAAAACTTTTAAATAATTCAACAAGCTTTTAATTAATTACTTTTTCACCCAAGGTAATGAATAAAGAGAAAAGCCTCAGTTTTACTCAAGTTGGTGCTTTGAAAGAACACAAGAGATAAGATGAGTTGCTCATTTACAACATGAAGTAAAGAGCTAAAATGGGACAGACAGGCTGGGCAAGGTTCTAGTCACTCATTGATTTAAGTCGTGATTTTTAAGTAAAAAATAATTCATTAGATTGAACACATTATGGAGGGAAGACACATAAGAATTAGTGAGAAACCTGATCTACAGAATATTTTTAAAGAAAAACTATTTATAAGCTTAGGTATATATTTATATTTCAACTGGAAGCAAGTAAACAAAATATAAACTTTTAAAGATCCTAGGAAGACTTCCTTTGATGAAAAGATATAAGGATAAATTTTAGTCACAATATTCTGAATTCCCAAAATATTACACCACCTATATGCAAAGGTTAAAAAAAACTTCCAAACCAAACAGAAACCATTTTCTGGAACACCCAAGTGACTGGCTTTTGTAACAATGAAGAATTGAACATCTATATAATATGGTTTTGAGAATCTAAGCCATAGTCATCAAAAGGTGACTTTATCAACTAGTATTTATAACACTCTTTAACAAATTATTCCAGAATCTTAATAATTCTTTTTCTTACCAAAAAACTAAATTTTATTAACAAAATGACAAAACAGAAGAGTTAATGTTATCCTATTCTCCACATCTCCATTTACAAATGTATCAGCAAATACAAAGTCACAATCTGCTATCATTTTAACACTAAGCATAATATGTCAACTTTAAAAGTACATAATTCCAGGGCTTCCCTTGTGGTGCAGTGATTAAGAATCCCCCTGCCAATGCAGGGGACACGGGTTTCAGCCCTGGTCTGGGCATATGCCACATGCCGCGAAGCAACTAAGCCCATATGCCACAACTACTGAGCCTGCGCTCTAGAATCCATGAGCCACAACTACTACAGCCTGTGCACCTAGAGCCTGTGCTCCGCAAGAGAAGCCACCGCAATGAGAGCCTGCGCACCGCAATGAAGAGTAGTCCCCACTCACCACAACTAGAGAAAGCCCACACGCAGCAACGAAGACCCAATGCAGCCAAAACTAAAATAAACAAAATTAAAAAATAAAAGTACATAATTCCTGCCCTTTTAGAGCCTGAAATTTAAAAGAGAACACAAATATGTTTTTAAAAATAAAATAAACAATGTAAACAAATTGAAAAGTGCACATAGAAAAAACCAGGCAAATCTAGTATTTATGAAAACCTATTGAGAGAAATGTGTTGGTCTAATAGCAATTAGTGTCCTAGTCTCCACACCGTGATCTCAATTGTTTTCCAAAACAAGGAAGTAGGGATCTTGGAGTAAAAGGGTTCCTGATTCCAACTCTGCTGAAGGGAAAGTTCAAGGAGAGCCTGAAACATGCACTGGGCCAGAAAGCTAGAATGATATCAAAGAACACTGAAGTTACATCAGAAGGACAAGCAGCCAATATAAAAGGGCTTCCACTAGCGAAAAAAAGTGAAAATTTTAGTCTGAGAAGAATAATGACTGCAGTGGGATAAAATAAAATATATAAAAATCCATGATCTCATAGTGATACTCAAAACGAAAAACAGACCAGAGCGCAGACAGCAGAAGGAAGAAGAACTACAATCCTGCAGCCTGTGGAACAAAAAACACATTCACAGAAAGATACACAAGATGAAAGGGCAGAGGGCTATGTACCAGATGAAGGAACAAGATAAAACCCCAGAAAAACAACTAAATGAAACGGAGATAGGCAATCTTCCAGAAAGAGAATTCAGAATAATGATAGTGAAGAGGATCCAGGACCTCAGAAAAAGAATGGAGGCAGAGAACGAGAAGATGCAAGAAATGTTTAACAAAGACCTAGAAGAATTAAAGAACAAACACAGAGAGATGAACAATACAATAACTGAAATGAAAAATACACTAGAAGGAATCAAGAGCAGAGTAACTGACGCAGAAGAACGGATAAGTGACCTGGAAGACAGAATGGTGGAATTCACTGCTGCGGAACAGAATAAAGAAAAAAGAATGAAAAGAAATGAAGACAGCCTAAGAGACCTCTGGGACAACATTAAACACAACATTCACATTATAGAGGTCCCAGAAGTAGAAGAGAGAGAGAGAGGACCCGAGAAAATATTTGAAGAGATTATAGTTGAAAACTTCCCTAACATGGGAAAGGAAAGAGCCACCCTAGTCCAGGAAGTGCTGAGAGTCCCATACAAGATAAACTCAAGAAGAAACACACTGAGACACAAGTAATCAAATTGGCAAAAATTAAAGACGAAGAAAAATTATTGAAAGCAGCAAGGGAAAAATGACAAATAACATACAAGGGAACTCCCATAAGATGAACAGCTGATTTCTCAGCAGAAACTGTACAAGCCAGAAGGGAGTGGCATGATATACTTAAAGTGATGAAAGGGAAGAACCTACAACCAAGATTACTCTACCCAGCAAGGATCTCATTCAGATTCGATGGAGAAATCAAAAGCTTTACAGACAAGCAAAAGCTAAGAGAATTCAGCACCACCAAATCAGCTCTACAACAAATGCTAAAGGAACTTCTCTAAGTGGGAAACACAAGAGAAAAAACCGACCTACAAAAACAAACCCAAAACAATTAAGAAAATGGTCATAGGAACATACATATCGATAATTACCTTAAACGTGAATGGATTAAGTGCTCCAACCAAAAGAGACAGGCTTGCTGAATGGATACAAAAACAAGACCCATATATATGCTGTCTACAAAAGACCCACTTCAGACATAGGGACACATACAGACTGAAAGTGAGGGGATGGAAAAAGATATTCCATGCAAATGGAAATCAAAAGAAAGCTGGAGTAGCAAAACTTGTATCAGATAAAATAGACTTCAAAGTAAAGAATGTTACAAGAGACAAGGAAGGACACTACATAATGATCAAGGGATCAATCCAAGAAGAAGAAATAACAATTATAAATATATATGCACCCAACATAGGAGCACCTCAATATATAAGGAAACCGCTAACAGCTCTAAAAGAGGAAATCGACAGAAACACAATAATAGTGGGGGACTTTAACACCTCACTTACACCAATGGATAGATCATCCAAACAGAAAATTAATAAGGAAACACAAACTTTAAATGACAAAATAGAACAGATTTAATTGATAAATTAAATAGATTTAATTGATATTTATAGGACATTCCATCCAAAAACAGCAGATTATACTTTCTTCTCAAGTGCACATGGAACATTCTCCAGGATAGATCATACGTTGGGTCACAAATCAAGCCTCAGTAAATGTAAGAAAATTGAAATCATATCAAGCATCTTTTCTGACCACAATGCTATGAGATTAGAAATCAATTACAGGGGAAAAAACATAAAAAACACAAACACATGGAGGATAAACAATACATTACTAAAGAAACAAGAGAGCGCTGAAGAAATCAAAAAGGAAATAAAAAAATACCTAGAGACAAATGACAATGAAAACATGAAGATCCAAAACCTACGGGATGCCCCAAAAGTAGTTCTAAGAGGGAAGTTTATACCTATACAAGCCTACCTCGAGAAACAAGAAACATCTCAAATAAACAATCTAACGTTACAACTAAAGAAACTATAGAAAGAAGAACAAACAAAACCCAAAGTGAGCAGAAGGAAAGAAATCATAAACATCAGAGCAGAAATAAATGAAGTAGAAACAAAGAAAACAATAGCAAAGATCAATAAAACTAAAACCTGGTTCTTTGAGAAGATAAGCAAAATTGATAAACCATTAGCCAGACTCATCAAGAAAAAGAGGGAGAGGACTCAGATCAATAAAATCAGAACTGAAAAAGGAGAAGGTGCAACAGACACCACAGAAATACAAAGCATCATAAAAGACTACTACAAGCAACTCTATGCCAATAAAATGGATAACCTAGAAGAAATGGACAAATTCTTAGAAAGGTAGAACCTTCCAAGACTGAACCAGGAAGAAATAGAAAATATGAACAGACAAATCACAAGTTATGAAATTGAAACTGTGACTAAAAATCTTCCAACAAACAAAAATCCAGGACCAGATGGCTTCACAGGTGAATTCTATCAAACATTTAGAGAAGACCTAACACCCATCCTTCTCAAACTCTTCCAAAAAATTGCAGAGGAAGGAACACTCCCAACCTCATTCTATGAGGCCACCATCACCATGATACCAAAAGATAGCAGACAAACATACTACAAAAAAAAAAAATTACAGACCAGTATCACTGATGAATATAGATGCAAAAATCCTCAACAAAATACTAGCAAACAGAATCCAACAACACGTTAAAAGTATCATACACCATGATCAAGTGGGATTTATCCCAGGGATTCAAGGATTCTTCAATATATGCAAATCAATCAATGTGATACACCATATTAACAAACTGAAGAATAAAAACCATATGATCATCTCAATAGATGCAGAAAAAGCTTTGGCAAAATTCAACACCCATTTATGATAAAAACTCTCCAGAAAGTGGGCATAGAGGGAAACTACCTCAACATAATAAAGGCCATATATGACAAACCCACAGCAAACATCATTCTCAATGGTGAAAAACTGAAAGCATTTCCTCTAAGATCAGGGAGAAGACAAGGATGTCCACTCTCACCACTATTATTTAACATAGTTTTGGAAGTCCTAGCCACAGCAATCAGAGAAGAAAAAGAAATAAAAGGAATCCAAATTGGAAAAGAAGAAGTAAAACTGTCACTGTTTGCAGATGACATGATACAACACATAGAGAATCCTACAGATGCCACCAGAAAACTACTAGAGCTAATCAATGAATTTGGTAAAGTTGCAGGATACAAAATTAATGCACAGAAATCTCTTGCATTCCTATACGCTAATGATGAAAAGTCTGAAAGAGAAATTAAAGAAACACTCCCATTTATCACTGCAACAAAAAGAATAAAATACCTAGGAATAAACCTACCTCGGGAGACAAAAGACCTGTATGCAGAAAACTATAAGACACTGATGAAAGAAATTAAAGATGATACCAACAGATGGAGAGATATACCATGTTCTTTGACTGGAAGAATCAATATTGTGAAAATGACTATACTACCCAAAGCAATCTACAGATTCAACGCAATCCCGATCAAATTACCAATGGCATTTTTTACAGAAGTAGAACAAAAAAATCTTAAAATTTGTATGGAGACACAAAAGACCCCGAATAGCCAAAGCATTCTTGAGGGAAAAAAACAGAGCTGGAGGAATCAGACTCCGACTTCAGACTAGACTACAAAGCTACAGTGATCAAGACAATATGGTACTGGCACAAAAACAGAAATATAGATCAATGGAACAGGATAGAAAGCCCGGAGATAAACCCACGCACCTATGGTCAACTAACCTATGACAAAGGAGGCAAGGATATACAATGGAGAAAAGACAGTCTCTTCAATAAGTGGTGCTGGGAAAACTGGACAGCTACATGTAAAAGAATGAAATTAGAACACTCCCTAACACCATACACAAAAATAAACTCAAAATGGATTCAAGACCTAAATGTAACACAGGGCACTATAAAATTCTTAGAGGAAAACACAGGAAGAACACTCTTTGCCATAAGCCACAGCAAGCTATTTTTTGATCCATCTCCTAGAGTAATGGAAATAAAAACAAAAATAAACAAATGGGACCTAATGAAACTTCAAAGCTTTTGCACAGCAAAGGAAATCATAAACAAGATGAAAAGACAACCCTCAGAATGGGAGAAAATATTTGCAAACGAGTCAACAGACAAAGGATTAATCTCCAAAATATATAAACAGCTCATGCAGCCCCATATTAAAAAAACAAACAACCCAATCCAAAATGGGCAGAACAGCTAAATAAACATTTCTCCAAAGAACATGTACAGATGGCCAAGAAGCACATGAAAAGCTGCTCAACATCACTAATTGTTAGAGAAATGCAAATCAAAACTACAATGAGGTATCACCTCACACCAGTTAAAATGGGCATCATCAGAACATCTACAAACAACAAATGCTGGAGAGGGTGTGGAGAAAAGGGAACCCTCTTGCACTGTTGGTGAGAATGTAAATTGATACAGCCACTATGGAGAACAGTATGGAGGTTCCTTAAAAACCTAAAAATAGAATTACCATATGACCCAGAAATCCCACTACTGGGCACATCCCAGAGAAAACCATAATTCAAAAAGACATATGCAGGGACTTCCCTGGTGGTGCAGTGCTTAAGAATCCGCCTGCCAATGCAGGGGACACGGGTTCGCGCCCTGGTCTGGGAAGATCCCACATGCCGCGGAGCAACTAAGCCCGTGCACCACAACTACGGAGCCTGCGCTCTAGAGCCCGTGAGCCACAACTACTCAGCTCGCGTGCCACAACTATTGAAGCCCACCCGCGTATAGCCCAGGCTCTGCTACAAGAGAAGCCACCTCAGTGAGAAGCTCGCGCACCACATCGAAGAGTAGCCCCTACTTGCCACAACTAGCGAAAGCCTGTGCACAGCAATGAAGACCAATGCAGCTAAAAATAAAGAAAAAAAAAGACACATGCACCCCAATGTTCATTGCAGCACTATTTACAACAGCCAGGTCATGGAAGCTACCTAAATGCCCATCTACAGATGAATAGATAAAGATGTGGTACATGTATACAATGGAATATTACTCACCCATAAAAAGGAACGAAATTGGGTCATTTGTAGAGACATGGATGCATCTAAAGACTGTCATACAGAGTGAAGTAAGTCAGAAAGAGAAAAACAAATATCGTATATTAACGCATATATGTGGAACCTAGAAAATGGTACAAATGAACTGGTTTGCAGAGCAGAAACTGAGACACAGAAGTAGAGAAAAAACGTATGGACACCAAGAGGGGAAAGCGGCAGGGGGTGGGGGTGGGGGTGTGATGAATTGGGAGATTGGTATTGACATGTATACACTGATGTGTATAAAATGGATGACTAATAAAACCTGCTGTATAAAAAAAAAATAAAATTTTAAAACAAACGAAAAACACTTCACTATTCACAAAAGGGCACAACTTGGTATTCTAAAAATTGGTAAATAAAAAGGAAAAAATTCAAGCCTTTATCCTACCCTTCTTGTAATAACTATTATTTCAGGGGAAACAAACAGCTAATGAAATAAAGTTCTACTCTGTAGAATAATTCCAATTCAGAAATTTGGAAGGAAAAAGAAAATTAGAAAAATCACCATTTTGCAACCCCTGTAGAAACAATGGATCAAGACAATGTACTCAGGACTTTCCTGGTGGCACAGTGATTAAGAATCCACCTGCCAAAGCAGGGGACACAGGTTTGATGCCTGGTCCGGGAAGATCCTACATGCCGCAGAGCAACTAAGCCCATGTGCCACAACTACTGAGCCTGAGCTCTAAAGCCTGCGAGCCGCAACCACTGAAGCCCGTGCACCTAGAGCCCGTGCTCCACAACGAGAGAAGCCACCGTAATGAGAAGCCCGCACACCGCAACGAAGAGTAGCCCCCAGTCTCCGCAACTAGAGAAAGCCCGCACGCAGCAATGAAGACCCAACGCAGCCAAAAATAAATAAATAAATAAATTTATTTTTTAAAAAAGCCTCTGGGTCTAACTACAAGTTCACAGGAAATGTGGAGGATAGAGGAACACATTAAACAACACTGCAAGGATGTGATCAATGAAATCCAGAATGTGAACTATTCTATCAAACTAAGAACTTCATTTCTCAACAAATAAATGGCAAGGCCAAAATTTAAAAGAAAAAAAAAGTAGGGGAGGGGGAACTCTTACATATTAAGAGAGACTTAAGAGAGATGTCAACCAAATGCAATGTCCCTACCATGTGACGTGAAACTTGATTTGAACAACTCAATGGTAAAAGGATATTTTTGAGATAGCGGGAGAAATTAAACACTGGCTGCTAGATTTTATATGGTACTAAGAAATAACTTAATTTCCTTAGGTGTTTTAGACTATAGTGTTTATGTTATTAATAAAGGAGTCCCCTAATGTAAATTATGGACTTTAGTTAATAATAATGTATCAATACTGGTTCACCAATTGTAACAAATGTACTACACTAATGCAAGATGTTATTAATAGAGAAAACTGTAGATGGGGTTTATTAATAGAGGAAACTGTAGAAACTGCTCATTTTTTCTGTAAACCTAAACCAGTTCCAAAAAGTAAAGTCTATTAATTAAAAAAAAGAAACACTGGAACATGGGCTTCCTCTCCAATGAGATTCTCCAATCCATTCTTAAAACTGGTCACCTGAAGAGTTTCCATAGTAATTTCACTTTCTCAATAATGCAGATTTCCCCAAATTTTCCTAATGTTTAACATAAGCTACTTCTCATATCATTTTTTTTTCTTGGTAGGGAATAAGTGACTAAGACTTTCTATATTCCAATAGATATAATTTAATGGATTCACAAAATCATCAACCATCAACAAAGCTCTTACAGGCAAAGTAATGTCTGTCAATTTTTGATATGTTTCCAAACACCCCTGCCCCAACCTCAAACCTACAGATTTCCTACTGGCCTGTAATTCATAACTCTGAAATAAAGACTATTTTCATTAAAAAATAAAAATGGAGACCTTATCTATTAGATAAAGACCCATACTGAAGTATTTACAGATGATATGATGCCTAGGATTTCTTTTGAAATACTTCAGCAAGCTGGGAAAAAATGTAGGATATAGATGCAACAAGCCTGGCCAAACACTGATACTTACCGAAGCTGAGTAACAGGTACATGAATGCTCATTATACAATTCTATTTTTATGTATATTTAAGATTTTTCATAATAAAAATTTAGGGGAGAAAAACAAATTTAAGATTTGCCTGTCTCACTGCAGGATTCTAGATATGTATAAAATTTTGTTAAGATTGGAAAGGAAATCTATCTTTTTAAAAAGTATTGATGGGGCTTCCCTGGTGGCGCAGTGGTTGAGAGTCCGCCTGCCAATGCAGGGGACATGGGTTCGTGCCCCGGTCCAGGAAGACCCCACATGCCGTGGGGCAGCTGGGCCCGTGAGCCATGACCACTGAGTCTGCGCGTCCGGAGCCTGTGCTCCACAACGGGAGAGGCCACAAGTGAGAGGCCTGTGTACCGCAAAAAAAAAAAAAAGTATTGATGGTAGGTACTGCAGAATTACTAGCGATCAGATTTGGAATCACAGGACAAAAGGGTTTTTTTTCCCTCTTTTACCAGCACTGCAAATAAAACTTATTTATTAAAATGAAAACAAAAAAGAGTGGTATGGTGAGATAGAGTTCAAGAGACCATAAAAATGGAGAAGTAAAGATCGGTAGAATGTCCCTATAAAATATTTATTATGATGGGAGAGAAGAGAGAAAAAAGAATCTAACAGAGTAGGGAGGCAATAACGCTTTGCACAGTGTCAAAGCAAATAAATTGAAAACAAAAATTTGAAGATAGTATAGTCATAAACTGAGCGAAGAAACACAAATAAATGGTTATATAGAGATGTAGCTCTGAACAATGATATTAATAAAAGGAAAAGCTTAGTAAGTTTTACAGTTCTATTTAATAAGGAAACTTCAGAGAATAACTGAGTATAGAAGTACTACCTAAGAGGCCTATAGACAAGTGGTCTAGTTGAGCAGTGACTAAAACATTCAGACTCATTTGTAAAACCCACGTATAATTCAGGAGTTTAGCTTGATTCAATAGAGAATTGTAGGATATACATCCAGAATATTTCAGAGAGCTTTGAAAAGAGAGTTATCTCCTATAGTAGCGTGGGGAAGGTCATTCAGAAGGAAAGATGAAAAAAAAAAAAAAGAAGGAAAGATGAGGTAAAATGCTAAGGCCTTCGCACTTTAGGGCCAATGAGAAAGGAACATACTACTATGAGAGTCATGCACGAGCCGAGGAAATCTAGGATTGTTAAGTACATGAAAGACTGGGAGAAAACTCAGAACTGAAGGAATCCAGGAAAAGACATTATGAGAATTTTGAATAGGGGGATTGATTTTTAAAAGAAACAAAACTTAGGGTTCAGGCTAAATTCATCATAAAAAAACAAAGAAACAGGGCTTCCCTGGTGACGCAGTGGTTGAGACTCCGCCTGCTGATGCAGGGGACACGGGTTCGTGTCCCGGTCCGGGAAGATTCCACAGGCCGCGGAGCAGCTGGGCCCGTGAGCCATGGCCACTGAGCCTGTGCATCCGGAGCCTGTGCTCCACAACAGGAGAGGCCACAACAGTGAGAGGCCCGTGTACCGCAAAAAAAAAACAAAGAAACAAATCCTATACCAGTTATCAAAAATTGAACATCAACTTTAAACCAACCAATCCTATAAAGGGCTAGCCTCTGGTTATATACCTTTTCCTTGCACATTTAGTCTTTTTATTGGGGTCACTGAGTAAGAAAATCATTATGCCAACAGGCAGGCAGAAGCAAGCAGCTCAGCCCCATAAAAATGTTCTCAAAGTGTACAGATTCCAAAGCACCTTCAACAGAAAGAAATTGTGAGGCATAAGTATACAGAAGGCACATTTTAGGTAATAGTACGAAAGATAAAATAAGAAGGAAAGGACAGACTCAACATCCAAGGATCTCTAATTCACCCATTAAAAGGTACTAAACTGTTCTTCAAGCTTTATCACATACAATGCTAAGTAAACCATGGCCAAAATAGGCAGGAGAACTTACTGAAAGGGCTACAAAGCTACATCCTGCCTCATCTGGAAGGATCTCCTCAGGACCAAGTAGGAGAAAGACAGGTGAAGCAGCACCGTCCAAGCCAAGCTGATGTTGACATACCTTTTATGGACTTAGCTGAAAGTAAAACAGATCTCTTGGGATCCGTGCAAACCATGAAGAGGTAGCTCCAGCTGCACCTGTTTGTGGTCCCTATGTCACTGAGCTGGAAACAGCTCGAAAGAAATAGGGAAAAAGCAGAAAAGGTGAGAAAAAGAGAACACCATCCTTTTCTCTATCCTTTCTTCTCCAGTCATCCATTTTTTCTAGTAGTGACAATGGGTGCTGATCTATCCACTGTCTTCCTGATTTCCCATGTTTTAGGAAAGCTAAGTTTAGGCTAAAAGTAACTATTAAACAGAACTATAATTTTATTAGCATCATGCTCTAATGAAATGAGCCAACTAGTAGAGAAACTCGGACAATGAGAAAGCTTAAGGCAAAGAGCAATGATTAAAAGAATAGATGTTGCCACAATACATAATACACATTTCACTAACTTATCAGAAACTTATTTACTAGAATTCCAGACATCATCACATCAGCGATTCACAAAGATAGCACATTCACCCTAGAGACTACACAGCCGTGAATTTGAGAGTCCTAAGCTACATAGCATTTTTTTTTTTAGTAAAAGGCGAAAGATTTATTCAATCTGAAGAGAAACCAGAGTATACACAGCATTTTGTCCTTGCTATTTCTACCAACTACAGTTCTTTCTACCAATTATAGCAACTTCCTTTGCTCTCTATGTTAGTACTAAATTCCTTTAGATGCTAATGAATGTCCCATAGCAATATCAAACCTTCTAGAGCTTAAGAAGATCATTTAATGTGCTAATCACCACTATTTAATTTTGATTCAGATAAAACAGTTAAATATCAGTAATACCAGATTATGTCATAAAGAAAATACAAAGATGAATCAAACTAGCCATGTATTCAGGGTTTTAATCACTTGATTGATGTCGGAAAAAAAGTTATTTATGCTTGTGGTAAAACAATAGGGATCCAAGTCATAAAATGGACCTCAAAAATGGTGACAGGGCCAGAAAGAGTTATTCGATTAAACTGAAGCTAATGAAATCAACATATAACAAATACTATTATTTTTAATCCATCCTTCAGTGTGATTTGAAGGCAGCTTCCTTAATGGGATTAAAGCATGTTTAACATCCAAAAACATAAGTAGAAACAACTCAGAGGTATTCATGTTTGGATATTTTTTTAAAAAGGCAAGTTTTACCATAACAGACATTATGAAAACACTTTCTAAAGCAGAATGTTTCAGGTTATTCACCCTCTCTCATCCTTGCTCACCATGAAAAGGAATTCCCAAAGTCCAATTACTCTAAGCAATCAGTATTTCTACAACTACTAGTGATAAAATTTCCATAAGAAAAACGTTCAGCATGTTTAAACCAAGCTGACACCAGAATATTCAATTGATAGTTAGAGAATGTAATTGAGGTTCACAAAGGTAACAATAAATTATAAACTGTTTGGTATATCATACAAGAAGCTTACCTTGTAGTTTTTTCAATACAGCAACTTCCATTTTCAGAACTTGTTTTGGTTGTTGAGCTGATTCCACCTTCAGTGCAACATTTTCCCTGGTAAGCATGTCCAAGGCATCGTAAATTTCTCCAAAGCCCCCACCCCCAATCTTCCTCAACTGCATGGGAAATAAAATAAGAACACACACACACAAAATTACTAGAAGATTCTAATTAGAAACTAATTCATCTCTTATATTTAGAAAATAATATATAATTTGCCTATCCCTATTTTATGATAAAAGATCTCAACATTGTTAACTAGGCATATGCCAAGAACAAATACCTAGAAATAATATCAAAATCTTTTCTCACAGTTTTTTGTTTGTTTGTTTCTTCCTTTGTTTTGTGGTACACGGGCCTCTCACTGTTGTGGCCTCTCCCGTTGCGGAGCATAGGCTCCGGACGCGCAGGCTCAGCTTCCATGGCTCACGGGCCCAGCCACTCTGCGGCATGTGGGATCTTCCCGGACCGGGACATGAATCCGTGTCCCCTGCATTGGCAGGCGGACTCTCAACCACTGTGCCACCAGGGAAGCCCTTCTCACAGTTTTGTCCACAAAAAGTACTCAATTTATTTCAGCCACAAACAATTTTAAAATCTGGCCTACAGCCAGCATCAGAAGTATCATAAAAGACTCAATATCTGAAAGCTTCACTTCCCACAAATACCCCTCAACAACCCTATTTATTCTAATTCTAAGGCAATCATTTGAAGACTTTTTAAATCCATAAAATCTTTCTGCCAATTGAAATCTTATCTGGAACCTGATTGAGATATGTATGTGGGGAGGTTGGAGAAGGGATAGGGGCAGCCAGAGCCCAGCTCTCTCAGCACCATTTACCCTCCTTTCTGAGGCACTGAACAGGCTCCACAGAACAGCTCCTGTTCTAAACTATCCCAGTGTTCACTATATATCCATACACTCAAATAATAGTAAACTCTAATCAAATTAAATATTTTCATCAGGGAATTCCCTGGCAGTCCAGTGGTTGGGGGCTGGTGCTTTCATTGCCGTGGCCTGGGGTTCAATCCCTGGTTGGGGAACTAAGACCCTGCAAGCCACGTGGGACAGATAGATAGATAGATAGATAGATAAATAAATACTTTCATCAAACACTTAATATTCTCCCTAATAAAATGTGTTAGCTTAACTGGGGAATATCGGGATCTTTGAGTATTAAAAGCAAGTTCTATGTTAATTAACTACACTCCAATATAAAATGAAAAGTTTAAAAAAATAATAAAATAGGGCTTCCCTGGTGGCGTAGTGGTTGAGAGTCCGCCTGCCGATGCAGGGGACACGGGTTCGTGCCGGTCCGGGAGGATCCCACATGCCGCGGAGCAGCTGGGCCTGTGAGCCATGGCCGCTGAGCCTGTGCGTCCGGAGCCTGTGCTCCGCAGCGGGAGAGGCCACAACAGTGAGAGGCCCGCGTACCGCAAAAGAAAAAACTAATAATAATAATAAAATAAAATAAAAGCAAGTTTGAAGAGCTAGTGACACTGGAACTGTAGAGCTGTGAGAAACTGGGGTGGGAGGGGGGGAGGTGATATACTTCAACCTAGATACAGCATGACATTAGCCTTCTTCCATTTCCTAAAACTCAGTCTTCTCCTTAGCACGTTATCAAGCAGCCAGGATGTGATATAATGTAGGAAGTCATCACTGGAGGCACAGGGTCCTAAATCTTAACCACCCCAGAGGCCTCACCTCAAGTCCTACTTCTTTCCCCACACGGTCTGTACTGATTTCTGCATCTAGGTTGATTCCTTTATCTCTTCCAAATTTCTATAGGAATTATGTGCTTAATCATTTAATTAATCATTTTACTATAAATACCTCAGGTATGACCTGTATTAATACACTATACAGTGTTTCAACTCATACTGTTTAACTGTCCATTGTCAATGCCCTATCCCCCTACAATGAAACTAATCTTCTTCAAAGAGAGGGCCACTCCTTCTATTTTTTACTTCCCCCATAGCATTTGGCAAAGTGGTAAGTATATAATTATTGCTAAATAACTATTTACTGCTTTGTATACATGAGCCATAATCCCTCCTTATTCTGGTTTGGTGATGGGAAGAGATACCACGAGAAACTCTGATATGAGTTTGGGACTAAAAAAAGTTCCAGAACTTAATTTCAGTTAAATAAATTCTCTTTTTTGACCCCTGACTGGGGCCCAATCATAATAATCTTATGATTATTTATATTTTGTCCATTAAACAAAGACTGTGTAACTCTAAAAAGTCATAAACAGTACTAAAGAGACATCTAATTATGGACTCTGATGCGAGTTGGCTTCATGTTTTTACCTCACAAAGAACCTTACCAAACAACAGAAGAAAAATTCTAACCTGAAATAAATGATTTTGCTCCTTGGTCTATTCATATAAAATAATTTGAACAATAATAGAGCATGATTTTTTTTTTTTTATTGAGCTTAACAAAACCCTAAGACATCACCAATGTTTATACGGCAAAGAGACAGAGGTAATTTAGTACGATGGTGATATGCAGACTAGGGAAAGAATAGAGGTAAGACTGTGGCAGACTGTATTTCCTAAAGATGGCCACAAAATAGTGCCCATCCTTTTTGCTCTTCTGTGACTCCGCCACTCCCCCATCAAGAGGCACAGTCCATTTCCCCACCCTCTTAAACCTGGGTGGATCTTGTGACTACTTTAACCAACACTCTCAAGAGCCAGCCACCATGTAAAAAGTGTGTCCATCCTGAGAAGCCATAGCCCTGTAGAGAGGTCCTAGAAAATGGGCCACCAGTTTGGGGGTAAGGGAACTAAGGACCCCAGGCACCAAAGAAGCCATCTGGAAGTGGACCTTCCAATCCCCAAACCTGCTAGTGCCACATGGCTATGAGACAAACCACCCAGGCAAATTCTTCTTAAATTCCTAATCCACAAGACTGTGAGCAAAATAAATGACTGTTTTAAGCCTCTAAGTTTTGATGCAGTTGTTATATAACAGTAGATAACCAAAACACCATCCTTAACAATGAGCCTGTGATATTTTACTAAAAATGCCACTATGACTCTCAAATTTGGGGGACATGCTCCATACATTTATTAGCTCTCATTACCAGGACAAAGCAACTATGCCAGACGTAGCTTCATTTGTCACCTTTTGATATGTCTACTGAAGAAAGCCAACCTTCACCACAGCACTTAACACAAAGCTCCCACCAAAGAAACACTCATGCCTGACTTACATTAAAGATTACCAATTGCTGGAATCTCCCTGCACCAGTCCATGATGATGAAAAGGTTCTTTTCTTATATTTACTCAAGTAAAATTTCAAAGCCTACTGATTTGCCTAATCAGTAAAACACTGTACCATAGAAACAAAATTTTTATTTCTAAAAGAAGAATCTTCTTTTTCCAATCTGTTGATAGACTAAGGAAACTATTAAATAGCTTTGCTAAACCTGCTAATGGAAAAAAACTTTGGTTACCAAAGACTGGATAGCCATAAAATATATTTAAATATATCCAAAACAAAAATAGCTTCTTTCATAGGAGGAAAGATGGCAGATTCCAAGTCTAGGGCAAGGAAGCCATCAAAAGACTATTAGGATCGTGTTAAAAGCACTCAGGAGACAACCTGAAGAATGTCCCCTTAGTCAAATGAGACGATTTGCACATCAATAAGAATGATAACTGGAATCAATAAAAATGATAACTAATGTGGACTGAAACACATTAAATATGCTTAAATCCATGAATTCTTAATTATATTTTTAAAAATTTCATTGGTCACTTTTATTTATTTTTTTTTTTTTTTGCAGTACACGGGCCTCTCTCACTGTTGTGGCCTCTCCCGTTGCGGAGCACAGACTCTGGATGCGCAGGCTCAGCGGCCATGGCTCACGGGCCCAGCCGCTCCGCAGCATGTGGGATCTTCCCGGACTGGGGCACGAACCCACGTCCCCTGCATCGGCAGGTGGACTCTCAACCACTGCACCACCAGGGAAGCCCTCATTGGTCACTTTTAGAAGATGCTAGGGAACCAATTCATTATTTTGAAAACTGGTGAATTAAGAAAAGAATCAAGCATTTATCCTGTATTCCTATTCAAATTGTATCTCAGGGTAGTCAGATAGTTAATGATAGGAAATTTCTCTTCATAGATGTACTTCAACTAATAAATGAAGGAATGATAGACTATCACCAGTCTGCAATCCCTAATGAATTAACAGACCTAGACAATGATGATCAATAGTGCTAACATCACAAAAAATGATGGGCAATAAGACATTATATGCCTCCCATCCAAAGTTCACAATACCCTTTATGAAAAAAGAAATGCCCCTACTTCAATAAAAAAACCTGAGGACAGATCCATCAAGCCTCTCTAAATAACTAACTGTTTACATAAAATACATGGGACAGAGAAACATGTTAACACCACATGGAAGCAATAGAAAAAATCCAAACTGTGGAAAATTCTACAGGCAAATAACTAGTTTCGTCAATAAATAAACTGTAAGGAAATAAAGAGAGATGAAAAGGAACCTAGAAATTAAACGAAACTTAAGTGATGTAAACCAACTGCAATATCCAGACTTTACCTGGATTTGGTTGATTCAACTGTTAAAAATAATTTACAAAACCATTAGGAAAATGTGAAAGTTGGAAGGATACCTAATGATATTAAGAAATTATTGCTTTTCTAGAAGTGATAATGATATTATGATTATATTTTAAGAAGTCATCTATCTTTTAGAGATATATACTGAAGTGCATAGAGAGAAATGCTAAGGTAAAATATTTGCTTCAAAATATTCTGGGAGAGAGGTTAAAGAGATGAAACAAGATTGACCATCAGTCTATAACTGTTTAAGCTGGGGCATGGGTACCTGGAGGTTCTTTATAACAGTCTCACTATTTTAATGTATACTTACAATTTTCCTTAATAAAATGTGAAAAAATAAAAAAGGGCAGTTCACTGTACTGTATTTTTTTTTCAACTGTTCTTTCCCTAAGTATACTTTTATTTACCTTACTCAATAGTAGCTATCAGAGGACTTCCCTGGTGGTGCAGTGGTTAAGAATCCACCTGCCAGTGCAGGGGACACGGGTTTGACCCCTGGTCCTGGAAGATCCCACAAGCTGTGGAGCAACTAAGCCCATGCGCCACAACTACTTGAGCCGGCACTCTATAGCCTGCGATCCACGTCTACTGAGCCCGTGTGCCACAACTACTGAAGCCCGTGCACCTAGAGCCCATGCTCTGCAACAAGACAAGCCACCGCAATGAGAAGCCCGTGCAGCGCAACGAAGAGTAGCTCCCACTCGCCGCAACTAGAGAAAGCCCTCCTGCGGCAACAAAGACCCAACACAGCCAAAAATAAATAAATGAATAAATAAATTTTAAAAAAAATAGTAGCTATCAGAGTTTAGGAAAATTTACTCCTATAAGCAGCAAGAGTAAGAATTAGGGCATAAACAGAACCTAATCATAGGAAAAGAACCAAAAATAACTGCTTTAGGCATATAAGCAATATATGTATTATTTCCTAATGAAATGGTTTTATCAAGATACCAAAAGTTACCCGCTCATATGTATGCAGCCTCTCCCCCCCAACCCCTCTCTCTCCCTGATGTATACTCACTACTTTCCATCTTTCTTTGACCAGGATTCCAACACTGAGGATATCCGGCTGCTCGCCTCCTCCACTCATTGCAATTCACTGATGTGATAGAATGGCTACACAGGCATCCAGCTCCCAAGGGTGGTTTCCATTTAACCTGAAACAAAAGAAACACAGCAGCATATCAGGACTAACTAATTAACATAAACATTCCAGCACCAAGTAACACTACTAATCCTATACATTAATTAGGTTGCTTTGCTGGAAAGAGGGGAAAACCCCCACAAACTCAGTTCTAAAATCTGTTTAGTACATGTAAAAAAAAAAGTACTTATCTTTCCATTACAGATGTCCAGTGAAATAGCCACACATTAAAGAAGCATTATATTATAACACAAATATAATTTACAATAACTGAGATTGCTAGACCTCAGGACAAGCATGGTGTCAATGGCAGTTGACACAGACTACTATCCTTAGTCCAACACACTGCTAAGAAAAAAAAAATCATACCTAATTTACAACAGCTTACAGTTTAATAGGTTGCAACTTAGAGCTTAACATCACCAGAGCTAATATAATTTTAATGTTACAAAATGCATTTAAAGTGCATAGGAAATAAACATGAGCCACAGAAAAGGTCTGTTGATCAAACCCAATACAATGATATTGTAAGAAAAAAGGATAACAACATGAACAACATACCTGTAGAAAATGAAGATACTGCAGAAAAATATGGCCTAAAGGAGATAATGCTGTAACCTAATTACAGAACAAACTAAAGGAAAGTAAGAAAAAGAAGCTTTAAAAGAACATAAATCATAATTAGAAAACCTTATAAATGAGAGAGCTAGGCAACAGAAAGACATAAAAAGAAATCTGAGCAAATTCAGAAAAGGAACAGAAATTAAAGGAAAAGAAATGAAGATTCAAGTAGAAGAGACATGAGTGAAAACAACATAAAATTAAGGGAGAAAAAATAAAGGGAAAAATGAAAAAAATTAAAAAGAAATTTAGAAATTAAAAGTGATAAAAGACAAAGTAAATATAAAATACATATTATAAAAGGCTGCCAATAAAAACCCCAAAGCTATGAGATGGAACAAATATTAGCCACTATAATTCAAGAAAATAATTTCTGGAAATCAAAAAAGGACTAAACCTGCAGGTTGAAATGGTATACTACATATCTGGGAAAACAACTCAGAAGAAGGTTAATGCCAAAACACAGTCTAGTAAAGCTACTGAATTTTAAAGGGAAAAAAATTTCACTGGACGTATGTGCAGAAAAGTCCAAATTATACATAAGGGGAAAAAAAATCAGACTGGGAACAGACATTGGCACAAACAGCTTACTGCATATTTAAGTATCCAGGGAAATGTGAGCCAAGCGTGTTCTATCAAGCCAAAGTAACCTTCAAGGCTAAAGGAAACAGTTATGAACACACAGAACTCAAAGAATATTGTTCCCAAGAAATGCCCCTAGGAATCAACTATGTAACAAGTATCAGACAATCAAATTATGATAGAAAATTTGGCATGAGGATTGGCCTGAAAAGGCTTAAAAGCAATGATAACTCAGTAGCAATGAGAACCCCTGCCTCCAGATTGTGAAGTCTAAACATCATATGCCACTAAAAGAAATAAGAGCTCCTTGAAGAAATGGCTTATTCCTGGTCTGGCACAGGAAATTATGCACAATGAACTTGGGGCATCTTGTCAAATCAGAAAGCAAAAATGTTAACAGTACTACTACTAACATGCCAAAAGGAATTCAGAGATAAGTGAAAGAATTCTCATTTGCCAAAGATGAAACAATTTGAGCAGATACAAGAATGGTGACTGCAGTGATTGAAAAACATCAAAAACATAAACGGACTTCCCTGGTGGTGCAGTGGTTAAGAATCCACCTGCCAAAGAAGGGGACACGGGTTCAAGCCCTGGCCTGGGAAGATCCCACATGCCATGGAGCAACTAAGCCCATGCGCCACAACTACTGAGCCTGCGCTCTAGAGCCCACAAGACACAACTACTGAGCCCGCATGCCACAACTACTGAAGCCTGTGCACCTAGAGCCTGTGCTCCGCAACAAGAGAGCCCGTGTTCCACAACAAGAGAGTCCACTGCACTGAGAAGCCCATGCACTGCAATGAAGAGTAGCCCCCGCTCGCCGCAACTAGACAAAGCCCACGCACAGCAATGAAGACCCAACACAGCCAAAAATAAATAAATAAAAATAAATTTATAAAAAATAAATTAATTTAAAAAATAAACACTCATGAGCTCATAATGACACTCAAAAAAGAAAAAAGAATTTTGGAGGTTGCTAAGGCACAACTCATTATTCTGAAAATTGTCAAATAAATAGAATCAAGCATTTATCCTGCCATTCTGACATGAACAGTATTTCGGGGAAACCAAAGAGATGATGAAGGCAACTTTTTCCTTAGAGAATAGTCACAGCTAATAAGTGCAGAAGAAATTATAGAATTAGAAAATCACCATTTTCCAATCCCTGGTTAAATAATGAATCTAGGCAATGACCATCAATAGCTGCTAAAACCATAAGGTAAAAAGTGGATGAAGAACTTTAATATGGAAGGATCAAGTTGAACTCAATGATCAACGTTAACATCACTAAAAGGTAGAACAATGAAACATGAAGTGCTTCCTGACAGATGCAACAAAATTTTCTCAGTACCACCTATGAAGTCTCTTGCCTTAAAACAAACAAAACACCTCTAAATCTAATCAAGCTTCTAGATTTAATTATATGTTTATAAAAATAAGGGGGATCAAAGTACATGTTAAATGACAACATGAAGATACAATGAGCTAAATCCATGATTATGGAGATGCTAAAGAACAAAATGACCCATATAAATGACAAAATGACCCAAGACAAATGGCATGTAAAATAAAAAAGCTTTACACTGCACATTATAAGAAACAAGATATGTATCAACCTAAGGCAGCAACTAGCAATCAGATAAAATTAAGCAAGTACTGGGTAAGGCATAATTGGTAATTTTGTAGGGTGTAATAATAGTAGTGTAGTTATGTTTATAAAGTCTTTCTCTGTAAGAGATACATAAACTACTAATGTACAAAGTGATAAAAGGTCTTAGATTTGCCTTAAAGCACTCTAAGGGGAAAAAGAGTTATTGTTTTGGGGGTAGAAGATCAAATGAGGTAAGAATGACAGAATTTTTATAATTTTTGTATGATGGGTATATGTAAATCCATTATACTGTTTCTAGGCATAACTGCAATATTCTACATTAAAAGTAAAAAACAAGAGATGCATAGATTAAAAAGATCTAGAGTTTGTTTTAACAAATGGGGCTGGGACAAGTAAATATCCACATGCAAAAGAACGAATTTGTACCCCTACCTAACATCATACACAAAAATTAACTCAAAATGGATCAAAGACCTAAATGTAAAAGCTAAAACTATAAAAGTCTTAAAAGAAATCACAGTCATAAATCTTCATTGACCTTGGATTAAGCAATGATTTCTTAGGTATGACACCTAAAGCACAGCAAACGAAAGAAAATGATAAATTGGACTCTGTCAAAATTTTTTAAATTTTATATGCTAAAAGACAACCTATGAAATTGGGGAAAATAATTGCAAACTATATATCTGATACGTGGTTAATACCCAGAATAGATAAAGAATAATTCAACAAAACAAAAATCAAATAATTCAATTTAAAAATGGGCAAACAGCCTGAATAAACAGTCCTCCAAAGAAGATATACAAATAGCCAAAAAGCACATGAAAAAAATGCTCAAAATCTAGAGAACGACAAATCAAAACCATATGAAAAATCACCTCATACCCACTAGGATGGCTACTATTAAAAGAAGAAAATAATAAGTGCTGACAAGGATGTGGAGAAACTGGAACTCTTGTACACTGTGCATGGGGATATAAAATGATGCAGTCACTATGAAAAACAGTATGGCAGTTGCTAAAAAAATTAAACAATCAATTACCATATGATTCAGCAATTCCACTTCTGGGTATATACCCTCAAAAACTGAAAGCAAGAACTCAGACAAATATATTTGTACACTCAAGCCCACAGCAGCGTTCTTCACAATAGCCAAAAGGTGGAAGCAGCCCACACGTCCATCTGCAGTTGAACAGATAAAGAAAATGTGGAATATACACACAATGGAATATTATTCAGCCTTTAAAAAGGAAATCCCATCACGTGCTACAACATGAATGAACCTGGCTGAGTGATAAAGCCAGTCACAAAATGACAAATACTCTTTATGATTCTATTTATATGAGCTATCCAGAGCAGTCAAAATCATGGAAACAGAAAGAAGAATTGTGGTTACTAGAGGCAGGAGGGGGGAGGGGGAAGGGGGCATTGTTTTTCAATTGGTATAGAACTTTAGTTTTGCAAGATGAAAAAGTTCTAGAAATCTGTTTTAAAACAATGTGAACATACTTAACACTACTGACTGTATACTTAAAAATGATTAAGATGGTAAATTTTATGTTATGTGTTCTTTATCACAGTAAAAAAAAAAAAAAGTATGGGCCCCATGGAGGAGAATATGGTAATATTCAGCATAATAAAATAATTTATATTTAAACTCTAATCCAGCAATTCCACTTCAAGGAACCTATTCCAAAGGTACAATGGCAAAAACATGTGAAATGACTTCTTCACAAGCCTTTTCACTATAACATTATTTATAATTACAAAAGGCTAGGGAAAAAACTAACAGTCACTCAATAGGGGATTGGTTGAACGTAAAATGATTCACTTATGTAACGGAGTACTAGTCCAGGAATTAGAGATATATTGACACAGAGTGATTTTCAGGATATATTGTTAAGTGAAAAAAAATAAGATGCAGTGACGTGTTTAAAGTATACTACTTTTCTGTAAAAGGAAGGTAAATGTTAAGTATATTAACATATTTGCTTTTATTATTTTAAAAAAAGGAAAAGCCAAAAAGTGATGAAAACGATAGCAGAGATCAATAAATTTTTTTCAGTAAAGGGCCAAATAATAAATATTTCAGTCTTTATAAGCTATATAATCTCTGTCATGGTTACTCAGCTCTGCCATTTTAAAATAAAAGAAGACATAGACAATACATAAACAAAAGAGTATGTGTTCCAACAAAAATTTACTTACAAAAAGAGATGGGTGGCCAAATTTGGCCTGCAGACTATTGCTTGCCAACCTTTGCCCAAAAGAAAGGAGAAAACAGGATGGAGGGGATAAGGATAAAAGTCAGACTTCTAAGAATATATCTTGTGATATAGTTTTCATTTTGGAACAAAAATCATTGTTTTACATACAAGAAAAAAAAATCCTAGGGCTTCCCTGGTGGCGCAGTGGTTGAGAGTCCGCCTGTCGATGCATGGGACACGGGTTCGTGCCCCAGTCCGGGAAGATCCCACATGCTGCAGAGCGGCTGGGCCCGTGAGCCATGCCGCTGAGCCTGCGCGTCCGGAGCCTGTGCTCCGCAACGGGAGAGGCCACAACAGTGAGAGGCCTGTGTACCGCAAAAAAAAAAAAAAAAAAAAAAAAAAAAAACAAAAAACTCCTATACTCAAAATTCAGGAAAGGACCATAGCAACAAAGTAATCATCAGAACTAGCTTCAAACTCATCCCAGTCTATCAATGACAGCTTCATATTAGCGACCACACTTCAGAAAGTCAACCAGTCAGTAACAGCCACAGTCCATAGCCACATCTGTTTATCAAAAATTCAACCACTTCCTAAACACTCCCACTTCACCAATCCCTGAACTCTAAGCTTCACAACTCTCCCCTGAATGGAGACCAATAAATTTAGCGTTTTGTTGACACTGAGTGGTGACCTCTTCCTTCAAGACAATTAAAAGACAAAATAAATTTTAAAAAAGATACTAAAAATGAAAGGAGTACAATCTCTAAAAATCTAAAACAAACTGAAACCAAGAACCTACTGCATACCAAGTATGTGACATTATCACACAGAAAATAATTCAAGTGGCTTTAAAATACAGTATTTTGATTGTATACCCCTAGTGGGATATAGCTTAAGGAATAAAAGAACAACAAAGAAATCTTAAAACTTCATTTAGTAGTTTTGTCATTAGAAATAATATCAATTCTGTTATTTAAAAACTATTATAGGTAAAAAAATAAATAAATAAATAAAAATAAAAACTATTATAGGTATACTGCAAGACACAGCAAATAAGTGATTATATTAAATCACTAAGAGTCAACATTTTCAGTATAAAGAGATACAAATATAAAAGTCAAAGAGGTCAAGTAAAAATCCTGAAATCTGACATTGAAGAAAACATGAAAAAAATATGATCTTTATTTAAACACGTATTTCACAAGCCTAACCATCGAGAAGTCCTAGAAGCAATGCAGCCCAATAGATTAAGCATCTCTAGTATCCAAACTGAAAGTTCCAAATACCATTTCCCTCAAAAAAAGAACAAAAGCTCCTTGGAAAAATGGCTATTTCTAAAACTGGGGCAGGAAATATAAAAGATGAGCCTAGAATCTTGCTGTGCTTGAAAGCAGGGAATATACCAAAGACTTGGGACAGATCCAGGATTTATGGGGCCTGGAATTTATATTAAGTGAGGCCCCTATCTTAAAAATCTTACTTTTGCAACTTTTACATATGACCAATTACTAAAACTTTGCTCCCAAAGCTTTGAAAGAAGCCAATGGAAATAAAGAACCCTGAAGTTTAAGCTTCATTATCCTCATGGTGAATCCAACTTTGTTCAAGATAATGGAGTCAAGTCAAAAGGACACAGGAGCTAAGTGGAACGGGCTCACAATGGTTTGAAGTGAGAAAATTGACATCTAAAGAATAATGAGGGAGTTCCCAGGTGGTCTAGTGGTTAGGATTCGGCACTTTCACTGCCGTGGCCCAGGTTCAATCCCTGGTCAGGGAACTGAGATCTGGTAAGCCATGAGTCATGGCCAAAATTAAAAATAAATAAATAAGGAAATTAAAATAAAAGGATAATGACTGCAATAACTGAAACACATGAAATATATAATAACCCATAAATTCATAATGATATTCAAAAACAATTCAGTAGACACTACAAACAATTGCTAGTGTACTAATTCATTATTCTGAATATAAATAAAAGGAAAATAAGTCAAGCATTTACCCTGCCTTTCCTGTAGTATTAACTGTATTTCAAAGAAACCAAATAGTTGATAGTCACAGAATTAAAAATTCACCATTCTGCAACACCTAATGAAATAATGTAGGCAGTGGTTATGAATGGCTGCCAAAACTCTTAGGTGAAAGGTTGGTTGATTTAGAACTTAATAATGAATGAATGAAACCGGTAATACTTACACTTACAGATTACATTTAGCATCACTAAAAGATATGACATTGAACAGCATACCACTAACTTTGAGAACTGAACTAAGGCTTAGACTCACTGTCCAGGTGCCAGACTTACCACCACTGGTATACATCTGGGACAGATCTGATTATTATTTCAAAGGCTTTAAAAACCAAACTAATATTAAAAACAAAATACCTGGAAGGATAGTTAGAATGTGCAACCTCAACACAACTAGGTGGTCAAATTTTTAAAATATCAACATTCTCTGCAGAATTTAAATAAGACTCAAGTCTCATAATTTTTTAAATAACAAGGACACAATCCAAAACTACCAAATATACAAAGAACCAGGAAAATCTCAACTTACATGTGAAAGGACAAATCAGCAGATGTAAATGCCAAGATGACAGAGATCTGGGACTTATCAAAGACATTAAAGCAGCTACTATAAAAATGCTCCAAGAAGTGAAGGAATAAATAGAAAGATATATAAAGTCCTAGAAATGAACAGAAAGATAAAGTCTCAGTAAAGATATAGAAGACATAAATAACAATTTTAGAAGGGAAAAATACAATAACAGAAAATTTTAAATGTTACTAGAGTCAACAGAAGAATGGAAGTGTCAGAAGAGTCAGTAAACTTGAAGATAAATATATAGAAATTAAAAAAACAGAAAATAATTTTATAAATGAACACAGACCCCAGGGACCAGCAGGACAATATCAAAAATTCTAACATTCAACTCATCACAGTCATGTCAAGAGAGGAAAAAGTGTAGGGCAGGAAAAATATTTTTAAAATAATGGCTAAAACATCTCAAGTTTTGCAAAAGACATAAAACAATTGATTGAAGAACCTTAATTAACAGGACATGCGCAAAAAAAATCCATTCACAAACACATCATAACCAAACTGTTGAAAATTAAACACAAAGAAAAACTCTTAAAAACAGCCAGAGAAAAATGATACATTACTTACTGGGGACAATAATTCAATTGACTGTGACTTTCTCATTATAAACCATGGAGGTCAGCAAGAAACAGAAAAACATTTTTAAAGTACTGAAAGTAAAGCACTGTCAACCAGAATTCTGTACCCAGAGAAAACATCCTTCAGGGATAAGGACAATCTCAGAGAAAAGAAAATTATGTATTGTAAGCAGAGCTGCTGTATGGTAAATTACCAAAGAAATTTCTTCTGAGAAAAAGGAAATTATAACAGAGGGAAACTTGGAATAACAGGAATGAATGAAGAACAACAGAAATCTAGGTAAATATAATAGACTAACCTCCTCTTGACTTTTTCAAAATATGCTGGCAAGTTAAGAGCAAAAATTATAACACTATCTGAAAGGATTTCTAATGTATATAGATATAACTCATAAGATAACTACAAAAAAAAGCTAGAATGGTAAAGAGACCTATATGATGGTTATTAGGCTTTTGCATTCTACCTGAAGTGGTGATACAATAATTCTAGTAGACTGTGAAAAATTAAGTAGGTATATTGTAAACACTAGAGCAACCATTCAAAAAAAACTATACAGGGACTTCCCTGGTGGTCCACTGGTTAAGACTCCGCACTCCCAATGCAGGGGGCCCAGGTTCAATCCCTCGTCAGGGAACTAGATCTCACATGCCCCAACTAAAGATCCCGCTTGCCACAACGAAGAACCAGCATGACACAATGAAGATCCTACGGCTGCAACTAAGACCGAACACAGCCAAATAAATAAATAAATAAATAATTCTTTAAAAAACTATACAAAAAAGATATAATAAAAAGCAAAAAACAGGAAATAAAGTGGAATACCAAGACATGTTAAGATAATCCAAAAGAAGCTAAGAAAGGAGAAACAGGAGAAAACAGAGCGCATCAACATAAAACAAATAATAAAATGGTTGGCCTAAATCCAAATATATCTGTAATCACTTTAAATATAAATGGCCTAAACACACCACTGAAAAGAGAGAGATTATGAAGATGAGTTATGCTTTCTATAAGAAACTCACTTCAAAAATAATGGGATACGTAGGTTAAAAACAAAGGTATGCTTACTTCTGCTCCAGTTCTCTTTACCCTCCTAAACAGTTCAATCCTAACACATGAGCATGCATCACCAAAATGTTGGTGACATTTTTGTAGCCTGGCAGAATAGATTAATTTACAGCTATTTCACTTCAAAGCATACTGAATGTGACTTCATATTAAGGCAGCATTAGGTACAACATGGTAATACATCATTAACTTTATTTTTTTTATATTTTTAAAACATTTTTATTGGAGTATAATTGCTTTACAATGGTGTGTTAGTTTCTGCTTTATAACAAAGTGAAGCAGCTATACCTATACATATATCCCCATATCTCCTCCTTCTTGTGTCTCCCTCCCACCCTCCCTATCCCACCCCTCTAGGTGGTTACAAAGCACCAAGCTTATCTCCCTGTGCTACGCAGCTGCTTCCCACTACCTATCTATTTTACATTTGGTAGTGTATATATGTCCATGCCACTCTCTCACTTTGCCCCAGCTTACCCTTCCAACTCCCTGTGTCCTCAAGTCCATTCGCTACATCTGTGTCTTTATTCCTTTCCTGCCCCTAGGTTCTTCAGAACCCTTCTTTTTTTTTTTTAGGTACCATATATATGTGTTAGCACGTGGTATTTGTTTTTCTTTCTGATTTACTTCACTCTGTATGACAGACACTAGGTTCATCCACCTCACTACAAATAACTCAATTTTGTTTCTTTATATACATCATTAACTTTAAACTCTTATTAAAAAGTAATTTACCAGTTTCCAGAATTTCCAGTACAGGACCTCCTGAACAGAGAGCCGTTGTTCAAATATAATTCAGTGTGAGTGACAAAGTAGAATTTAGAAGTAAGGATGTCTATTTCATATTCAACTGTTTATTAAATCTTTAAATTCTTGCCTGTCAGTCTACATTGCTTTTTATTATTATTATTATACTTCAGTTTCTTTGAGAACTTCTGAGTTTCATGTGTTTTGCTTTTATTATATAAATATCATTATAAATAAACTTATTCATGAATTTAAAAAGCAAAGGAATAGGAAAAGATATACCACATAAAGCTGGAGTACCTATACAAATCTTCCTCGATTTCTGATGGATGGGGTTACACCTCATCATTAAGTTGAAAATATCTAAGCTGAAAATGCATTTAAAACACCTGATGTACCACTGGAACCAAGATGGCGGAGTAGAAGAACATGCTCTCACTCCCTCTTGTGAGAACATCAGAATCACAACTAGCTGCTGGACAATCATCGATAGGAAGACACTGGAACTAACCAAAAAGATACCCCACATCCAAAGACAAAGGAGAAGCCACAGTGAGACGGTAGGAGGGGCACAATCACACCAAAATCAAATCCCATAACTGCTGGGTGAGTGACTCACAGACTGGAAAACACTTATACCACAGAAGTCCACACACTGGAGTGAAGGTTCTGAGCCCCACGTCAGGCTTCCCAACCTGGGGGTCTGGCAATGGGAGAAGGAATTCCTAGAGAATCAGACTTTGAAGGATAGTGGGATTTGATTGCAGGACTTCGACAGGACTAGGGGAAACAGACTCCAGTCTTGGAGGGCACCCACAAAGTAGTGTGCGCACCGGGACGCAGGGGAAGGAGCAGTGACCCCATAGGAGACCGAACCAGACCTACCTGCTAGTGTTGGGGGGTCTCCTGCAGAGGCGGGGGGTGGCTGTGGCTCACCATGGGGACAAGAACACTGGCAGCAAAGTTCTAGTAAGTACTCCTTGGCGTGAGCCCTACCAGAGTCTGCCATTAGCCCCACCAAAGAGCCCAGGTAGGCTCCAGTGTTGGGTTGCCTCAGGGCAAACAACCAAGAGGGAGGGAACCCAGCCCCACCCAACAACAGTCAAGGAGATTAAAGTTTTACTAAGCTCTGCCCACCAGAGCAACACCCAGCTCTACCAACCACCAGTCCCTCCCATCAGGAAACCTGCACAAGCCTCTTAGATAGCCTCATCCACCAGAGGGCAGACAGAAGAAGCAAGAAGAACTACAATCCTGCAGCCTGTGGAACAAAAACCACATTCACAGAAAGATACACAAGATGAAAAGGCAGAGGGCTATGTACCAGATGAAGGAACAAGATAAAACCCCAGAAAAACAACTAAATGAAGTGGAGATAGGCAACCTTCCAGAAAAAGAATTCAGAATAATGATAGTGAAGAGGATCCAGGACCTCGGAAAAAGAACGGAGGCAAAGATCGAGAAGATGCAAGAAATGTTTAACAAAGACCTGGAAGAAATAAAGAACAAACAAACAGAGATGAACAAATACAATAACTGAAATGAACACTACACTAGAAGAAATCAATAGCAGAATAACTGAGGCAGAAGAATGGATAAGTGACCTGGAACACAGAGTGGTGGAATTCACTGCTGCAGAACAGAATAAAGAAAAAAGAATGAAAAGAAATGAAGACAGCCTAAGAGACCTCTGGGACAACATTAAATGCAACAACATTCACATTATAGGGGTCCCAGAAGGAGAAGAGAGAGAGAAAGGACCAGAGAAAATATTTGAAGAGATTATAGTCGAAAATGTCCCTAACATGGGAAAGGAAATAGCCACCCAAGTCCAGGAAGAGCAGCGAGTCCATACAGGATAAACCCAAGGAGAAACACGCCAAGACACATAGTAATCAAATTGGCAAAAATCAAAGACAAAGAAAAATTATTGAAAGCAGCAAGGGAAAAAACAACAAATAACATACAAGGGAACTCCCATAAGGTTAACAGCTGATATCTCAGCAGAAACTCTACAAGCCAGAAGGGAGTGGCATGATATACTTCAAGTGATGAAAGGGAAGAAGCTACAACCAAGATTACTCTACCTGACTCAAAAAAGATGTTAAAAAAAAAAAGAAAAAGAAAAAGATTACTTTACCCGGCAAGGATCTCATTCAGATTCAACAGAGAAATCAAAAGCTTTACAGACAAGCAAAAGCTAAGAGAATTAAGAACCACCAAACCAGCTCTACAACAAATGCTAAAGGAACTTCTCTAAGTGGGAAACACAAGAGAAGAAAACGACCTACAAAAACAAACCCAAAACAATTAAGAAAACGTTCACAGGAACATACATATCAATAATTACCTTACATGTGAATGGATTAAATGCTCCAACCAATAGACACAGGCTTGCTGAATGGATACAAAAACAAGACCCATATATATGCTCTGTCTACAAGAGACCCACTTCAGACCTAGGGACACATACAGACTGAAAGTGAGGGGATGGAAAAAGATATTCCATGCAAATGGAAATCAAAAGAAAGCTGGAGGAGCAATACTCGTATCAGATAAAATAGACTTTAAAATAAAGAATGTTACAAGAGACAACGAAGGACACTACATAATGATCAAGGGATCTATCTATATATATATAAATATATGTGCACCCAACATAGGAGCACTTGAATACATAAGGCAACTGCTAACAGCTCTAAAAGAGGAAATCGACAGTAACACAATAATAGCGGGGGACTCTTAACACCTCACTTACACAAGGGACAGACCATCCAAAATGAAAATAAATAAGGAAACAGAAGCTTTAAATGACACAACAGACCGGATAGATTTAATTGATATTTATAGGACATTCCATCCAAAAACAGCAGATTACACTTTCTTCTCAAGTGCGCACGGAACATTCTCCAGGATAGATCACATCTTGGGGCACAAATCAAGCCTCAGTAAATTTAAGAAAATTGAAATCATATCAAGCATCTTTTCTGACCACAACGCTATGAGATTAGAAATGAATTACAGGGGAAACAAACGTAAAAAACACAAACACATGGAGGCTAAACACTACGTTACTAAATAACCAAGAGATCATTGAATAAATCAAAGAGGAAATCAAAAAATACCTAGAGACAAATGACAACAGACACCGCAGAAACACAAAGCATCCTAAGAGACTACTACAAGCAACTCTATGCCAATAAAATGGACAACCTGGAAGAAATGGACAAATTCTTAGAAAGGTATAACCTTCCAAGACTGAACCAGGAAGAAATAGAAAATATGAACAGACCAATCACAAGTAATTAAATTGAAACTGTGATTAAAAATCTTCCAACAAACAAAAGCCCAGGGCCCTGGTGGCGCAGTGGTTGAGAGTCCGCCTGCCGATGCAGGGGACACGGGTTCGTGCCCCGGTCCGGGAAGATCCCACATGCCACGGAGCGGCTGGGCCCGTGAGCCATGGCCGCTGAGCCTGCGCGTCGGGAGCCTGTGCTCTGCAACGGCAGAGGCCACAGAAGTGAGAGGTCCGCGTACCGCAAAAAAAAAAAAAAATCAATTCATAAAATTCATCAGATTAACAGTCTAAAAAAGAAAACTACATGACCTATCATTTGATGCAGGAGAAGCACTTGACAAAATTCAACAGTCATTCATGATATAAACTCTCAGCAAACTAAGAGTAGAAGGGCATTTTCTCAACCTGATAAAGGGCATAAAAAAACAAAAAAAGCTGCTCAAACTGATCAACAGATTTAACAACATTCCAAATGAAATTCAAGCAAAAGGCATTAAATAGACAAGCTGATTCTAAAATTTATGTGAAAAGGCAAAGGAACCAAAATACCTAAAACAGTTTTGAAAAATAGTAATAAAGTTGGAGGAATCACACTACATGATTTTAAGACTTACTACTATATAGTGACAGTAATCAAGCCCTTGTGCTATTGGCAAAGGCTTATTAGTCATACTACAGGTAAATGAAATAGAGTCCATAAATAGATCCACACAAATATGGCCAATTAAATTTTTAGCTTTTTAAAAATGTAAATATAATCCACATACCATCATTTTAAAGTATACAATTCAGTGGTTTGTAGTATATTCACAAGGCTGTGTATTCACCACCACTATCCAATTCCAGAACTTTTTCACCATCCAAAAAAGAAACCCCATACTTATTAGCTGTCACTCTCTATTCCCTCCTTTCCCTGGTCCCTGGCAACCACTAGTCTATTTTCTGTCTCTATAGCTTTGCCTATTCTAGGCCAAGTGATATTTGACAAAGACGCAAAGGCCATTCAACACAGAAGAGACAATTTCCAACAAAGTGCTGGAACAACTGTACATCTGTATGTAAAAAAATGAACCTCAATCTAAACCTCAAACCTTATATACAAAACTTAACTCACAATGCATCACAGATCTAAATGTAGAATACAAAACATTTAGAAATAAACTGGTAAGCAAATCTTTGTGCAAAGGATTTTGGACATGATACTTAAAGCACATTTTATAAAAGAAAAAAAAAACTGATAAACTGAACTTTACCAAAATTGAAAACTTTTACTCTGTGAAAGACACTGTTAAGAAAATGAAAAGACAAGCTACATACTGGAAGAAAATGTTTGCAAATCATAATATCCAACCAAGGACTTGTATCAAAATATATAGAGAATACTTAAAATTCAACTGTAAGAAAACAAATGACCCAATTTAAAACTGGGCAAAAGACAGACACTTCACCAAAGAGGTTATACTGATTGCAAATAAATACATGAAAAGATGTTTGACATCACCTGCCAGTCTCCAAAAGTTACATAGTGTATGATTATATTTATATGACATTCTCAAAAGGATAAAACTAGAGTGACAGAGAATAGATGAGTTGTTGCGAAGAGTTAGAGGTGGGATGAAGGTATGATTATAAAGGGATAGTATGAAGGAGTTTTGGGGGACTGTAGAGCTATTATGAATACTTATGAATACTATTATGAACTATTACGATTATTATTATGATTATAGTGAAGGTTACATGAATCTACACACATGCTAGAACTCATAGAACTGTAGAACCCAAAAAAGTCATTTACCATGTTAATTTTTTTAATAAATAAAATTAATTTATAAAAAGAAAATCCACAATTATCTGAGAAGTTGGTAAAATATTCCTCCCTTTTCCAATAGTGTATCTGAATAAGGCCATATTCTCTTCATATGCTTCAACCAAAGCAATATATTGCAACAAACTGAACACAGAAGTATGAGAATCCGGCTGTCGTCTATGGGGGTCAGACGTTAAAGAGACTTGAAAAAATGTAAAACAATGCCACTCATTTCACCACCTGTTTTTCTGTTTTGGAAAATAGTATTATTTATTTATTTATGGCTGCATTGGGTCTTCGTTGTTGCGCGCAGGCCTTCTCTAGTTGTGGTGAGCAGGGGCTACTCTTCGTTGTAGTGCGCGGGCTTCTCATTGCGGTGGCTTCTCTTGTTGTGGAACACAGGCTCTAGGTGCACAGGCTTCAGTAGTTGTGGCACATGGGCTCAGTAGTTGTGGTCCATGGGCTCTAGAGCACAGGCTCAGTAGTTGTAAAGCGCATGGGCTTAGCTGCATGTGGGATCTTCCCGGACCAGGGCTCGAACCCATGCCCCCTGCACTGGCAGGTGGATTCTTAACCACTGTGCCACTAGGGAAGCCCAGCTTTATTATTTTAAAATAAATAAACTTAAAATATGTTTTAATTTTAATACAGGAAATATCATTAGCTATAAATCCATGATAAAACAAATAAACAACTCTTTAGGGTCCTCAATAAATTTTAAGATTGATAAGAGGTCCTGAGACCAGAGAGTTTGAGAACGGCTAAATTATGTTATACAAATCTATATTTGAATCAATCTATTAATTATCTTGATTTATTATATACAAAGTTATTTGGGTAAATTTTAAAATATTCTACAATCTGAACTTTTACCAATCATTCTTTCAATAAACAAACATTTGATGAGTACCCTGCCAAAAACTGTGGGAATACTAAGATAAATAAATCATGGTCCCTAGCCTTTAGGACAATAGGTACTCCAGGAGAGATTTCTCATAGGTAATGCTATTGGTAGAATATTCACTTGAACCTAAATGCAATAAGAGAAGAGTTGTGCAACTGGTTTGGAATTGAATTAGGTTAGAAAACTAATCAAAGAAAAACACAATACAATTATTACTTCCAGGAAAAAAAAAACTAGTGTAGAAAAGTTACTCATACTATATACCTACATCTATACCTATATAGATATAAATTTCATGACTTAGATGTCAAAAGCATTTACAGAGTCATAATAACTTAAATTCTGAATACTGCCCTAACCAAAATTAAACTATAATATTAATGGAAAATCGGAGGACCTAGCTGAGATAGGCTGTGAAAAGCTAAATCCTCACCTTCCATAGTGGAAAGCCAATAAATAATGACTAAAATTTAAAAATTAATCAGCAGCAATACAAGCATGTTCATTTGAGATATGGAGGTAAATACCAAAAGAATCAGCAAAAAGGGCAGAGTGGGGAGGCCAGGAGACTCTTCTTTTCTATAAAGAAGTGTACAGAATCATTCAACTTTTTAAATTATGTGCATATTTAACTCTGATTAAAAATGAAAATTAAATTTAAAATGCAACTTGTAGAAGAACATTTAAACATGAAAAAATATTCTTTATATTTTAAGTGACTTATAAAACAATATATATGATCTCATTTCTATTTTTTTAAAAAGTATACATATAGGGGCTTCCCTGGTGGTGCAGCAGTTAAGAATCCACCTGCCAATGTAGGGGAAACGGGTTCGAGCCCTGGTCTGGGAAGATCCCACACGCCGCAGAGCAACTAAGCCCGTGTGCCACAACTACTAAGGCAGAGCTCTAGAGCCGGCAAACCACAACTACTGAACCCACATGCCACAACTACTGAAGCCTGAGCGCCTAGAGCCCATGCTCCGCAACAAGAGAAGCCACGACAATGAGAAGCCCACGCACCGCAACAAGGAGTAACCCCCGCTCACCGCAACTAGAGAAAGCAGGTGCACAGCAACGAAGACCCAACACAGCCAAAAATAAATTAATTTTTTTTAAAAAAAGCCTGAACTCATATTTACCAACTATGAACTATGGTTATTCCTATATAGTATGATTATTTTCTTGGGATAGACTCCTCTTCTGTAAATTTACTATAGTAAACATGTATTTTTACAATAAGTAGAAAAACACTATTTTTAAAAGTTATAATTTTTAAGCCTTACATATATGGTCAAAAAATTTTTAGAGAAGGGTGCCAAAACCATTCAACGGGGAAAGATCAATCTTTTCAACAAATGGCACTGGATAAACTGGATATCCACATGCTAAAGAATAAAGCTGGACCCTTACTTTATACCGTATATAAAAATTTACTGAAACTGGATCAAAGAACTAAATGTAAGATCCAAAACTATAAAACTCCTAGAACAATACATAGGGGAAAAGCTTCATGACATTGGATTTGGCAATGATTTCTTGGATATGACACCAAAAGAAAAGAAAAAAACAGATAAAGTGACTTCATCAAAATTAAAAACAAATAATTTTGATGAAGTGTCCATCAAAAGAGTAAAAAGGCAACCTATGGAATGGGAGAACATATCTGCAAATAATATATCTGATAAGGGGTTAACATTTAGAATATATAAAGAAATCCTACAACTCAACAACAAAATAACAAACAACCCAATTTTAAAAATGGGCAAAAAACCTGAATAGACATTTCTCCAAAGAAAATATACGAAGGATCATAAGAATGGAAAGATGCTCAACATCATTAATTAACTAGGAAAATACAAATCAAACCACTTTACAACCCATTTAGAATAACTATCAAAAAACATGAAAATAAGTGTTGGCAAAATTGTGGAGAAAGTGGAACCCATGTGCATTGCTGATGGAAATGAGGAATGAGGAAATGTGAAATGGTACAGCCACTGTAGAAAACAGTACTGGAGGTTCCTCAAAAAAATTAAACATAGAATTATGATATAATTATGCAATTCCACCTTTGAGTATATACTCCAAAAAATTCAAAGGAGGGACTCAAAAAGATATTTTGTACACCAGTGTTCATGGCTGAATTATTCATTAGAGCCAAGAGGCAGAAGCACTCAAGTGTCCATCCCAAATGACAGATGAATGGATAAACAAAAATGTAGCACATATATACAAAGGAATATTATTCAATTTTAAAAAGGAAGGAAATTCTTACACATGGTACAACATGAATGAACCTTGAAGACCTTATGTTGAGTGAAAAAAGCCAATCACAAAAGGTCAAATATATGATTCCATTTATAATAGGTAGCTAGATTAGTCAAATTCATACAGACAGAAGGTAGTTTCTGTCTAGTGGTTGCCAGGGGCTGCAAGGAGGAGGTAATAGGGATTTAGTGTGGGTACAAAGTTTCATTTTTGGGAAGATGAAAAAGTTCTGGAGATGAATTGTGGTGATGGTTGCAGAACAATGTTAATATACTTAATGCCACTGAGTTGTACACTTAAAAATAGTTAAAATGGAAAATCTAATGTATATTTTACCATGAAAAAAGTTTCTAACACTACTAGGTATCCCTCACAAATATAATTACCAAATAATTTTCACCATATCTCACTTTAAATTACCAGTAGAAAGATCATGAAACAAAGTAGTATCCTGGATAGAGTCCTTCAAGATACTAATATAAAGCTAAAAATACACCTGTTCCAATTAGAAATTGAACCCTAAGGGAAAAGCCCAGAATCCTGTAAGCTACTGAGGTGTACTAGATTGCTTCTAAAATGGCTCCCAATAATCCCTATCTCATGCTATTGATCCCTTCTCCTTTAGTGTGGGTGGATCCAGTCACTTGACTCTAATGAACAGAATACAGCAAAAGTGACAGGATATCACTTCCCAGATATAAAAGACTGTGACATCTACCTTGCTCATTGTCTCTCTCTGGCTCTTCCTACTTGCTTGCTCTGATGAGGAAAGCTGCCATGTTGCCCCAAGGAAAGACCCATGCGCTAGGACAACCTCTGCTAGCATATGATTCCACTTACAAAAGGTACCAACAGCCCTCAGTCCAACCACCCACAAGGAATGGAATCATGCCAACAACCACTGGAGTAAGCTTGGAAACAGATCCTTCCTCAGTTGTGCCTTTTGATGACTACAGCCTACCTTAATTGCAGTCTCTGACTCATCTTGAAACAGAGTACCCAGATGGCTGAGTCACACACAAAATCCTGACCCACAGATTCTGTGAAATAATGCTGTTGTTTTAAAACAGTAAGTTAGGGGTAATTTGTTATGCAGCCATAGATAACTAACACACCAGGCTTCACTGGTGTAAGACAATAGTTTCTCAAAGTTGTACACGAACCACAGGTTCTTTTTGATTCCACATCAAAAATTATATCTGAAAAAATTAATGTAATCTGGCTGCAGTATCAATGCTGTCAAATAACTGTTTGGAATTCATTTTTTCAGTAAGCTAATAGCTTTAAAATGATCTTGGTGCAAGAAAATGAGATACTGCAAAAAAGAACTTAAATAATTCCTCCTTGGCAATATCTTCAATGACCTAAAATAGAAAGTAAACAGCATGATAATGAATTCAGACAGTGATGCTAAATCTGGAGGTGTTGCCAAAACAGACCCAAAGATGATCAAAATACAGACAGAACATACTAAATGGAGATTCAACTTGTAAAATACCATGTGGTGAAAAATCATTTGAAACATTTGCTTGGTAGAAAAAGATTGAGAAGAAAAATAGCCAACAAATTAAAAAGTAAATACTGATAATCCCCTAGATTACAAACTAGGGGATGATGAAGACCATATCATAGTCACTATATTCTCTGCCATAATCAAAAATTATGAACTTTGCAGTTAATCAATAGATATTTGGTGAAGTAATTAACCAGATGAAAATGAGATATCAAACTGTATGCAATTTATAAGTCATACAGGTTCACATATACGAGTATAACAGAAAGATGAGAGGAAAAATGAGAACTAAAAGGAGAATGATAATAAAAATGATAAGACACAAAGGCAAATGGATAAAAACTGTACTAATATAAGAATTCCAAAAACATAAACCAGACCAAACCATACTTAATGAAGATAACTCCCTACAAGAGTATTGTCTGAGAAATTAATAACACTGCAGTGTGTTTATTGTCTTTTAGCTCCAGGGACCTCATAGAATAGAGATTAAGACCAGACTATCTGGGGAATTCCCTGGCGGCCCAGTGGTTAGGACTCCGTGCTCTCACTGCCAAGGGGCTGGGTTCAATTCCTGGTCAGAGAACAAAGATCCCACAGCTGTGCGGGGAGGGGGGAGACCAGACTACCTAGATTCAAATCCTGGCTGTATAACCTAGGACCCACTACTTAACTTCTCTATGCCTCAATTTCCTCAACTATAGGAAAGAGATAACAACTGTGGCTATTTAAGGATTAAAAGTGATAATACATGATATATGTAAAGTGCTTACTCATCACAGTGCCTGCTACACTGACTGTGCCCAATAAATGGTAATCATTACTTACTACGTCATTTTGCATGCTTCTTAGCCAACAGAAGAAGAAACAGTCACATTCACAAACATAATGTTATCCGAAACAGTCCCTGAAGTGCTTGAATGTTGATGAAAGAAAATAATCATGTTTGCATGGAAGACTAGAATTTAAACTTAGTATGCAAGTATTACTTAACAAATTCATATAGAAATGTTTTTGTCAGCAAGAGAAATTATTACTCTACAACTATGATTACAAATTAAATTATAGCATTTGCATTGTTATAATTTTGCTCTTAAAGTTAACAGAAAAATTAGTTGACCAAAAAGGGAATAAAAATAAACCTACTATTTCTAGGTTGGAAAAAGTATAAATTAGTTCCCAAATGTGCTTTCACTTGAAGCAAATTTTGAGTACCCACCTACGTAAAAAAAGGAAGCACTGTCATAGTGAATATAAAAAAAGAAATTATTTAAATATAAAAAGTAAAGACTCTCACACACTGTTAGTAGGAATGTACTTTGGAAAATAGTTCTGTATTATAAAGTAAAGCTGAAAATACGCACATACTGTGACCCAGCAACCCTTTTCCTAAGTATATCCTAAAGACACTCTTCTCTCACGTGCACCAGGAAATATGTACAAGAATTTTCAGTCACACTGTCCATAAATGCCAAAAACTGAAACAACCCAAATGTCCAGCAAGAGAAGAATGGATAAATTATAATATACTCATACAGTGAAAAAATGTACTAGCTTCCTACTGCTGACGTAACAAATTACCACAAATTTAGCAGCAAAACAACATAAATTTATAGTCTTACAGTTCTGGAGATCAGAAGTCCAGGCTTCCACTGGGGCTAAAATCAAGGTATCAGCAAGGCTATGCTCCTTCTGGAGGCTCTAGAGGAGAATCCTCTTCCTTGCCTTTTCCAACTTCTAGAAGTTGCCTTCATTCTTTGGCTCATGGCCGCATCCTCCACCTTCAAAGCTGGAGTAGTGTAGTTAGCATCTTCAAATCTCTCTGACCTCTGCTTCCATCATCACATCTCCTTACTTCTCTCTGACAAAATATACATGCCTCCCTCTTACAGGACCCTTGTGAGTACACTAAACCCACCTGGAAAATCAAGGATAATCTTCGCAACTCAGAGCTTTAAGTTAATCACACCTGCAAAGTCCATTCTGCCTACAAGGTAACATATTCAGAAGTTTCAGGGATTAGAAAGTGAGTATCTTTGGGGGGACCATTATTCTACCTGCCACAAAAATATGCTAAGAAAATGAAACTACTGCTACTCTGAACTACATGACTAAATCTCAGGATAAACATTGAAAAAAATCAAGCAAGACAAAAGTATACTTAAAACATAAGTCCTTCTATGTAAGGTTCAAAATTAAGCAAAACTAAACTATGTTAAATAGGGATGCAAGTATAGGTAGTAAGTCTATAAAGAAAAAACAAGGACATGATTTTTCATAAAAAGCACAAGAATGAATTCCTTTGGGGGTAAGAAAAGGAGATAAGGAAAGGGCTTCTGAGATGCTGGCAATGTTCTATTTCTTGACCACTTGGCCTTATAATTATTCTTTAAACTGTACAGGGGGCTTCCCTGGTGGCACAGTGGGTAAGAAACCACCTACCAATGCAGGGGACACGGATTCGATCCTTGGTCTGGGACAATCCCACACGTCACAGAGCAACTAAGCCCGTGCGCCACAACTACTGAGCCTGCGCTCTACAGCCTGTGTACTACAACAACTGAGCCTGCACTCTAGAACCCGCGAGCCATGTCTACTGAGTCCGTGCACTGCAACTACTGAGCCTGCGCTCTGCAACTACTGAAGCCCGAGCACCTAGAGCACGTGCTCCCCAACAAGAGAAGCCACCACAATCAGAAGACTGTGCACCTCAGTGAAGGGTAGCTTCAGCTTGCCACAACTAGAGAAAGCCCGCATGCAACAATGAAGACCCAACACAGCCAAAAATAAAGTAAATAAAATACATAAATTTAAACTGTACCTATAATTAATGTCTCTTATAAAAAGAACAGTAACAGATAATGGCCATATAAACCAGAGCAGGGAAATCCAGACACAAACTAGATAGGCAACAACCATCTAGCAGTATGACAGATAGCAGAAGACTGTCCCATCTATACAATGGTAAAAAGCCAGGTAATCTGTGAGTTGAGCATGAAGCAGAAATCTAGGTTCAGAGTAAAGAAAGAGGCTTAGAAGCACATGCACAATTACATGTCTTCTAAGACATATCTTCTAGGACAATTTACAATGTCTTCCTAAAAGACTATAAATTTCTTGAGGTCAAGAGCAGAATTCTACTCATCTTTGTATTCTCAGTACCTAGCATAATACCTACCACAGAACAATCGTTCAATAAATGTTTAATGAATGGAAGAATGAATGAAACATCTTTAACCTCCTAGACAGCTGAATGAAAAGAAGTAGTCCTCAAGTAAATAATTGAGAGCTGACTTTTAAATTTAACATAGTCATTCAATAAATTGTTACAAATACATAGAAGAGTAGGAAGAAGTATAATGCATAGTTTTGCCCTCAATGAGTTTATAATCAAGGGAAGAAGTTAAACAATTATTTCCAAATTATTCTTTGAAGTAGAACACATCATACAAAAACAGAAATTAATAGTAATTCTCTGGATTTAAAAGGCAAAATAAACTAGTAAGAACCTGCTGTATAAAAAAATAGATAAAATTCAAAAAAATAAAATGAAATAAAAGGTAGGGCTTCCCTGGTGGCGCAGTGGTTGAGAGTCCGCCTGCCGATGCAGGGGACACGGGTTTGTGCTCTGGTCCAGGAGGATCCCACATGCCGCGGAGCGGCTGGGCCCATGAGCCATGACCGCTGAGCCTGCGCGTCCAGAGCCTGTGCTCCGCAACGGGAGAGGCCACAGCAGTGAGAGGCCCGCGTACCACAAAAAAAAAAAAAAAAAAAAAAAGGTAAAATATATAAGTTAACCAACATCAAATTGCAAGGGCCAGTGCATATGACAAATCAGAACTGGGAGAGACTAACATGGGCTAGGATGATCATACGATGTTTCTTAGAGGAGCTGGATAACATCTATAGCGGTTTGGCGATTGCAAAATAGCCAGAAGTTCCTCCCATTCCTGTATACACATCCCTTTACAATGTGACCTTGCTGCATCTGCCACTGAAAGGTAGATTTTCTTTCTCCATTCTGGAAACTGAGGTTGGCCCCATGACTTGCTTTAACCAATGGGACATCAGCAAACATGACCCAGAAGGTTGAAAAGCACTTATGCACTGGACTTGCCCTCTTTTGCTGGTTTTGGAACCCAGATAGTGAGGAAACCCAAGCTAGGTGACTGCTTCACATAAATGAGCCCAAACAAGACCAAAAGAACCATTCAGCTGAGCCTAGCCAAACTGCCAACCCACATAATAGTTAATAAATTATTGTTTTAGCTCCTGAACTTTGGGGTGGTTTGTTTAATGACAAGAACTAACTGAAGATGTAAGCAAAGGCACAGAAAAGGAAAGGAGCAAAACATACAAGTACATGAGAAAATGAATGCATACATTAGTCTAAATGGAAAAGAGTTCTGATTGTGGAGAAAGAATACATAAACCTGAAAGGTAAACTGAGTTCAGATTGTAAAAATCAGGCTAGGGGGCTTCCCTGGTGGTGCAGTGGTTAAGAATCCGCCTGCCAATGCAGGGGACATGGGTTCGAGCCCTCATCAAGGAAGATCCTACATGCTGCGGAGCAACTAAGCCCATGCGCCACAACTACTAATCCTGCACTCTAGAGCCCGCGAGCCACAACTACTTAGCCCATGTGCCACAACTACTGAAGCCCATGCGCCTAGAGCCCGTGCTCCACAACAAGAGAAGCCACCTCAAATGAGAAGCCCGCGCACTGCAACGAAGAGTAGCCCAGAGTAGCCCCCACTCGTCACAGCTAGAGAAAGCCCAGGCAGAGCAACGAAGACCCAATGCAGCCAAAAATAAATAAATAAATAAGTTTAAAAATCAGGCTAGGAAGAGGATGGACTTCATTCAGTTTCAATAGACAGGAAGAGCCACTGAAGGATTTCAGAGCAGGGGAGGATATAATGCAAGAGGAAAGGAAGTCCAGTTACAACTACTATTATCTAGAAAGGCTGAAGCAAAAAAATTCTCCTACATTTGGGGGAAGCTAGATAATTCACTAAACAGATAACAACAGGGTTCTATAAGTGTCATATATAGCTTATGTAAGATTCTGCTCTTTAACAGAAAAACAGGAAAATTATTTTTACCTACAATTTTAATTTCAATGGGAACAGTGCTAGAATTAATCATCAGAAGAGGTTATGACGTGTCTAAAGAGTAAGGAAAATATTTTTGAAGCTATTATTTGGGCATAAAGATAATACCCAGATTTCTAATGACAGCATAACTTTGAAATATGACTCCTCTTTGTTTGACATTTCAATATACCCACCAGACCACTTCGGCTTCTGACCACCGAAGTAACAGGGACCAGATTTAGCCTCCCAACTTAAATGGGAAAAATAGACAAAATATATGAAACAATGGACTTTAGACACTAGAACTAGACAATAGGCAGCACAGAATATGGATCCACGAGAGAAGGGAAATAAATGAGGTAAGCCTTAAGACTGCCCCCAGCTCACTGACTGGAGAGTTTCCAGGCTGCAGCACAGGAATGAGGAACCCAAACAGAGCCCAGCAGTCTCGCTGAGTTGAAGAGACAGAATTCAGAGTTTTGAGGAGGCCAAGGCAGGGCAGAACACTGAAGAGCTGTACAGATAGAACTCTGGATATCCAGAGAGGGTTCCTCTTGAAATTTTGGCGAGTACTTATGAGTGCATGTGTGTACAGAAGCAATCAAGGCCAGGGTAAAGAACCCCTGGAAAGAGGCAGGCAGGAACAATCCTTAATGTTCACACAGGGCTGTGAATAGTTTGTATAATCACCAAACAGAATGAAAAAAAAAAAAAAAACTTTAAAAACATCCAGGGCCATGAATGCATCTAACTATTTTCAAATAGCTTAATTGTATCCCAGAACAAATCCCCATAATATTTACAGGAATTAAAAAAAAAAAATCCAGCACATGACAGTGTAAAATTACAACGTCGAGCATCCAAACAGAAATTAGCAGGGCCACAAACAAGGAGAAATAGCAATCAATAAAAACAGACTTAGAAATGGTGCAGATGACAGAATGGTAGACAAGGACTTTAAAACAGCTATTACAAATATATTCAAAGAAACAGAGAAAACCATTAAGCATGAGGAAAGAAATGGGAAATATTTTTTAAATGAACTTCCAGACATAAGAAGTATATACCTGAGATTTAAAAAATACACTAGATAGGATTAACACCAGATTAACCACTGTGGAATAAAGGATTAGTGAAGTTGAAGATACAGAAAAAGGAATCATCCAGGACTTCCCTGGTGGTCCAGTGGTTAAGAATCCGCCTTCCAATGCAGGGGATGCAGGTTTGATCCCTGTCAGGGAAATAAAATCCCGCATGCCACAGGGCAACTAAGCCTGAGCACCCTAGAGCCCGCGTGCCACAACTAGAGAACCCTGCGCACCACAACTACCGAGCCCACACACTCTAGAGCCTGCGCGACACAAGGAAGAGTCCACGTACTGCAACCAAGACCCAAAGCAGCCAAATAAATAAATATTTTTTTAAAAAAGAAAGAAAAAGGAATCATCCAAAATGAAACAGACAATAGAAAAAGACAGAAACCACACAGAGAATCAGTGAGCAATGGGATAACATCAAAAAGCCTAACATGGACTTCCCTCGTGGTGCAGTGGTTAAGAATCAGCCTGCCAATGCAGGGGACACGGGTTCGAGCCCTGGTCCAGGAAGATCCCACATGCCGTGGAGCAACTAAGCCCGTGCGCCCAAACTACTGAGCCTGCACCCTAGAGCCCACAAGCCACAACTACTGAAGCCCACACACCTAGAGCCCGTGGTCCGCAACAAGAGAAGCCACCACAATGAGAAGCCCAGGCACCGCAACAGAGAGTAGCCCCCGCTCGCTGCAACTAGAGAAAGCCCACGCGCAGCAATGAAGACCCAACACAGCCAAAAATAAATAAATTTTTTTTAAAAGCCTAACATACATATAACTGGAGTCCCAGAAGGAGAGAATAGAGAGGTTGTTTATACTTTTATTTTGTTGTCGGTTATTGTAACCATACTATCTTATATAAAGTTTCTCTCCACTTTTAGTAGATATTTTAATTTCTGGATACATTTATTGGGCCCAAAGAGATTGCATGCTTAAAAAAAAAAAACCTGAAGAAAAAATGTCTGAAATTTTTCCAAATTTGATGAAAACTATCAACACACTGAACATCCCCTATTAAAACAAAAAATCAGATGTTTTCAAAGTCATCATGATCTGTTAAGTAGATAATATTTAGGATACCTGATTAATATTCCAAAAATAGATTAAAATATAGTTAGATGCAGAGTGGCTATCTCTTCATCAAACATCTCAAAAGTCAAAATAATACATTTTTCACATTACAAGAAACTAAATTATGTCTCAAGATAAAACAAGCTGAGGTGCAGACACAAGTTTACAAAGACTACAAACCAGTTAAGCTTTTCAAAATATCTAATAACAGTAATGTAAACAACAGAAGGGTCAAGAATAGGATAAACCCCATGAGATTTTTTTTTAACCCTGCAGGTTTTAGCAAGAGCCTCTCTATAAAGTGTTAGTAAAAAGAGATGAAGATGTACAAATAACCCTATTTGTTGATAGCAAAAGAGAAAGAAAATTTAGTCACCACTCACACTTCAACTGTTCCTTCTAAACTTTAACAGGAGATAAATTATACTTCCAGCAGCATGGAATCTCTCTGAGCTCATAAATATATTCAAGAAAGTAAAATATCTATTAAAAGTGAAGAGAAATTTTACAAGTCAGTTATGGTTACAATTACCTACAACAGAATAAAAGTGTAAACAACCTAGTTCACCTCTCCCTGGCTACTGATACTAACAACACATAAACAAATTCTTCCCTTACAGAAAGTACAGTGTAACTTACATGTCAAGATTGTAAGGAAAGGCTTCCCTGGTGGCACAGTGGTTAAGAATCCACCTGCCAATGCAGGGGACACGGGTTCGAGCCCTGGTCCGGGAAGACCCCACATGCCACGGAGCAACTAAGCCCATGTGCCATAAATACTGAGCCTGCACTCTAGAACCCACAAGCCAAAACTATTGAGCCCGCGTGCCACAACTACTGAAGCCTGCATGCCTAGAGCCCATGCTCCACAACAAGAGAAGCCACTGCAACGAGAAGCCCACACACCGCAATAAAGAGTAGCCCTTGCTTGCCGCAACTAGAGAAAGCCCATGTGCAGCAACAAAGACCCAACATAGCCAAAAATAAATTAGTTAATTAAAATTAAAGAAAAAAAAGATAGTAAGGAAAACATTAAACAAGACAATTCCTTGGGTAAAATCTACTGTAGCCACACCAACCAAACAAAGCATTGCCTATGATCCTCCAACTAAGACAAAGAACAAAAAAAATCAATGAAGAACCTTCTCTGTAGTGATCTTCATTGTAATTGGATTTTAAGTATATTAACTTCCCTTTTTAAAAATAGAAAAACTAGAAAAAAAAAAAGGGGCTTCCCTGGTGGCGCAGTAGTTGAGAGTCCGCCTGCCGATGCAGGGGACACGGGTTCGTGCCCCGGTCCGGGAAGATCCCACATGCCACGGAGCGGCTGGGCCCGTGAGCCATGGCCGCTGAGCCTGCATGTCCGGAGCCTGTGCTCCGCAATGGGAGAGGCCACAACAGTGAGAGGCCCGCGTACCGCAAAAAAAAAAAAAAAAAAAAAAAAAAAAATCAAAACCGAAGCAAAGAGAGGTTAAGTAATCTAAGGACCCATGATATGTTATCATAGAGATGAGAAAAGATTCAGATCTCACCTTGAAGCACAATTAACAGTTTTATTCATCTGTCTAGTAAGCATTTATTAATTTATGAGATTTGTGGCTATACTAACCTTATTTTATAAACCAAAAATTAGGAGCCAGCATATGATAAGGGATATTTTTTTCTGATTTACAAATGAATTTATATAATTTTAAACTTACAAAGATGTTCAAACTATATCCTAGTTACTTGTACATTTAATAACTCACCTATAAGCTGCTGGACTCTGGCTACAAAGAGACTCTAACTATTTATCTGAAAGACCTCTTTCTTGTAACCATACATACCCTCCTACTGGAAATGCCTAGTCCTAACTTCTGAGGTTCAAAGAGTATGAAATATAACATAGGAATTCTGTCAGTACTTAAGCAATTGAGGCCTGGGAGAACCCAAAGTCGAAACCCATATTGGAGGGAGAGGGTGGCCTCTTTAGAGCAAAAGTTTTCAAAGTGTTCTGGTGTTTGGAAAGGATTTGTCTAAAGCTGTTTCAGGAATTGTATGAACATTTAATTTTTATTAAATATCTTTATTTTAAAACATTTATTTTTAATTTTTTAACTACTTACAGCTATAACATATCCACTAACCTCCAAAACTGGTAGAGTATGTAGAATAAACTGTGGTTGATAAAACAAAGACTTCCCTGAACCCATCCCCCGGACTGTTAGGTCTGTCAGTTAATACGTTTATGTGGTCGTCTGCATTTTCCCTTCATGATACTTGGAACACTTGTAATTCCTTGTTCTACAATTGTCCATTCCCACTGTATTGCAAGTTCCAAAAGTGAGATAATTGCTGTCTTGTTCCCTACTGAATCTCTAACCCCTACCACGGTAACACGGTAGATACTGAAATATTTAATGAGACTACTGCAGTAGTTCTAAGGAGAGATAATGAGGATCAGAGACGTTAAATTAAGATGGTAGCAGTAGAAATGAAAAGGAGAGGTTTTGTGCATGTAGAACCAGGGAAAAGAAGCAGCCTAAAAAATTAAATTAATGGGATTTTTGAATTTGGGTGACTGATTAAATCGTGACACCTTCATTTATAATTACAGAAGTTAAAAGTGGACTGACTTTGGCCTTGGACATGTTGAATTTTTTAAGTGCTACACAAGTCCCTAAGAAATGAAGTCCTAATCTAGCTTACTATCTACCATACTATTTAGCTTCCAGCTGATTTTTTTTTTTTTTTTTTTTTTAATTTATGGCTGTGTTGGGTCTTCGTTTCTGTGCGAGGGCTTTTTCTAGTTGCAGCAAGTGGGGGCCACTCTTCATTGCAGTGCGCGGGCCTCTCACTGTCGCGGCCTCTCTTGTTGCAGAGCACAGGCTCCAGACGCGCAGGCTCAGTAATTGTGGCTCACGGGCCTAGTCGCTCCGCGGCATGTGGGATCTTCCCAGACCAGGGCTCGAACCGGTGTCCCCTGCATTGGCAGGCAGACTCTCAACCACTGCGCCACCAGGGAAGCCCCCGGCTGATTTTTTCAAATCGAATTTCATAAGAAGCAAGGCTCACATTTTTCTCTTTAGTTATTCATTTTTTCCCCCTATTTTCCTCCCCTCATCTCTGCATTACTGGTCATTGAAAAATGTTGATAAAACCTTTTCTGAGAGGGCTTCCCTGGTGGCGCAGTGGTTGAGAGTCTGCCTGTCGATGCAGGGGACATGGGTTCGTGCCCCGGTCCGGGAGGATCCCACATGCCGCGGAGCGGCTGGGCCCGTGAGCCATGGCCGCTGGGCCTGCGCGTCCGGAGTCTGTGCTCCGCAACATGAGAGGCCACAACAGTGAGAGGCCCATGTACCGCAAAAAAAAAAAAAAAAAAACGTTTCTTAGAAATTTTAGAAACCGAGGCACTTAGTAGATCAAGGAAAAAAGCAGGGGGCGGGGGTTTCCAAACAATCCATAAAACACAGCACACATGGAAAACTAAATGTTAGACCAATATTAGCAAAATACAGTATTGAGATGATCACATGGTTAGAACAAGCTCAGGGAAACAATGCAAAATCATTTTTTTAAAAAAGGTAATTACCTTGGAACGTCAGAAAGACAAAAAAAAAAAATCCAAGTATAAAAATAATGATAAAAGCATTTTAGTAAAAACAGACATAATGGCAAATAAGTTTTCTAATGCAAATATTAAAAAATACTGATTTTTATTTTCAATAAAGATGTAAATTCTCTAAAATATATATATAATATATAATATTGATTCTTAAACATGGTTAGGTTAAATCTTGACATTATCAAAGGGAGCTAAGAATCTATTACCTCCCATTCTTCAGAAAACACTACAACAAGCCAGGGTTTTTTTGTTTTGTTTTTTGTTTTTAAATTTTTATTGGAGTGTAGTTGATTTACAGTGTTGTGTTAGTTTCAGGTGTTCAGCAAAGTGAAGCAGTTATATATATGTCCACTCCTTTTTAGATTCTTTTCCCATATAGGCCATTTACAGAGTATTGAGGTGCTTTTCAAAGAACACTTAATTTTTTTACCTTGGGAAGCGCTACTCTAATTGAAGTGAAAGTAAATTGCTTAACACAATAAAAAGCAGCTATCAACATCCCAAAATATCAAGGATCGTATATACAAATGTCAGAAAAAATCCAAAATGTTGACAAAAGTTGATAAGTATTATAGAGTATTAAGTATTAAGAACACATAAAATAATAACCACAAGGAATCATTATGCTTAACTTAAAGTCATATAACATAAATGAAAATATACCAAGAAGTGCTTAAAAATCACCTGTTTAAAAGACGAAACTTTCTGGCAAAACTGACATTGATGTTAGGTAAATAATATGTCAATCTATATTTTAAACTTACAACCAAGGATTACAAGATATTGAGGACAGAAACTTGTGAGCAGTAATATGTTGGAATTATGTTCAAAATTCAGCTCTAAAAACCCAACTTTTTTCATATAGACTTAAAGGGTCTTTTATCAAATATGGAAGTATGATATTTAACCTGAAAGCACTGAGTATTTACAGCACAAAAACTGTTAAAAAAAAAAAAAAGTATTTTTAACCCAAGGATTCTATCCACTGAAGCCCAGGGGAAAAAAATCTACCACCATCATCACTATTGTTCACAATATACTGAGTAACAAAAAATATGACAATGAAGTAAAACAGTACAAATGTTTAATTTCATATTTCAAAACCTATAAATATTGGATGTCCCGCCATATTTATTACTAATCAAATAAATTGACATAGCTCCAGCTATATTTTGAGTCTTTCTTAAGAGTCCCAAAAATAGCAAAGGAATACATGGCTAGAGTAATTCTGTGTAACATGCACTCAAACTGTAAAGAATGCCACATATCTATAAAAGAATTTTGCTATCGGAGATTTTTTTTTAAGTGGGAAAGGAAGCAAGCTATATTCTCCATTAGTTCTTAAAGGCTATTTTATTTTGCTAATCAATTCAGAAGTCACTAGTTTAATAATGCTCACTAAACATTTTCTCTTGTTTTATACTGTTTTTTGTTTTTTTTTTCCAGGCAACAAACATTTAGTATGAGGATTAGGAATCTGAGAGTATCTAATTTGCGTGGTTCCAGCTCAAAGTCTCTCATGAATTGCAATTAAGTTGTCATTTCTATACATTAAGTTATAAAACTTATAAAGAATTGCCTGCCCCCGCCACCAAAATTATATTCCATGATCATAGCATATTCAGCTCTGTAATATTTGTTTACAATGAAAAACCAACAATCTATCACTAACTCACATTTTAGTGTATTTTTTTAATGTAAAATACCCTCAAAAGTTGTCTGCATTATACAAACTTCACTTTTAACACTACATTAGAGATATTTGAAGCCCTGCATAAGTGAGCTCATTTTGCTAAAGCAAATAAGCCTACTCTCACGAAGATTTCGTGAGGCATTAAAATAATAAGTATTTAAAAGAAAGTCAAAAGAAGACACAAGTATCTGAAGTCATACACAGTACAATAAAGAATTTGCTAAATTATGTATTAACCGTACTACAAGATAATGAGCAAGATATACCATTCTTAGACCACTACTGAAGACCAAATTTATTTCAATTTCATATTACAAATTAAATTAATGAAGCTAGGGACTTCAATTTCTTTTATGTGTCTAAAACTAAAAGAAGAAAAAGCATTTTTTAACATTCTATCTTAAAGGAAAAGTGTTAGAAAGACTTTCCTTTATTACCATGCTTCAAACATCCCCTTTAGTGCCTTGATAAAAATGTATCATACAGGAAAACATAAGCTTCTAAATTAGAGAGATTCCTTTCAGTACATTTTCAATTTCAAAAGAGCACAATACATCATCCAAGTCCACACACTTGTTATCTGAAAAATGTTTAGACTTAGGATGAATTCTTCAAGCTTAGTCATATAAGTAATATTTGCCATCATTACTGCTTTATTTAAATAAATAGAAAAGAAATACATAACATTCAGCTTTAAAATCCATCTCCCATCACCTCTTCCCCCTCAAATGAACGGTACTCTATTACATTTAGCCAAAAGAAAACAGCAAATACATCTTTATGGTCTATCCTAGCAAACCAGTATTTAGAAGCCAATGAAACTTTTACTAATGGCTCAGAACCAAACACTGTAACAAAACACAGAGTGGATCCTCCGGGTGTGTACATGTGCCCATTCATAATATTATGATCCTCATACACGCCTTAAAAAACTTAACTTCTATTTAAAACCAAAACATCTTTACATAATACACTGGTTATTATAAAATTGCCCTCTTTAATGTTCAAACATAGAACAATTTCTAAAGCGAGGGAGGAAAAGAGTTAATACCGGATTGCTGCCACCTATCAACTTTAATTTAAAGCAAAGTACAACTCAATGTCATTTTTACCTCTAATGCAGCCACGACTGAAACAAAATTAAGTTCACTGTGGATAAAGTATCCTGGCATCCCAATGTATTATTTACTTCTGATTTAACAGTAAATACGTGTGGAGTCTTTGTCCCTCCCACAGCATCCCGGGTTGTCAACATCATCTTAGTCAAAGCAAATGACGAGCAAATCCCTCAGGTCTACTTCGCACCCTAAGTACCATAAAGTCATGGCCTCCACTGTCGTTACTACACAACAAACAGATTCTATAGTCCCATGCCCTCTTCTATTAGATTTGAGGAAGCGAGGTGGGAAAGAAGCGTTCAGTATATCCTGAGAATATATCCTGAGAATCATCTGTGTTCAGTCCTGGTACCTAAAGCAGCATGAATACAAGTGGTATGTGGGTCACCCACAGAGAGAGAAACAGAATGAAGCTTTATGACCCTCCAAGTTCAGCGAAGACACCAAAAGCCTCTGGGGATACGGGGCATAACCCTCCAGGGAAACGGGGGAGAAACAGTCTCCGACTTGGAGCTACTGGATCTGGCACAAGCCCAGGGCGTGGGTAGCGACCGAGGAGTCTCCGGTACCCCTCCCCTCCGCACCAGTATCGGTCACTGGGCGAGGGGTGCGGCCGGAGGAGGGGGTCAGGACTGAGGGAGGGCGGGACGCTGGGCTCCCCCAGCGGCGTCCTGGGGGCTCGGGGGGTGTGTCCTACCTGGGCCGTGGCGGACGCAGGGATTTCGGGCGGAGGGCTCGGGTTCAGCTCAGGGCGGGGACCGGCAGAGGTCAACCCTCAGCAGGCGGGACGACCGCCGCCTGCCCATCCCCCGCCGCCCAGTGCGGCGGGACCCGAGCGCGGCTTCGAGGGCCGGCCGGCTGGGTAGTCCCCTCGGGTACCGTCCGCGTTTACTGGCGGCGGCGGCTGCTGCTGTTACTGCTGCTGCTGGCCGCCCCCAGCCGCTGCTCTTGTGCCAGCTCCTGCTCCTCCTCCTGCCGCCTCCGCCGCCGCCTGGTCCCCACCGCTCCCATCGCCGCTGCGGCGACTACTGCAGCGCCCGCTGACCCGACCCGACGTTATTCTCCCCCTTCGCAACCCGACACAGCCTAGCCCACCTACCCTGCCAGTGCGCACGCCCATCTCTCCGCCACACGTGCTGATTGGAGAGCGCGTCCCAAGCCCGCCATGTTGGTTGGCTGGTCCCATTGCCTATCACGAAAGGGGAGGAGAGCCAGGCAAAGAGTGTCTCCGCCCCCCACCGGAGAATTGCCGCTATCTTCAGGTTTGCCTGAGAGGGCGAGTTACCGGGAAAGGAGCATCACAATGGCAGCGCGCGTGCGCGCGGGAATTCTGGTCCTCGTAGTTCCAGCCGCAGCGGCAACTACCCGCCAGTCTGGAGCAGAGAAGTAGGGCTTCTGAGACTAGTGGTTGGTACACAGTGGTTCCTCCTAGCTCAAGCAGTTACCTTGGTTATAGAGGCACGGTTGTGACGCCAGGGTTGGTCTTTTCGGAAGAAAATCGTAAATGCTTTGTCACGATACGAATTTACACACACCGAGGAGTTCGGTCGCGAAAAAGGGCCCCAAATCATGAGGCCCTGCCATGCCACCTCCTCAGAAGCAGCGCTGCCAGGATCTTGCAAATTGGCGCTGTCCCCAGAACCGCCTAACACGAAGTTAATCATCGGTGGGTACTGGGGAAAGGCCTGAAAGTGTAAGAAAGAAAGAAGACCGAGACCTCCAGAAAGGAACGTCAGCCTGGAGCCCGGCGTATCCTTACGGTTTTCACATCAATGAAGAACAAGATTTCACTCCCTTTTTGAAACACCGCCAGTGAAGGGTTCAGTGAGCAGCCCCGGTGAGGTCCCGTATGGGATTCTGAGCAAGACAATGCGGGAGTCCCTCGAAGACTTTCAAAGAAAAGCGAGGAGGGCGGAGAAACGAGGCTATGTGGGATAATTTGTATTTGGTATATCAAACTCTTTGGTAAAGAGGAAACCTTATGATCAAACCCCTCTCCCATCCTTACCCACCAACTTACAGAAGAAAAAACTCAAAGAGCTTAACAGCTTTCCTAGAGCTATAAAACTAATGAGTAGAAGAACCAAAACTCCGGTCTCTTAAACTCCCGTGTCCAATGCTTTTCCTACTTGATAATCTCAGGAGTCTGCCAGGGACTGAAAGATTGCGATGAATTATGAGCTTCCTTTTACTTTAAATCTTTTTCTTCACTCAAGTGACATTATGATTAAAGCTGATTGAGAATATAGAATGGTTAAATACGAATCCTATATTCAATCTCATAACTATTATTGAATCTGTTTCTTCTTGTTCAGGAAATGCCACAGCCTCTTGACATTCTTTGAAAAACAGCAGGCACTTCTACTGTCTGTCATGTCTAGATCCTTGCATGAAAAGCAGGACAAAATGTACATTATAGGCACTTGATGATGCAGCTCATCTTGTTCTATTCAAACTTAAAGAAGTTGCCAAATTGTTTTCTTTCCACTGATTAAAACCACAAGTTGCTTTTTCCATTACTTTGTCTAACAGAATATAGTTCACTTCAGAGTATTGGCAGGGCAAGTAATTTGAATTGGAAAGGGTTAGTGTTTCTGTAAATACTTTTCTTTAAAATTAAAGAAGTTTATAGGGGAAACAAAGTCCAGATTCATTGAAATAATGCCTAGCAGGATTTCAGATAGATAGTCTCTATTTAAAGAGAATATTTTTCACTCACTTAGCAAATATAATGTGTCTCTCCAAGCTACCCAGATATAATCTCTGCTATCATAGGTAAGCGTTTTAGTGAATTTATTCATAGAACTACTATTGTGTTTATTTTAAATGAGTCAGTAGATACAGCTGGATTCTCCAAATGATGGAAAGACGATTATTCTTCTTACTGTTATCTTATGACCAACTCTCATTTGCAAATCCATGAAGGATAAGATAAATAGAAGAGTATGTGAGAAAGCAGTCCAGCAGCTGTATATCAAGAAAGAGTTGAAGGGGGAAAAAAGTGCAGTGCAAAGGGAAGTGTTGTATGATGAGTATCTTGAGAATAGTACAACAGTATATCTCAGAGTAGGAAGTATAAGAATGAATACATAGTGAAAGTTAATGCCACAGGTATAGGAACCCTAGGATATTGGAGTGCCCAAGGAAAACAGTTTCTCAGGGCCCCTTTTCTTCTCTGGTCTTTCCCATTTAAGAATTATTGGTCCCGGGACTTCCCTGGTGGCACAGTGGTTAAGAATCCGCCTGCCAATGCAGGGGACATGGGTTCGATCCTGGTCCGGGAAGATCCCACATGCCGCGGAGCAACTAAGCCTGTGTGCCACAACTACTGAGGGTAAGCTGTGACAAAGTGAGAGAGTGGCATGGACATATGTACACTACCAAACGTAAAATAGATAGCTAGTGGGCAGCAGCCGCATAGCACAGGGAGATCAGCTCAGTGGTTTGTGACCACCTAGAGGGGTGGGATAGGGAGGGTGGGAGGCAGGGAGACACAAGAGGGAGGAGATATGAGAACATATGTATATGTATAACTGATTCACTTTGTAATACAGCAGAAACTAACACACCATTAAAAAAAAAAGAATTCTGCCAATACAGGGGACATGGGTTCGATCCCTGGTCCGGGAAGATCCCACATGCCGCGGAGCAACTAAGCCCGTGCGCCACAACTACTGAGCCTGCGCTCTAGAGCCCGTGCGCCACAACTACTGAGGCTGCGCTCTAGAGCCCGCGAGCCACAGCTACTGAGCCTGCATGCTGCAACTACTGAAGCCCGCGAGCCTAGATCCCGTGCTCTGCAACAAGAGAAGCCACCGCAATGAGAAGCCCATGCACTGCAACCAGAGAAAGCCCGCGTGCAGCAACGAAGACCCAACACAGCCAAAAATAAAATAAACAAACACATAAATAAATAAATAAAAGAACCACACCCGAATCCTCTGGCCCCACTGGCTTCCTCTCTAAAAAAAAAAAGGGGCTTCCCTGGTGGCGCAGTGATTGAGAGTCCACCTGCCGATGCAGGGGATACGGGTTTGTGCCCTGGTCCGGGAGGATCCCACATGCCGCGGAGCAGCTGGGCCTGTGAGCCATGGCCGCTGAGCCTGCGCGTCCGGAGCCTGTGCTCCGCAATGGGAGAGGCCACAACAGTGAGAGGCCCGCGTACCGCAGAAAAAAAAAAAAAAAAAAAAGGATAATGAGCAAAGTTCAGATTTATACTGAGTTCCCCACAGAACATAATGCCTCTTTCAACACAGCTTCTTTTCTCCTGCCCAAAATAAATAACGTACTGGAGAATCCCTTTCTTCTTTCCCTTTTCCTCCATTTGTGGCGTCTATCCATATTTAGATACTCATTGATTTACTACTTTCTATTCTTCCCCTAAATCCAAACAGGAAATAATCTAGATGAGTTATTCACATCATTTTTACAATACCACAGTATGAACCAGTGTGCAACTCAAGGAAAAGAGACCTCCCTTTCCTTTTGCTTTCCCTCTCTCTCTTTAAAAACAAATCTCATGTCGTATATCTGAAACTAATATAATACGTGAATTATAACTCAATTTTTAAAAATCTCAGAATTGTACACTTTAAATGGGTGGATTGTATGGCAGGCGAATTATAGTCATCTGTTGGTACCTCTGGAGGATGGGTTCCAGACCCCCACCCCTCTTGCAGTTCCCCCCTGCAGATACCAAAACCCGAAGATGCTCAAGTCCCTTATATAAAATGGCATAGTAGGAACTACCATAGTGTTGTAGATCAATTATACTTCAAAAGCAAGCAAACAAACAAACTCAAAGAAAAAGAGATCAGATTTGTGGTTACCAGAGGCAAGGTGTAGGGGGAAAGGGAAAATGAAGGCAGTGAAAAGGTACAAACTTGCAGTTATATGAAAAATAATTACTAGGGATATAATGTACAACATGATAAATATAATTAACACTGCTTGTTTTGTTTTGTTTTTTGCTCTCTTGTCTTTTAGGTCTTTTTTTTTTCTTTTGGCCGCGCCACTCCACTTGGGTGATCTTAGTTCCCGGACAAGGGATTGAACCCATGCCCCCTGCAGTGGAAGTGCAGAGCCCTAACCACTGGACCGCCAAGGAATTCCCTAATTAACACTGCTGTACGTTATGTATGAAAGTTGTTAAGAGAGTAAACCCTAAGAGTTCTCATCACAAGGAAAAAAATTTTTCTATTTCTTTTTTTTTTTTTTTGCGGTACGCGGGCCTCTCACTTTTGTGGCCTCTCACAGGCTCCGGACATGCAGGCTCAGCGGCCATGGCTCACGGGCCCAGCCGCTCCGCGGCATGTGGGATCTTCCCAAACCGGGGCACGAACCCGTGTCCCCTGCATCGGCAGGCAGACTCTCAACCAGTGCGCCACCAGGGAAGCCCTATTTCTTTAATTTTGTATCTATATGAGATGATGGATGTTCATTAAACTTATTGTGATAATCATTTCATGACGTATATAAGTCAGATCATTATGCCGCGCACCTTAAACTTATACAGTGCTGTATGTCAATTATATTTCAATAAAACTGGAAGAAAAAATCAAACAGCATAGTATTTGCATATAACCTATGCAAACCCTCCCATATACTTTTTTTTTTTTTTTGAGGCAAGGAATACGACTTTATTCAGAAAGCCAGCAGACTGAGAAGATGGCAGGCTAGGGTCCCCCAAAACCATCTTCCCATATACTTTAAATCATCTCTAGATTACTTATAATATACCTAGTAGAATGTAAATGCTATGTGAATAGTTGCCTGGCACGCAGAAAATTCAAGTTTTGCTTTTGGGGCTTTCTGGAATTTGCAAATATTTTCAGTCTGTGGTTAATTGAATCCACGGATGCAGTGCCCAAGGATACAGAGGTCCAGAGCACTGACTGTATATCTCAATAAAGCTGTTTCTAAAAACTCTGCACAGTCTTTTAAAACACGACGCTCATAGTGGACTGGTGCTCAGGTATTTCCACAAACCAGCAAACAGTCCTGTTTTTAAAATTTTTGGTCAATCTAACCAGTTTCTATTTGAATGTTACTTAATCCACTAAACAAAATATTTTAGAGCCAATTAATGCCAACCACTCTGCTAGGTACTGGGAGAACAAATATGAATAAACTCAGTCTCTGTCCTTAAGAGTTTCATAGTGGATTAGCGAACATGCAAATCCCATTGCAATGCACCACAATAACTGCTAAAGGTATATTATGTAGGCTATATAGATGCTCTAGAACAGGGGTCAGTAATCTATAGGCTGCAGGCCAAATTTTGGGGGGGTCCTCTGAGAGCTTGACCTCTTTAAGCTAGTGTCAGATGCACTCTGATTTTGATAGAAATGCATTCACACCAAATACATTAACTAGCTCAAGTGTTTGTATTTTTGAAAACTTCATCCTTTATTTTGCTGTAAAAGACTATTTCTAATTAAAGAAATTTCCAATAAAAAGGAATCAGTAAGAGAAAACTGGCAGGAGGTGGGGGGGTAGATGCGCAAAGTAATCTCAGTTTTGGATATATGAGCCTATTGTCTTTTAACCTGTCGATGTTTGGTGATTATTAAAATAGACAAAATGTTAGGGAAAACTGACACTGATTAAAACTAGTAAAGTTAGAAAACACACTAAATTTGTATTTAAAAAGTAATTCTAATTATTTCTTGATCTACTTCCTATTTATGCCTAACTTTTATGAAATACAACACTATACCATTAAATGTTAACAGTTAACTTTTGTTTTTAATTAATTAATCTTTTTATTTTGGGCTGCACTGGGTCTTCGTTGCTGCGTGTAGGCTTTCTCTAGTTGCGGTCAGCAGGGGCTACCCTTCGTTGCAGTGCGTGGGCTTCTCATTGCGGTGGCTTCTCTTGTTGCGGAGCACGGGCTCTAGTCTTGCGGGCTTCAGTAGCTGTGGCACAAGGGCTCAGTAGTTGTGGCGCACGGGCTTAGTTGCTCTGTGGCATGTGGGATCTTCCTGGACCAGGGCTCAAACCCGCGTCCCCTTCCTTTGCAGGCAGATTTCTAACCACTGCGCCAGAAGGAAGTCCCAACAGTTAACTTTTTAAAAGTTTTATTCTACTAGAACAGTAAATTCTCTACATATTTGCTCAGTCTTTTAGCTTTCCTCTTTGTTGCAAGGTCATCAATTAACAAAGCATCGTTGGATACTCACAGTTTTCAAAAGAGAAAGTGGTGAGGTGATGTTGTGATTCCTGATGTGTATCTGCGACAGTCTGGAAAAAGTTCAGTACAGTGGCTTTCAATCTGGTTCAGTGATTAGCTTCTCCAAAAGCTGGATAGCTTTCTGTGTTTTAAGGTAGAATAACTGCCTGGTAATGCTAATAGTGCACCATAGTGATCATAGTATTCCACTGCCAGCTGTACTGAAATAAAACTTAGAATGGTCTCATCGCTCTATTTTGTCTTATTAATCAAAGCAGACTATCAAGTGGGTAGGTGTTTTTATAATTTTTAGAAATCAGAGGGCAGACAGCAGAAGCAAGAAGAACTACAATCCTGCAGCCTGTGGAACAAAAACCACATTCACAGAAAGATACACAAGATGAAAAGGCAGAGGGCTATGTACCAGATGAAGGAACAAGATAAAAACCCAGAAAAACAACTAAATGAAGTGGAGATAGGCAACCTTCCAGAAAAAGAATTCAGAATAATGGCAGTGAAGATGATCCAGGACCTCAGAAAAAGAATGGAGGCAAAGATCAAGAAGATGCAAGAAATGTTTAACAAAGACCTGGAAGAAATAAAGAACAAACAAACAGAGATGAACAAATACAATAACTGAAATGAACACTACACTAGAAGAAATCAATAGCAGAATAACTGAGGCAGAAGAATGGATAAGTGACCTGGAATACAGAATGGTGGAATTCACTGCTGCAGAACAGAATAAAGAAAAAAGAATGAAGAGAAATGAAGATAGCCTAAGAGATCACTGGGACAACATTAAATGCAACAACATTCACATTATAGGGGTCCCAGAAGGAGAAGAGAGAGAGAAACGACCAGAGAAAATACTTGAAGAGATTATAGTCAAAAACTTCCCTAACATGGGAAAGGAAAGAGCCACCCAAGTCCAGGAAGCGCAGCGAGTCCCATACAGGATAAACCCAAGGAGAAACACACTGAGACACATAGTAATCAAATTGGCAAAAATTAAAGACAAAGAAAAATTATTGAAAGCAGCAAGGGAAAAATGACAAATAACATACAAGGGAACTCCCATAAGATGAACAGCTGATATCTCAGCAGAAACTGTACAAGCCAGAAGGGAGTGGCATGATATACTTAAAGTGATGAAAGGGAAGAACCTACAACCAAGACTACTCTAACCGTCAAGGATCTCATTCACATTCGATGGAGAAATCAAAAGCTTTACAGACAAGCAAAAGCTAAGAGAATTCAGCACCACCAAATCAGCTCTACAACAAATGCTAAAGGAACTTCTCTAAGTGGGAAACACAAGAGAAGAAAAGGACCTACAAAAACAAACCCAAAACAATTAAGAAAATGGTCATAGGAACATACATATCGATAATTACCTTAAACGTGAATGGATTAAATGCTCCAACCAAAAGACACAGGCTTGCTGAATGGATACAAAAATAAGGCCCATATATATGCTGTCTACAAGAGACCCACTTCAGATGTAGGGACACATACAGACTGAAAGTGAGGGGATGGAAAAAGGTATTCCATACAAAAGGAAATCAAAAGAAAGCTGGAGGAGCAATACTCATATCAGATAAAATAGATTTTAAAATAAAGAATGTTACAAGAGACAGTGAAGGCCACTACATAATGATCAAGGGATCAATCCAAGAAGACGATATAACAATTATAAATATATATGCACCCAACATAGGAGCACCTCAATACATAAGGCAACTGCTAACAGCTCTAAAAGAGGAAATCGACAGTAACACAATAATAGTGGGAGACTTTAACACCTCACTTACACCAATGAACAGATCATGCAAAATGAAAATAAATAAGGAAACAGAAGCTTTAAATGTCACAATAGACCAGATAGATCTAATTGATATTTATAGGACATTCCATCCAAAAACAGCAGATCACACTTTCTTTTCAAGTGTGTATGGAACATTCTCCTGGATACATCACATCTTGGGTCACAAATCAAGCCTCAGTAAATTTAAGAAAATTGAAATCATATCAAGCATCTTTTCTGACTACAACGCTATGAGATTAGAAATCAATTACAGGGAGAAAAACATTAAAAACACAAACACGTGGAGGCTAAACAATACGTTACTAGATAACCAAGAGGTCACTGAAGAAATCAAAGAGGAAATCAAAAAGTACCTAGAGACAGATTACAACGAAAACACGATGATCCAAAACCTATGGGATACAGCAAAAGAAGTTCTAAGAGGGAAGTTTATAGCTATGCAAGCCTACCTCAAGAAACAAGAAAAACCTCAAATAAACAATCTAACCTTACACCTAAAGGAACTAGAGAAAGAAGAATAAACCAAACCCAAAGTTAGCAGAAGGAAAGAAATCATAAAGATCAGAGCAGAAATAAATGAAATAGAAACAAAGAAAACAATAGCAAACAAAGATCAATAAAACTAAAATCTGGTTCTTTGAGAAGATAAACAAAATTGATAAACCATTAGCCAGACTCATCAAGAAAAAGAGGGAGAGGACTCAAATCAATAAAATTAGAAATGAAAAAGGAGGAGTTACAACAGACATGGCAGAAATACAAAGCATCCTAAGAGACAACTATAAGCACCTCTTTGCCAATAAAATGGACAACCTGGAGTAAATGGACAAATTCTTAGAAAGGTATAACCTTCCAAGACTGAACCAGGAAGAAATAGAAAATATGAACAGACCAATCACAAGTTATGAAATTGAAACTGTGATTAAAAATCTTCCAACAGGGCTTCCCTGGTGGCACAGTGGTTGTGAGTCTGCCTGCCAATGCAGGGGCATGGGTTCGTGCCCTGGTCCAGGAGGATCCCACATGCCGCGGAACGGCTAGGCCTGTGAGCCATTGCCGCTGAACCTGCACGTCTGGAGCCTGTGCTCTGCAACGGGAGAAGCCACAACAGTGAGAGGCCTGCATACCTCAAAAAAAAAAAAAAATCTTCCAACGAACAAAAGCCCAGGACCAGATGGCTACACAGGCGAATTCTGTCAAATATTTAGAGAAGAGCTAACACTCAATCTTCCTAAACTCTTCCAAAAACTTGCAGAGGAAGGAGCACTCCAAAATTCATTCTATGAAGCCACCACCACCCTGATACCAAAACCAGACAAAGATACTACACAAAAAGAAAATTACAGACCAATATCACTGATGAATACAGATGCAAAAATCCTCAACAAAATACTAGCAAACAGAATCCAACAGCTCATTAAAAGGATCATACACCATGATCAAGTGGGAATTATCCCAGGGATGCAAGGATTCTTCAATATACGCAAATCAATCAATGTGATACACCACATTAACAAATTGAAGGAGAAAAACCATATGATCATCTCAATAGATGCAGAGAAAGCTTTTGACAAAATTCAACACCCAGTTATGAAAAAAACTCTCCAGAAAGTGGGCATAGAGGGAACCTACCTCAACATAATAAAGGCCATATATGACAAACCCACAGCAAACATCATTCTCAATGGTGAAAAACTGAAAGCATTTCCTCTAAGATGAGGAATGAGACAAGGATGTCCACTCTCACCACTATTATTCAACATAGTTTTGGAAGTCCTATCCACAGCAATCAGAGAAGAAAAAGAAATAAAAGGAATCCAAATTTGAAAAGAAGTAAAACTGTCACTGTTTGCAGATGACATGATACTATACATAGAGAATCCTAAAGATGCCACCAGAGAAGTACTAAAGCTAATTAATGAATTTGGTAAAGTTGCAGGATACAAAATTAATGCATGGAAATCTCTTGCATTCCTATACACTAATGATGAAAAATCTGAAAGGGAAATTAAGGAACACTCCCATTTACCACTGCAACAAAAAGAATAAAATACCTAGGAATAAACCTACCTCGGGAGACAAAAGACCTGTATGCAGAAAACTATAAGACACTGATGAAAGAAATTAAAGATGATACCAACAGGTGGAGAGATATACCATGTTCTTCTATTGGAACAATCAATACTGTGAAAATAACTATACTACCCGGAGCAATCTACAGATTCAATGCAATCCCTATCAAATTACCAATAGTACGTTTTACAGAACTAGAACAAAAAATCTTAAAATTTGTATGGAGACACAAAAGACCCTGAAAAGCCAAAGCAGTCTTGAGGGAAAAAAACAGAGCTGGAGGAATCAGACCCCCTGACTTCAGACTATACTATAAAGCTACAGTAATCAAGACAATATGGTACTGGCACAAAAACAGAAACATAGATCAACAAAACAAGATAGAAAGCTCAGAAAGAAATCCATGCATCTATGGTCAACTAATCTATGACAAAGGAGGCAAGGATATAAAATGGAGAAAAGACAGTCTCTTCAATAAGTGGTGCTGGGAAAACTGGACAGCTACATGTAAAAGAATGAAATTAGAACACTCCCTAACACCATACACAAGAATAAACTCAAAATGGATTAGAGACCTAAATGAAGACTGGACACTATAAAACTCTTAGAGGAAAGCATAGGAAGAACACTCTTTGACATAAATCACAGCAAGATCTTTTTTGATCCACCTCTTAGAGTAATGGAAATAAAAACAAAAATAAACAAATGGGACCTAATGAAGCTTCAAAGCTTTTGCACAGCAAAGGAAACCATAAACAAGACGAACAGACAACCCTCAGAATGGGAGAAAATATTTGCAAAAGGAATTAACAAAGGATTAATTTCCAAAATATATAAACAGCTCATGCAGCTCAATATTAAAGAAACAAACAACCCGAATCCAAAAATGGGCAGAAGACCTAAATAGACATTTCTCCAAAGAAGACATACAGATGGCCAAGAAGCACATGAAAAGCTGCTCAATATCACTAATTATTAGAGAAATGCAAATCCAAACTACAATGAGGTATCACCTCACACCAGTTAGAATGGGCATCATCAGAAAATCTACAAACAACAAATGCTGCAGAGGGTGTGTAGAAAAGGGGACCCTCTTGCACTGTTGGTGGGAATGTAAACTGATACAGCCACTATGGAGAACAGTATGGAGTTTCCTTCAAAAACTAGAAATAGAATTACCATATGATCCAGTAATCCCACTACTGGGCATATACCCAGGGAAAACCATAATTCAAAAAGACACATGCACCACAATGTTCATTGCAGTGCTATTTACAATAGCCAGGTCATGGAAGCAACCTAAATGCCCATTGACAGACGAATGGATAAAGAAGATGTGGTACATATATACAATGGAATATTACTCAGCCATAAAAAGCCATATTCAATGGCTGAATATTACTCAGCCATTGAGTCATTTGTTGAGACGTGGATGGATCTAGAGACTGTCACACACAGTGAAGTCAGTCAGTAAGAGAAAAACAAATATCGTATATTAATGCATGTATGTAGACCTAGAGAAATGGTACAGATGAACTGGTTTGCAGGGCAGAATTTGAGACACAGATGTAGAGAACAAACGTATGGACACCAAGGTGGGAAAACCGCAGTGGGGTGGGGATGGTGGTGTGCTGAATTGGGCGATTGGGATTGACATGTATACACTGATATGTATAAAATTGATGACTAATAAGAACCTGCAGTACTAAAAAACAAACCAACCAAAAAAACAACTAATATCAAACTTTCTTTGGGTTATCTGTATGGAAATATGTTAATATAAATGTTTCAGACATTAAAAAAAAAAATTTTTTTTTTTCGCTGCCTTGGGTCTTCACAGCATATGGTATCTTCCCGGACCAGGGCTCAAACCCATGTCCCCTGCATTGGCAGGCAGATTCTTAACCACTGAGCTACCAGGGAAGCCCCACTTACAAAGCTCTCTATGATCACTTTCCACTCTTGCTACTAAGTCCCCACATATACTCCAGTCCATTTAGTAAGAGAGGAAATAAGGTATAAATACTGGAAACGAAAAGAAAAAACATTGATACATGTATTATCTACACAGTAAATGTCAAATGCATCTAAAGAAAAAAATATTAAAATTAATGATACTAAAAAATGATACAAATGAATTTATTTACAAAACAGACTGAATGCACTGAATCAGAAACCTTTATATGTTGCTGTGTTTCCAGTAGGAAGAATACCTGGGGTTCAGGATCCAAGCAGTGGCTCCAATCCACATCATTCCTGATGACTCCCTGGAGACCTCTGTGCTTTCTGTCCCTGCAACTCTGGGCTCTTCATGGTTAGACATCTTGGTCCCTAAAAGTGGCCCACTCTTGCCAGGGGATACAGCAAGTGTCCTTCTAGACTACAAACTATTGCTGTGGACTTTTGGGCTGCATGCAACTAGCAAGCAAGTAAACGAGTCACCATCTTGGCAGGGGCAATTGATGTGGATGAACAGAAGGTAAGGCTGCTCTTGGATTAAGAGAGAAGGGAGGAACATGCATGGAATTTAGATGATCTACTTGGACACTTCTTGGTACTCCCTTGCCGAGTTGTGACTGAATGGCTTAGTGCAGCAACTTAAACCTTTTGTGCTCCCAAATCTTTCAGTATCTGCGTACTGCAGGACCCAACTAACAAACTGATTATGTTGTTTAGGTCTACTATATTCTTAATTTTTTTTGTCCACTTTAATCTATCTAGGTTTGGGAGATGTTTGTTAAAGTCTCCCCTATTAATGTGTCTATTCATCCTTTTATATCCTGTAGTTTTGCTTTAGAAAGTTGCTGCTTTAGTAAATGACATCCTCAGCTTGTACAGTTCCTACATGCACGATTTTCAGTTACCATGTTTTAATTAATTAACATTGGTCCTCAACAACACGGTTCAAATTTCACTTATGATGGTATATTAACTGTGAGTAATTTCATAAAGTGCAAATTACGTGGCTAGTTCTTCAGTCCACAAATCACTAAATAACAGATGTGTGTCATGATCAGTGACCAATTATGTAACTTCTTTCAGAGTCTGTTGGTCTTTGGTTTTTTTGCTTTTGTTTCTTTTGGCCACACCAAGTGGCTTGTGGGATCTTAGTTCCTTGACCAGGGATCGAACCAGCGTCTTCGGCAGTGAAAACACACAGTCCTAACCACTGGACCGCCAGAGAATTCCCCAGAGTCTGTTGGTGATTGGACATTGCACATCTGTTGCTCAGTTCGGGACGGAGAGCAAAGCGTGTAGTCGTGCTGTCTCCTTGTCTCCCAGTGATAAACCCATGTGACATTTTACAAAAATGGATAATCAAAAGAGGGAATGGCCAACAAAGATAAAAATGCAGCAAAGGGCTTCCCTGGCGGCGCAGTGGTTAAGAATCCGCCTGCCAATGCAGGGGCCATGGGTTCAAGCCCTGATCCGGGAAGATCCCACATGCCGCAGAGCAACTAAGCCCGTGTGCCACAACTACTCAGCCTGTGCTCTAGAGCCCACGAGCCACAACTACTGAGCCTGTGTGCCACAACTACTGAAGCCCGAGTGCCTAGAGCCTGTGCTCCACAATGAGAAGGCACCGCAATGAGAAGCCCATGCACCATCATGAAGAGCAGCCCCCGCTTGCCACAATTTGAGAAAGGCTGTGCGCAGCAATGAAGACCCAACACAGCCAAAATATATATATATAAGTAAATAAAAAATAAGTAAATTAAAAAAAAATTTTTTTAATGCAGCAAAGGAACTAAAGTGATAATGCTGGAAGTGAAATTTGGGTAAAATCTAGATGTTATACAAGTTATACTGGAGTTATAGGAGTAGTAGTTAACTATGGAATTGTTGACACCACTGATATTTGAGAGAATGCATGTCAGAGGAAGCTAGTGAAGGCAAATTTCAAAAAAGAAAAAAAAAAGTGGTTAAGATGAATGTCCCAGAAGGAATGCCACTGCCAAAAATCTTCACACTAAAGGAACTCTTGGAAGTATTTCACAACTTTGGAACACAAAGGGTAAAATTTTGGAAGCTGATCCAAACTTAGAAATATGACAATTTGCCAAGGCACAGAAAAGATGCTCACTCTGTATAAGTTATACAGAGAGGCAGACATGCTTGACGTTATTTTCTAGATGTTTTTGAAAAAAAAAAAAAACTTGAATTTTCAATGTTTCTAATGTTATAAGTTACACTGTACTACATAAATGTTTTACTATTTTCATTTCCCAATACATTTATAACTGACAGTTTGTTTTTATACTGTCATTTATAACATTTATAACAGAGTTTGATTTGAGCAAAATTTTTAAAGGCCATGGAACAACTGTATCTTTTTAATTAATTTTATTTATCGCTGCGTTGGGTCTTTGTTGCTGCATGCTGGCTTGCTTTCTCTAGCTGTGGGGAGCGGGGGCTACTCTTCGTCGCAGTGCATGGGCTTCTCGTTGCAGTGGCTTCTCTTGTTGTGGAGCACTGGGCTCTACGCGCGTGGGTTTCAGTAGTTGTGGCACACGGGCTTAGTTGCTCTGCGACATGTGGGATCCTCCTGGACCAGGGCTCAAACCCATGTCCCCTGCATTGGCAGGCGGATTCTTAACCACTGTGCCACCAGGGAATCCCCAATGGTATCTTTCCCATTGATGCTAAGATTGCTCTGTATGGTTTCAGCTTGCGTGGACATATATGCAGTAATTCACTACTGTACAAAGTGAGGACTGCCTGTATTTGGTCCCAATTTCTTCACATCCTCACCAACACATTATCTGTCTTTTTGAAAATAGCCATCCTTGTGGGTATGAAGTGGTATCTCATTGTGGTTTTGATTTGTGTTTCCCTAATGACTAATGCACATCTTTTCATATACTTACTGGTAATTTGTACATCTTCTTTGGAGAAAAATTCTGTTCAAATCTTTTGCCCATTTTCAAATTTATTTATTTATTTTTGACTGCATTGGGTCTTCATTGCTGTGTGCCTGATTTCTCTAGTTAAGGCAAGTGGGGGCTACTCTTCATTGCAGTGTGTGGGCCTCTCATTGCAATGGCTTCTCTTGTTGTGGAGCAAGGGCTCTAGGTGCGTGGGCTTCAGTAGTTGTGGCACGTAGGCTCAGTAGTTGTGGTGCACAGGCTTAGTTGCTCCACAGCATGTGGGATCTTCCCGGACCAGGGCTCGAACCTGTGTCCCCAGCATTGGCAGGCGGAGTCTTAACCATTGCGCCACCAGGGAAGCCTCCATTTTTAAATTAGGTTCATTTCTTTAATTTTCATCTGAATCTATTTGTTAACTCAGCTGATTATTTAAAAAGTAGGTGAGTTAAGCCCATCTACGTTTGTTGATTAGTCTGAATTTTGTTATATTGTTTCACTATGTAGTTTATTTTCTTTGCCTCCCCCCCTTTTGATATTGTGTGTAGTTCTAGTTGTAAACTTTATTCTGATTTTATATAATACTCTCAGTACTCTTTCTTTAAATTCTCTGTTGCTTCCCTAATATGTAAGCCATTTTGAAACTACCTCTTAGGGCCCCTTCTTTCTATGTAGCTGCTAGCTTTATCCTATTGTCAGTTTGTGTAGTTTTTATTTCTTGATTTCTCAGCTTCAAGTGCTATCTTTTTACTTCTATGTAATGCTCCAGACGCACAGGCTCAGCGGCATGTGGGATCCTCCAAGACCGGGACACGAATCCGTGTCCCCTGCGTCGGCAGGCAGACTCCCAACCACTGCGCCACCAGGGAAGCCCTCAGTGAGCTTATTTAACTTTCCACCTACTCATCCCTTTGCTCCCATCTTTTGTTGGTTGTAATAATTTTGCATTATTTTGATAATGTAAAATTATCTGATTTTGGCTTATTCCCACCCCCATCTGTAATCTTAATTCTTACAGTTGAACATATGCATATATATGTAAAATATGCATCTTAAAAACTATTTACTGATAGACTGTATGGTCAAAATGTTTGGAGACCATTACACTAAATACCTATGTCTTTTAAAGAATTTGTCTGGGCTGACAAAGATAACTTTTAGCTATAGCTCCTTTCTAGGTATACTTTTTTATACTTCAAACCCAAATCCCCAAACATGAGAAGTCCCTTTTTTCTTTTTAAATATACACATATAAGATATTTTATTTCAAAAAGCACAGAACATTATACAAGTTTTAAATTTACATTTTGCAATAAAAGATATCAATATATGCATTATTTGTATCATGGATGGAATTTGAATCAGTGGTATAAATATGTGGCAGTCACTAAATATAGATCATCATCACAGTGAACCAAAATGCATAGTTGTTATGAAATGACAAATGACCACTAAAGGGTGAACTCAGCCCATACACCACGATAATAAATTAGTTATACAGATATATGTTTTTCTTCACTGTATCATTAAAATTCCTGCTAGCCCCTCACCAAACATTCAAAAAACACAGTTTTGGAGCCATCCTGTTGAACCAGTTCCTCCACATACTACACTAAAGAAAATAAAGTGACTTTTTGCTCATTTTTAAGTAAACTTCATATGCTTAATTAAACTGTTTCCAATGATGAAGGCAAACAACTAGGATATTTGAATATAATTAGAAATCCCTTGGGCTGGGGGCAGCACTGAGAGATGTATGTTCATCTACAGTGCAGAGATCTGAATCAATCTCAGGAAATGGAACTCAATAGGAAATGGGTTCTTTGGCAGTAAAGATCTGACTGGCCATTGCAGGACAGTCCCTCTGGCAGCTTGAGAGCTTAACCGTAGAATTTATGAAGTGGATAGAAAAAGCTTAGAAATAAAAAATCAATTTATCTTTGCTAAACTGGGACCAATCAATTAGGGCAGAAGTCAGCATCTTCTGTTGCCTAGGCTGGCTCAGACTTCCCAGTCAGACAATCCACCCAACAAAATTATATAAGAAGTAAAAGGAAATGTTATAATCATTTAATCATACTGGCAAATTTGACAAACTGAATACTAAAATTTGTAATCCTCACCCATCAATAGTTAGAAACTGTTTATTGGAGTTGTATCTATTTTCTGATACCTTCTGAATAATAATTATTCAGGTAGAGAAACATGATTGTGATTCTGATGCCTGTTCATGCCAATCCCTTATTGTAAAATCCAGAATTTCTTTACTTTACATAAAAATACCATAAAAATCTAACCCAAAATGTGCATCATCAATCACTTTGCAAATATATTTTTATTTGCTTGCCTTTGCTGAGCAAAAAGAAGGTAGGAAAACATTTATACACATACATGACTATGGTCACCAAAGGCAAAATAAGACGGTCTTTGAATGTATCTTTCGAACTCCTAACATTACCCCAGAGACAACAGAAGCTAAAACATAAGATTTCAATCTATCTTCTGCCTGCTGTTTTATATCATAAGTTCTTGATATAAAAAGTTAAAGCCAAAAACCAAGAAGTCTATGCACAGATGCCGGAGAGCTCTGTTATTTATGAACAAGATGGCTCAACCACAGCATGTTTTAACAGGACACAGACTACTGACCACATGGCTTTTTTTGTTGGTTATACTATTCATATATCCAGAGTTTATGAAAAGTTTGCACACAGATAACAAATGAAGGATCTGTCTTACAAAGACACAGAATGTTACAGAACAGGCTTAAATCTGATTGTTCTAATTTACAGCTGCCATGATCCATTCATTGGGGGAATTTTCTTATCCTCATTCTATAGATAGTTTACATCAGAACTGCATCAGGTTTCTGAGTCAAATAGAGTCATGTCACAATCAAGAGATAAGTGAACTTATTTTAAAAACTTGCCTTTGGAAAATGGAAAGTATAATTTCAAAATGCAATAAAGCTAATCCTCACCATCAGAGGTGAGGACTGCAGGCTTTGTTTCATCAGGGATAAATAATAAATACATTATCCTAACTCTTCTTGAGGTCTACAGTAGGAAAAAAAAAAGCTTTTCCACACTGGCAGAAATTTGCCTTAGAAATGGAAACTTTGTCCATATAGAAATATAGTTTAATTTCTGGCTGAAACAGTAAGTGGCACTTTAGGGGCATTTCCTTAAGAGAGAAATTATAAAATTTTTACTTTTTGGAAAACTTTCTCAATTGAAGTACACTGCATGGTTTCTGAATTTCTCTTTAGCTGCAAGGAAGACTAACACAGATTATTAAATCTTGTCAGTGATCCATTAGATAAATTAAATTTGGGGGGGAAACACCAAATACAAATTGTAGAAGAGTCAACCAACATATAAGAATGCCCACAACTGCTTGATGTGACTTCATTTATCAGGTGGATGAAGTGCAGTGGGACAGATTACGAAGGGAAATAAGTTTTCTGGAACTATTAGCAGAATCAGACACTTGGGGGTGAAGAAGCATTTCTTTAGTGTTCTGGAACATAAAATAGATTAATCTATGTCTTTTTTTTTTTTTTGCTTTAAGCATATGTTCATTAATTGAAAGAAATATTCCATTAAGGAATATTTTATTGATGTATGTGAATCTGGACATGGAGCAAAAGACCCTCCAACCCTTCCCCAGCCCTCAATAAGGTCTCCATAATTTTGAATCAGTCTTCATTACTGTCTTCATTCGTGATTCTCCCCAGGCAGAGTTGGAGCTCACAGTAACTGCCAGTTGAATCCGAATAACATCTGATTAGTTTCCTGGCTCCTAGCAATCTCTTCTATGATGCAGTGTTGCTGCCACACCAAATGGAGCTTCCGATACCGCTCACGAGATAAATGAAGGGGGTTGCCCCTCCTTCAGGGGGAGAAAAAAACATGTAAGCTTGAATCAAATAACTACTACATCTTTATTGTTTAAATTAGTCTGAACTTTTGAGATGTTCTTGGAACTGGGAGGAATCACCAGGACAAGGTTTTAAAAGGTATATTTTCCCTTCACCACTGATCACTATGAACTCGATAAGTTACTTAGCTAATGAAGAAGAAACTTACTCCTTGATTATTCAGAAAAATAGGTCAAGTATACCATGGGCATTATGGGATCCCATTTAAATGGCTAGAAAGGTTTATAACTTGAAGCAGTTCTATTCTTTTTAGAGTGGTTAGCCTGAGTAGGTCTTTAATGGCTTTCTGGCCTCTTATAGTTTATCCAGCTTTGATTTCTGATCTTTGGACGGTAGAGGTTAGGTCTGAGGTGTAACACTAAGCCCTCAAATTATACGCTGCTCCTCAGAAATACTTAGTTATTATTGTCTTTATGACACAACAAACTTGCTGGTGATTAGCAAGTATTTAAATAAAATTACTCCACACCAATTCTAAGGTTGCACAGTTTGTAACACTGTATAACAGCTAATCCAAAATGACTGAAGTTTGGCTGTTGCCAATGATGGAGAACTGTGAGACTCTCATCCCTGGGGCACTAACATGTCTCAGCTGGTTAGGTATTTTCATATTGCCTAACTAACTTAAAAATTCTGCTTCTTTGTACCTTTCTGGAACAACACAGGCCTCTTATCCTCAATCATTAACTACTTTCACCACCCACCTTTTTCTTCCTGAATCCAAAGACTTTCTCTATACAGGTCAAAAGCTGTTACAATAAAAACAAATCTCCTTATGAACAAAGAGGTTCTAAGCCTCATCCAATAAGCCGATTCATTCTGAATAATATATTGGGATGATGAAAAAGTTCGGATTTTTCCGTTAAGATGTTACAAAAATCCTGAACAAACTTTTTTGGCCAACCCAAAATTTCAAAAGAACAAACTTTTAGTTAAACAAAAAGAGCTTATGGTAAGGGGATCTAATCTTTAACTATATGTACTTTTGGGACCATTGTGGCCTTACCTCCTTTTTCTCATACCCATGAGTGGTACTCCAGTTCCTAACACCAGTGAAGGATACAGAAAATTACAGGATTCTAAGCATTTTTGCTAATGTTTAAAAGCAAAGAAGGCTGACATAGCTGGCTAATAAAAAGTTTCAAGTATTGCAATGGAAACAATGAATATCCATTTTAAACCAAACTCCCTCACTGGATACTACAGATTTCTTTCTTTTATACATCAGCGTCAATTAAACCTTCTAAGTAATTCTGAAGAAAGGTTGATTAAAAATAATAAAGCATTCAAACATTAGGATGGCGGGGGTCTAAAAATTTTGGAGAAGCACAAACTTGTTGAAAATTATGTGTTACATTTAGGATGGCATCATATTTAATATTTTCAATTTATAGCTATTTAAAAATATCTCTCAGTATTAGCTTTTGTGTTTAAAGAGCTGCCACCATCCATGTACAATAATGTGAGTAAAATTTTAAAAACTTACTTCAGGCCAGGGTCTGTTTCTCCATATTCATCCAAATAAGGGGCTGGATAGGCACAGCCTCTGGCTTTACCTTCAACCAGGACTACTCTACATTCTCTGATTCTAAGGGACAAAACAACCAACAGAAATATTACTAAGTGCATGTATGCAAATGACAGGCACTGTGTCAAAGTTAATCTAGAGAAAAGACATGGTATCTGTTAAGAATTCAGTATAAAGACAATATAGACAAACAGACTAAATCGTGTTTTGTCTAAATAAAAGAGAATGAACATTGTTATTTTTGTTGAAGCTATGGGAAAGGATCAATGGACTCAGGGAAATGGGATCAGTCAGTAATACTGACTAAATATACTGAAGAGAGGAAGGAGACTGTCCTATGTGAACCATAGGTACCCTGGAAGATGGTGGCTGGGGTTGTTTCTGTTCTATTTCCTGACCTATGACCTGGAGCGGGGGAGGGAGCTTAACAGAAGAATAGAACCACATCTCCTAGTCTGATAACCCTGGGCCAGAAAGAAGGTCATCTATGGAAGTGTCAAGCCTTTTCTGGTTAGAGCCAGCCTCCAACAGTGCACATTATAAAGAACCACTGTAACCCTGAAGGTACTTGGGACTCTTACAGCAGAGAAATGGAAAAATAAAAAATAATGTTCGTGTACATAAGAGATAAGTACTCTAGAGAGAAATTATAAAATAAACAGTTGGAATAGGTAGTGGGTTTAATCGCTGTAGGTACCCTAGAAGAAAATAGGTGTTTGGGCTTTGCTTGCATACACTTATTCTCCTTGTTCCAACAGATGCTGATTGGCAGTGATTACATATTCCCTAGTGAGTGAGATGTTTGGGTTTATGTAAACAGAAACTAGATTACATGGGGAGAATGGAAAGAAAGAGCACATGCATCCACTTTGAATTTTTTCTCTCTCTCAGGAAACTTGCACTCTTCTTTCATAAATATGAGAGACTATTGGTCCGTTCTCAGTCATTTGCTAAGACACCAGGGAAAACAATGGTTGGTTGGTAGAAGAAGTGAAGCAAATTAAAACATTCAAAGGACAACATAAAGTAACAATGTACATGTCCTTTGAAAATACAAGTTTTAGGACTCTAAACTCTTTCACTATACCTGATTTTTACACAATACCAGAGTAATCAATATAAAGCCTATCCTATTTCACGTTTCCATTTTTTTTTTACCATCTTTATTGGAGTATAATTGCTTTACAATGTGTTAGTTTCTGCTGTATAACAAAGTGAAGCAGCTATACGTATACATATATCCCCATATCCCCTCCCTCTTGCATCTCCCTCCTACCCTCCCTATCCCAACCCTCTAGGTGGTCACAAAGCACCGAGCTGATCTCCCTGTGCTATGCGGCGGCTGCTTCCTACTACTTATCTATTTTACATTTGGTAGTGTATATATGTCAATGCTACTCTCTCACTTCATCCCAGCTTACCCTTCCCCCTCCCTGTGTCCTCAAGTCCATTCTCCACGTCTGCATCTTTATTCCTGTCCTGCCCCTAGGTTCATTAGAACCTTTTTTTTCTTAAAGATTCCATATATATGTGTTAGTGTATGGTATTTGTTTTTCTCTTTCTGACTTACTTCACTCTGTATGACAGACTATAGGTCCAACCACCTCAATACAAATAACTCAGTTTCATCTCAAGTCTACCATATTTGTTTAAGGTTTTCCACAAATAATGAAAATGTGAACAGATTCCAATTTTTAACTCCTTATTTTTCAAACTACTTACTTCATATTTTTTAAACTATTATTTACATTTGAGAAGATACTTAAGTATCTTTTCAAATGCAATTGCATGTGAATAACAGGTCTATGCTCTAACTTCTGACAGATCATATCCTATCAACATACTGTCCTGCCATGATGGCCTCCAGACTGGATTCAGATTCCCTAAGTTCATTATGAAGCTTCCTACTTACTTAAGGAAAATGCAGACTCCAGCTCCACAGTGAAGGGCATGAAAAATGCAAGCTCCCATCTCTTCTCCATTCACAATTTCTTGGCAGCAAATGTTCTGAGAACACAGTATGGCTCCGCAGAAAAGACAGAGGACAGGGTGCTTTCGCTCGTCATCTGCAGACCGTGGGCACCTCAAAAGGGAAGAAAACATTCAGTATGGTGGAGAAATAATAAAAGCATGATATAATCAGTTAGCAGTGTTTTAGATGTATTAGCAGTGTTTTCATCACTGGCTGCTTTGCAGCGAAGAAAGCTCTTAAAACACAAGGAAACATTTAATTAGATGATTCCTTTTTAATACTTTTCCTTAAGAAGATAACAAAAAGTCTTCTGATTAATTCATAGTAAGAAAATTTATTTTTAAATATGCAGTGTTCTGCGAATTCCCACAAAGTGTGGCACTTAAATATGCCTTGAGATTGAGATGCATTTAGAGAATCCAGTCTTCATCTGACACGACCAATTTACAGTCAGCTCCCCCTCTGGATTGGTTTAGTCAATCTTGTGTCTCAATGTTGGAGCAATGACCTTGAAGGTATACAATTACTGTTGTTGTTTTAACCACAATTTTCAGTAAGGGTTTAAACACATTTCCCCCACTTCTTTGAAGTATTGAGATCTTTAGGGTTGAAAGGGGAGACTGCAGTCTTTGAGCTGACACACCTTTCCACCTGTGAAACACAGCCAAGTCTTGGGAAAGAAAAAGTGACAAAGTTTACTTGTTTGAACCAAGTAGTACTATGAGATATGGCCATTTGACACAGTGGCATGCTAGAGCCTTGCTATAATGCCCCCAAGAGGAGTATCACTCTCTGAATTAAAGTGATAATGGCTATCTTTGTAAAAGGAGCTTCTTATACTCCTATCTCTGCTGTATAATGGACATAAAGCAAGCATCAATTTGGACAGAAAAAAATAAATGCAACCCCAGGAGAGATCCATTGATGTCCACAATTGGGTCAGAATAAAGAGCACCAAAACAAATCTCTAATATGGTATTAACAGTTTATTCTCTGATGCCCACTTTCTTAGGCAAGATAAGAAAATCACTATTCTCTACACACGAGCAGAGGGACTCCCTGCATAGGTATTCCATTCCTGTCTCCTGTAGATGAGAGGGTTATTTTCACTCCCTGGGTGTTGCTCTTTTTGGATAAAGCCAACATCTTTAACTTTTAGCACAGGATGGCTGAGTCCCATCCTATAGAGGAAAATGGGAGTGATGCCCCTGAAATACAGTACTGACCAGCCACCCTCCTATATTAGAGATGACTCAGTCTTAATGGAAACTAGTAGTAACAATAAAACTGGAAGAGAGCATAAGATTTATTATTATTTTTACTTGAAACCAGTAAGTACTAATATCATTCAGGAGCATCGTCACTGTGATTAATGATTAACACTCTTCTCAGAGCCAACAGCATGATACCCTTGAATGACTAGAAAACAATATCTATTCACAGGGTGTCTGTGATACCAATGCAGCCCCAAGATTAGGAAAATCACTGAATTTGGAGCTGGACGCAGTCTCTGAAATCATCCAGCTAATTTTTGGAGGGCTGAGAGGTAAAGTGATTCAGTCACTTCTTTAGTTGGCTGACCTTAATCTGCCTGAGACAAGCAGCAAGGGAGCTGAAATTGAGGTCAGTTCTAACTGGTAATAGAGGCTGAACTATGGGCTGCCCAAGCCCCTGATGGGCCAGTTAAACCCCCTGGCTTTGTGGCTCAAAGCAATGGTTATAACTAAATAAGAGAATTTCCTTAGTCATTCTGTAGGGTGGTGATTCTCAGAGTGGGCCAAAGAAGGGCTCTTCAAGCCCTTAAGATGACCCTGAAATGCAATCTCTCCTTTTGAGTCCTTCAAATGACAGCAAGTTATTTAACATATAGTTATAAAGACTAAGTCACCTTATAGATCAAGGCAGTTAACTGGAATTATTAATTAGTATCCTTAAATTTGAGAGTTAGTTGTGTTTACTGAGAGCTCTAATTAAGTTTAGTAAGAAGTTTAGCTGTTGCACAAAGCTCAGGAACATTACAAAACGCCTAACTGAGCTTTGGAATTTCTGTAATTCGGGAAAACAATGCCTTGTCACCAGTACATTATCAACGGAGTCTTGAATAGGCTTTGATTTTCAAGCTACTGAGATTCTTGCCTTTTAATTACTAGTTACTGCTAGTTCCACGTCATCATTATCAGTTTGGTTTGCTATGGGTGATGTGTGATGCTACTGGATTGTCAAGGATACAGAACTACATCAATAATAATTTTGGCTTATTATTTTCAAGATGATGCATTGTGATTCAAATATGAAATATTCACAAACCAATGGCTGAAGCAGATACAAATATGATTTCTCCATTCAGTGACATTTCACTGGTGGTGTGCTGCTCATTAATTTATGCTATTCAAATAACTTGCATCATATTACAGAAGGCAAAACAAAAATTACTGTTAACCTTATTGAACATAATTTTATCACAGAGCATCATGGGTTTAAGCTCATGTTGTTCTCTTATAAAGGTAATTCATACATGGTATTAGCAATGAGCACAATGTAACTTGTTTTTATTGCTTCTCACTAGTCTTTATCAGCCAGTATTTTTTTGATTTGAAAGTGATCAGTGAAAGGGAAGATGAAGATAAAAGGAAGTTTAGGAAACACTGCTTTAGAGTAGTGTTTAATCTGATTGAGGTAGGAGGAACATGGTGCCAGAAAAGGCTAAGGGGCTAAAAGGCTATTCCTCTTTCCAGTACCCAGGCTTGCACTTTGAGTCACAATGTTATCTGTTTTACTGTTATAATGAGCTTCCATATAAGATTGTGTTTGGGAAAAAAAAGTGTTCTTCAGTGTCATTTCAGTGAATGAATGTGGTCACCACACTGTAATGCATGTAAAACAGTGTTTAAAGACACATGTATAAAAGATATTTCTAAGACTGCTACTTGCTTGGGAAGTTGAGAACAGTGAGGTTCCTGTACCAGAACAACTACTGATCTGGCAAGAACTGTCTGAAGCAATTATTCTGCGAACTCAGAGTCAGGACAAACACTTGCAGTGTCCAGAGGAGTGCTTGACAAAAATGAGGCTAGTAAATTTCAGTGAATTTTGGCATTCTGTGTAGTGGTTACCATCCCTTATCCCCCAGCCCCACAGCAGGTAGCTATGGGGGTGGCTGCCCACAATCCTGGTGCAGCATGCTGGTGCCAAGGTGGGCAAGAGGGACCTTGTGTTCAAAAATTAGGGTTGTATGTTTAGTTTTGCCTGGCAGTTCACTGAGGGGCTGGCACAGAAACTAACCATTGTTTCAGCTCCTTGGCGGTGATGGTAGTAGAGGGGATTTAAAGAGGTAGATAGTCTTTATATCTTTTCTTCTCTCTTTTTTTTTTTTTCTTATTGCGTCCAGGCATTTAAGGAAATCTCTGTCAGTTACTGGCTGACCACAGAGATAATGGAACAGAGACTTCAGTGAACACACAACGAATAGAGTCTTTGCACAAATAGTTTGGAAAAGTCACTAAAACAAACAGATAACTACAGCCTTATCAAGCAACAATGGTTAATTCCTGGGATGTGGTAAGAATCTGATTTCCAGAGTTATTACGTTACAATACTCAAAATGTCCCATTCTCAACAAAGCTTACAAAGAAACAGAAAAGTATGGCCCATTCACAGGAACCCAAAAAGAGACTGACAGAAATCATCCCTAAGGAAGCCCAGCCATGAGACATAATAAACAAAGACTTTAAATTAACTCTCCTAAATATGCTCTTTGAAAGAAACCATTAACAACAAAAAAAAAACCCTAGTGGAAATCAGGAAAGTTGCAGGGTACAAGATCAACAGACAAAAATCGGTTGTGTTTAAATACACCAGCAGGGCTTCCCTGGTGGTGCAGTGGTTAAGAATCCGCCTCCCAATGCAGGGGACACGGGGTTCGAGCCCTGGTCCAGGAAGATCCCACATGCCGCGGAGCAACTAAGCCCGTGCACTACAACTACTGAGCCTGCTCTCTAGAGCCCGCGAGCCACAACTACTGAAGCCCATGCGCCTAGAGCCCATGCTCTGCAACAAGAGAAGCCACTGCAATGAGAAGCCTGCGCACCGCAACAAAGAGTAGCCCCTGCTCACCACAACTAGAGAAAGTCCGCGTGCAGCAACGAACACACAATGCAGCCAAAAATAAATAAATACATACATACATACATACACCAGCAATGAACAATCCAAAAAGGAAATTAAGAAAACAATTTCATTTACAATAGCTTTCAAAAGAATAAAATACCTACGAATAAATATAATCAAGGAGGGAAAAGTCTTGTACGCTGAAAACTACAAAACATCACTGAATGAAATTCAAGCAGGCCTAAGTATAGAAGGCATCCATGTTCATGGACTGGAAGACTTAATATTGTTAAGAAGGCAACACTCTTCAAAGCGATCTATAGATTAATGCAATCTCTATTAAAATCCCAACTGCCTCTTTTGCAGAAATGAAAAAGCCAATTCTCAAATTCCAATTTAATCGCAAAGGACCCGAAATAGTCACAACAATATTGAAAAAGAAAAAGTTGGAAAGCTCTCATGTTACGATTTCAAAGCTTACTACAAAGGTACAGTAATTAAAAAATGTGGTACTAGCATAAGGATAGACTTATAGACCAATGGAACAGAACTGAGAGTCCAGAAATAAACCCAAACATCTGTGACCAACTGATTTTCAAAGCAGGTGCCAAAACTATTTAATGAGGGGGAAAAAACAGTCTCCAAAAATGGTGCTGGGACAACTGGAAACCACATGGAAAAAAGAATGAAGTTGTACCTCTTACCTTATTCCAAAAATTAATTCAAAACAGATTCACAGCCTAAATATGAGCTAAAACTATAAAATTATTTGGAAAAAACATGGGAATAAATCTTCATGATCTCAGATTTGGCAACAAATTCTTAGTTTTGATACCAAAAGCACAAGCAACAAAAGAAAGAAACATAAGATGGACTCATACATCAAAGGACACTATGAAGAATATGAAAACACAACTTATAGGAGGAAATATTTGCAAATTAAAATCTAATAAGGGTTTAATATCCAGAAAATAAAAAGAACTCTTACAACTCAACAACAAAAAAGATAGTCCAATTATAAAATGGGCTTGGGATTGCCATATATACACTAATATGTATAAAATAGATAACTAATGAGAACCTGCTGTATAGCACAGGGAACTCCACTTCGCTGTACAGGAGAAACTAATACAACATTGTAAAACAACTATACCCCAATTAAAAAATAAAAAAATAAATGAAAAATAAATAAACAAAATGGGCAAAAAACTTGAACACATATTTCTCCAAAGAACATATACAAATCTGTAACAAGCACACAAAAAGATGTTCAACATCCTTGATCATTAAGGAAATGTATATCAAACCGCAGTGAGCTACCATTTTTCACCCACTGGGATCGCTTTAATTAAAAAACAAACAAACAAACGAGAAAATAAAAGGTGCTGGTGAGAATATGGAGAAATAGGAGCCCTCATACATTCTGGTGGGAATGTAAAATGGTGCAGCCATTGTGGAAGACAGTTTAATGGTTCCTCAAAATGTTAAACATAGGATTACCATAATGACCCAACATTCTACTCCTAGGTATATATACCCAAGAAAAATTAAAATATATGTCCTACCAGAAACTTGTACATGAATGTTTATAGGAGCATTATTCATAATAGTCAAAAGAGGGAAACAACCTAAATGCCCACCAATGGATGAATAGATTAATGAACTTTGGTATATACATACAATGAAATATTATTTAGCCAAGAAAGGAATGAAGTACTGATACATCCTACAACTTGAATGAACCTCAAAGACATACTAAGTGAAGAAAGTCAGACACAAAAGGTCATAGATTGTATGATTCCTTTTATATAATATATCTAGAATAGGCAAATCCATGGAGACAGAAAGCAGATTATCAGTTACTACAGAATCGGGAAAGAGCGGGATGGAGAATGATTATTTAGTGGATGCAAGGTGTTTCCCTGGGGTGATCAAAAAGTTTTGAAATTAGAGAGAAACAGTGGTGGCACAACATTGGCAATACACTAAATGCCAATGAATTATACAAAATTGTAATGTTATGTGATTTTCACCTCGATTAAAAAAAAAAGATTGAAAATCACTGTTACAGAGGATGCTCAGTGGTCACTTTTAAAAAAAGTTTGCTAGTGGTGGTGAGTTTGCAAGCTCAAGAAAGTTTTAAATATATATTTCTTCTTACCTGAAATGAGAAGCTTGATTTAGGAGGCAGCTATAGTCATCAGGAAGCTCTATCAAACTATTTCTTTTTCTAGGGTACCTAGAAATATAATTTAAATGGCAATTTTATTTTATGAGTAAATAAGCCCAGATCAAAAACAGACCAAATAACAGAAGGAAGAATGTTTTAAAAATAATGAAAGGAGGGGAATTCCCTGGTGGTCCAGTGGTTAGGACTCTGTGCTTCCACTGCAGGGGGCATGGGTTTGATCCCTGGTCTGGTCGGGGAACTAAGATCCCACAAGCCATGTGACGTGGCCAAAAAAACAGTTTAAGGATTCATATTTGCAATCCATAGTAATTCCTACTGTTGACTAGATTAAGTCTAAACTTTTCAGCCTAGAATTCCAGATCTTTCATCAGTTGGTTTCCTCTCCAAACCCAACTCCTACTATCTCCTAAGACTAAATTGTTCTAGCTATATTTCTATACTGTCTAGGAAGGTAATATAAAGTAGTAGTTAAGAACACAGACTTTGAAATCAAACAGGCCCGGTTACATATCCTAAATTCTCTGACACCTGACAAGTCACTGAACCTAATCCTGTATTTCCTGGTCAGTAAACTGAGAATAAACATATTATACTTTCTCAATCATAGGGCACACCCTCAATTTAGTAACACATTTCCGGGGTGGGGGGGGGGGTGAGGAGAGAAACATTAAATACTCATGTTGATTTAAGAAATGAATAGTATCAAGGAACCTCAAAGGGCTGTTGAGAACTCAATAAGATATTGAAGTGAAACATAATATACTTAGTACTTGTTACATGCTTGCAAATGTTATTCATTCTCACCATAGTAATATGACAAAAGCCTTGCATGCATGTCCTGGGGAAGGTCATCTGAATAACATGAAATTCTCTTCTCAAACCCCAGTCAATTCAAATTCTACTATAATCTCTTCTGTGTTCAGCTAAAAATTATCTCCTCTAAGACTCAACTTACATCATTAAGAATATTTACTCTTTACATTTCTATAGCATTAACAGTATATTCCATATATTATTATACTGTATCTCATTTATGTACATAATTAGACTATAAACTACCCATGACCAAAAGGTGTATGTATTGTATCTTTTAACTCTCTCAGAGTATTTTAGTTTAGTACCATGCTAGGGAAACAGTAGATGTCTAAAAGGCACACAGCGACTTCTGTGAGATTAATAGTGCTAAAATATGTACTCATATTTTAAACTCTTCTTTTCTTGGTGATGTGAATACTACTGCATCTGAGCACAGGAGGTGGATCTATAATCTCTAAATCACTAAAGTTGGGTTAAGTCTTAGGCAGCAGCATATGCACATTTAAGGAGAAGCTGAAAGGAACTCAAGGGGTGAAAACAGATGAGAAAAGAAGGTAGCAAATGCACACTGTCTGACAATGTTTGCTTTAGCCATAAAAAAAAAATTGTGCTGGTGTTAGTATTTAAGGCTGGGGTCAATTCCTCTGCTTGTTTATTGACGCAATGCAATTTGAATAAAAATCAGAGACTGTACATAATACAAACCAGGCCCTGGAGGGGACGCAAAGAAGATAAGCATGTGGTTCTGGCCACTGTTGAGTTTACTGTTCAGTGATTTACAGTGTTGGCTGGGACACACATACACACACATGAACAGACACATATGAGAGGATGTGTTAGGATAGGCTTCAGGGAGAAGGTAACATTTAAAATGGTCCTTGAGGGGGACTTCCCTGGTGGCACAGTGGTTAAGAATCTGCCTGCCAATGCAGGGGACATGGGTTCAATCCCTGGTCCGGGAAGATTCCGCGTGCCACGGAGCAACTAAGCCCGTGCACCACAACAACTGAGCCTGTGGTCTAGAGCCCGTGAGCCACAACTACTCAGCCCACGTGCCACAACTACTGAAGCCCACGTGCTCTAGGGCCCACTGACGCAACTACTGAAGCCCACGCACCTAGAGCCTGTGCTCCGCAACAAGAGAAGCCACCGCAATGAGAAGCCTGCACACCACAACGAAGAGTAGCCCCTGCTCACCACAATTAGAGAAAGCCCGCGCACAGCAAGAAAGACCCAAGACAGCCAAAAAATATAAATAAATAAATAAATAAATAAATAAATAAATAAATAAATAAATAAAAACTGTCCTTGAGGAAGAGATGGATTTTGATTAAACCATAACTTAAGGGAGATGGGGGGCTGAAGAAAAGTTTTACTGGGTAGTCTCTAAGCTTATAGAAAGGAAGAGATGGGGAGGAGGGAATAGTTCTATTTATATCTTTATTCTCAAAAGGAAAAAAAGTGGTTTATATGAATACTGTCACTACCCTCTCATTTTAATACACTAGCAGCTCCAAGAAGCCTTTTAACAGGTATGCACTAGCTTAAGGTGCTGGTGGTGTCAAACAATTTAAGAGGGAAAGGACAGCCACTCCAAGAAAAAAATCAACTGTACGAAGAATCGAATTTCCGGCAAAGACCTAACAGAAATGTAAGAAACAATGTGCTGAGTGAGAATGAAGACAACAGACTAGAAAGCATCCTCATCAACCAACTACTTTTGGAAACACAACCTGTAGATGGGGAAGGACTGAGAAGTAAAACCAACCTGACTATGGCGCTTTTTTGCTTCAGACAGTTTAGTAAGGCAGGGTCTGTACACCATCTATATGGGGAGCAGAGAGAAAAAGCAAATGGGTCATCACAACTTCAGTGGAATATTCATGGAGCCATCCTCTCCAAACCTCTCTGTCCCTTCTTTCCATGTGCCCTCTGCTAGACTTCTTTTACCTTATATCTTGTCCCCCTTTCTTCTCCCTTTCTTTTCCCCCCTTCTTTTTTCTGTCTATTTACCCCCCCTTTTATTAATTTCTTTTTTAAAAGGTTATCTATTACTAGAAAAACAGAAACCACTCTGAGTATTTTAGCAAGAGGGAATTTAATACTAGGAATTGGAAATAAAGGTGACAGAAGGGCTGAGAAGCCAACCAGGAGTCAAATAAGGCAAGGCAACCCAAAGATTAGCCAATAACAGGAAGCTACTATCCTTCCCAGGCTGGAGGAACAAAATAATATTTTTTGAGTGGTTTTGTTGGAGCTCAGGGTCACTGGTGGATGCTAGAACTACAGTAGACTTGTCTGGTGGGAACTAGATGTTCTGACATCCAGTAGAACATCAGTAGAACTGACAGTAGCCATTGTCAGGGATGCCCCACAAGGCAGAGAGAGGTGGTCTAAACACAGGTTTCTCTCTTCCTCCTGACCTCCAATATCTTGCCAGTGCCTCCCACAGGCTGAAGCCAACAGACGAGGGAGACTGGGAAATATGGCCTACAGAGGTCAGTCCCCTGCCTTTCAGAGAAGACAATGAGGAAAGGCTCTGAGGCAAGCAGAGCCAGGAATGGTACAGACTTTGTTTCAAAGTTTGAATTTTTAACACTAAACTAAAATGGCAAGTTAAAAATGTATCGACTCCAACAATATAAAAGTAAAATTAGTATAACCTACTGTGATTGCATTCAACACAAAGCATGATACTGATTTTTTTTTTGGATTCATTTTTATCACACTGAAAATCAGAATACCTCATGAGAAATGAGAAAACACAGAAAAGAACCCAAAAGAAGAGGTGAGAGCACAGAGAAAGGTGTCAGGAGATGGGCGGACATTCACACAAATCCTGACATGGGCATGCAGGGAAAAAGACACTGATCAAAGAAAAAGGAGAAAGAAAAAGGGTAGAAAATTGAAAAGACTAAAGGAAATCAAGGGTGTGATACTGTGACTGATAACATTAAAAAAGAGACAAGCCCCAAATGGAAGTTACTTGTGCTAAGCCCACGTCCATCAAACCAAGACTTAACACCTAAACCTAATTGCAGTTTCAACCTTCCCCAGAAGTGAAATCTTTACCCATCGGTCTGGAATTTCCTGGTCAGTAGCAGTGAGGTAATCTGCCTAACAGATCCTTTTGCCCCGCAAAGGAAGGTTACCTTGCCTGAAATAATCCTTTTCTCATTTATGACTTCCTTGTCCCACCTCCTTGCTGACTATAAAAGGCTCCTTTCTACTTGCTAGATGGGATGCTGCCCATTCATAAATCATTTAATAAAGCCAATTAGATCTTCAAACTTAATTTTTTTAACAATAATAAATATATTTGGTCTCTGACCCAGTTCCTGGCACAGACTGACTCAGCACAACTTCAGCACTGAGCTTCCAAAACCCTTGGAATTTCCGAAGTGATGTGAGTGAAAAAGGTGTCTTTTGTTATGTTAACAAAGTGGCTTTTGAACAAAAGGATGAGGGCTGGTAGCCAGGAGAACTAACCAGTGACTAGAGGGTTGGAACTTTCAGCCACTCCTTACCCACCAGCCTCTGGGGAGGGAAGAGGGGTGGAGGATGAATCAGTCGCCAACGGCCAATGGTTTACTCAATCACGCTTATGTAATAAAGCTTCCATAAAACCTCTAAAGGACAGGATTTGGAGAGCTTCCAGGTTGGTGAACACGTGTCGATTCAGGGAGAGTGGTGTGCTCAGAGATAGAGTGTGGAAGTTCTGCTCCCTTTTCCTCATACCTTGCCCTATGTGTCTCTTCCATCTGGCTGGCCCTGAGTTATATCCTTTGATAAAAAACTGATGATCTAGTAAGTAAAACGTTTCTCTGAGTTCTGTGAGCTGCTCTACAGACTCATCAAACTATAGTCTTTTGGTGAGCACAGGTGACAACCTGGACTGTGACTGGCTCTTTCTGAAGTATGTGGAGGTGGGGTCGTCAGTTTTATGGACTGAGCCCTTAACCCATGGAATCTGACAGCATCTCCAGGAAGACAGCATCAGGATTGAGCTGAATAGCAGGACACCCAGATGATGTTGCAGAATTACTTGCTGGATGCGTGGGAAAAACAACCCGCCCCCCTGCAACAAGTATTGGAATTGGATGCCAGAATCTTTAATGGGGGAAATAAAGTAAGAGTAACACGATGAGAACTAATTATTAAAATGATGGTATATGTCAATTATATCTCAAAAAAAAAAAGATGGAAAGTGGTGGTAGCAAAGATAGGGTAAGGAGATTGGAGGTTTGGAGGGTAGAGAGTGATCAGAAGGGCCAGTAAGTAATGGGGTAGGAAGAAATTTTTAATTAAAAAAAGACACACTTTTCCACAGAAAATTTAACTAGATACATCTCTGATCTACCAAATGACCTTTATTTCCTCCTCAGTCACCCTGCTGAGATATGTGCTACCATATGAGATATGCTACTATTGTAGCCCCACTTTGGGTTCCTCCAATGTTTAACTGTGACTGTACTGCTGCTTACAACAGGACCTACCCTCACTCCACCCACCCCCCACCCCATTTAAAACTGGGATGAGATAGCAGCTGTAGGGAAAATAAGAACCATGAATGGTAGTCATGGTAGAACAAGCAGAAATTCCAGCTGCCCATTGCTGCTGGTCTTATCCCCAACTCCTTATGTGTGTGAATTAGGAATCTCGTATATTTTTGTCACCCCTTCAAACGATGCTAATCAATCTAAGAGCTTAGCAAATATTTTTAATTTAACATTTTCAAACTGTATAACCCAATAATGATATTTTAACCCCACAGTACCTCTGCAGGAGGGGCCTTACAGTATCCCAATATTTCTGGAAAAGCAGGAACAAATTTGTGGGTAAAGATAAATAGCTACAGAGTGCACTGTACTCTCCTTCTGCAGGATCTGCAAGGAAATAAAAATACATTTAATAAGTACATTGTTCTTACCTGGTCAACAGTAGAGTTTCTACATTGTTTATGCTCATTTCTATACTCTGTCTACACAGAGTATACTTTGTACTCTATGAAACTGTGGGTGACAAGACACAGTGATCCTTTTTTTTTAAATTAATTAATTTATTTTACAGTGATCCGTTTAAATCTGATTGAGTCATTCTCCTGATCAGACTTCTCCAACAGCAAACCACCACAAAAATACAAAATACAAAAGTCCTTATTGTGGCATACAGGCCCTACCTGATCTGGACCTCATCTCCTACCACCCTCCCCCTGTTCAATAGGCTTCGGCCACTCATCTGTACTATTCCTTGACTATGTCAAGCAAAGCCTTTGCAGTTATTGTTCCTTCTGCTTAGGAATACTCTTCCTTCAATCACCCGCCCAGTTCAACCCTATCTCCTTTTTCAATGTCCCTTTGCTCAATACCTCCTCACAAACAAGGCTTTCATGACTCTACCCCAGCATTCTCTACTCCCATGACCTGCTTATTTTTCTTTGCAGCACTTATTACCATTTCACATTATACTATATATATTTATCTGTTTGTTTATATTTCATCTCCTCTCACTAAAAGAAAGGACTTTATCTTATCCATTGCCATACTACAGCACAGACTAGATAATATATTATTTTTAAAAAATGAAAACAACAGATCTGTACTGACAACCACTTGGAAAGTAGCATCATATTTATACAGAATCAGAACAAACCTACATCTAACAAACCCTACTGAACTGAGTTCAAGATATAGAACCTTCTTAAGGCTGACCTGAGAAAAGGACAAAAGAAAGAATCTCTGAGCAAATTTGATGACTCTTCCAAAATCATACAAACCTTCTGATTTTTACCTATACAAAGCCACAAGGAAACCTTCTCTACCTTGATGTAGATTTAAGGCAAGTAAAGGAGAAAGGAAATGATTCTGTTACTCAAATACACGTAGCCTTGGTTTATCACAACAGCCCTTTCCCAGCAGCATTTTAACTCTTTCATAATAGATACAGTCATATGTTCAAAATTCAAGAAACAGAGTATATAATAAAAATCTCCTCCTATTTAGCCAAACAGTTCTTTTCCCTTAAAAGCAATCAATCTTTCTAATTTTTTGTATACCTTAACCATTATACCTGCGTGCAGGCATTTTGTAAGCTCAAGTACAAAAACTGTACATAGATAGGAGCCATGAATAGGTTTTGCAGACTGTGAGGCTAATCTGGTTTCTGGCCTCACCTTTTACCTACACCAGGGCAGGGGCGCACACATGTTTGGAATGAACACTGATGAAAGAGGTGAGGAATGAAGTGGTTTTGCCTGCTCTCACCTTGTATTCCTGAGGTTGAAGGTAACAAAAAAAGTCTTTTATTTACTACTCTGTGATTTCATTTTCCTACTTACTGGTAAATAGTTCTTCAGGTGGAGTTACTCCAAGTAAATAGTGGAAAAACAATGCAGCACAGCGAAGATAAGGGATGATGCCATTCTTCAACGAGACCCATAAATACCAGCCAGGAATACCACACCCAATGCAGCTAAGAGGCAATAATTCCAGAAGAGAACAGAATACAGATCAGACTAAAATCTAGACTGTAAACACATCCCCTTTCAAAAACATAGCTAAGCATTAAATAATTTTTTATCCATTTAATTTCTAAATATTTAAAACAAAATATTTAACTAGCTAAAGAAAACCACAAATCTTGCATTTTTTACCAGGTAGATGTTTAAGGCAAAGAACTACTTTTTTCTTTCTCCTAACCCTTGTAATGAAATGTGGAGCAAATATATTTAGCAATAACTAACCAAATCAGCCAAGTTAGCTAAAAAAAAAAAAAAAAAAGTTAATACTTTCCTGATTTCTGTATTAAAATTGGTGATTTGCAGGGCAGTGAAACTAATCTATATAATACTTTTACAACATAAAGAGTGAACCTTAATGTAAACTATGGACTGTAGTTAATAACAATGTATCAATACTGGTTCAACAATTTAACAAATGTACCACACAAACGCAAGACATTAATAATGGAGAAATTGGTGGGGGGAGGGAGGAAATGGGAACTCTTTGTACTTTCTATTCAAGCTTTCTGTAAACCTAAAACAGCTCTAAAAATAGTCTATTAACATAAAAATAAATACACACGCACACATATTCAGTACTTAAACTAAAAGAAAAAGGTTGACTGGCGAAGAAGATGAAAACAAAGAGCAGAACTTGGCAGCAGATGAAGCGCAGCAGAGCACTCTGTTGTACTTTTGGTTTTAACCTCTGCATTGCCAATATATTTCACATATTACTCACAGCAGCCTTAAAAAACCTCTAGGTAGTTAAGTGTATTAACTGTATGAATTGCTTTAAAAGGGCAACCTATTTTCAACTTTTTACATTTATTTAAATTCTAACTGCTGCATATTGTTAAAATTCTATCATCTTTTGCCTATGTTCCCATAACAGTTTACAAGAGTAAAGATGTGTCAAAACTTGTTTTAGACTCAGAAACAAATGAATGGGTAGGTTTTACTTGTTGTTATTCCAAAAGCCTTTTAACTGATTTTTAAAAACTGGAATTAAAATGGTTCAAAAGTTATACTGCCGGGCTTCCCTGGTGGTGCAGTGGTTGAGAGTCCGCCTGCCAATGCAGGGGACACGGGTTCGTGCCCTGGTCCGGGAAGATCCCACATGCCGCGGAGCGGCTAGGCCCGTGAGCCATGGCCACTGAGCCTGCGCATCCGGAGCCTGTGCTCCGCAACGGGAGAGACCACAGCAGTGAGAGGCCCGCGTAACATTAAAAAAAAAAAAAAAGTTATACTGCCATAAAACTGAACAAAGATGTGGAATTATAAAAACAATACTGAAATAGACTGGACTAATGGACTGTTACTCACCCACTTGTATACTGAGAAACTTCTGCCAAGAAAGAAGATGCAGAACGAGCCTCTTCACTCTCTTCTTGAATTTGTGCAAGGGGGAGACCTGAAAAAGAAATTCTGAAAGATAAATCTATGAATTTGCTATTCAATTTATCAATTAAACCTCAATTTCATGGTTCCAGGAAAATAAGCAATGTCAACTCAACTGAGGTTCTTTCCCTTGTTCTCAGTCTAAATTGTTGATCCTGAATATTAAAACTGTTACATAAACTTTAACAGTATGTTAGCCAGAGAAACAAATAGGGCAGAATCACAGCCTTGCTAAACATGATGTTTAATAAATGTTTACCTCATTATAACATGACCAGGTAAATAAATTAGTGGTCATCTACCTGCTCTGGGTTCCTAGCTGTCCTGTCTAGCAGGTAGAAATTCAACCTCTAGAAAGGAAAGTAGGTTGCTGTTCTGCCTTCTTGCTCAAGCAAAGAGACACATAAAAAGAATCTTGTGGGGTTATTTCCTCCATAATCTATCCTTAACCTTTAGTAGGACCATCCTAAACCTTTCCAGCAACTGTCACCTCTCCCACTTAAGTTAAAATTCTGTGTAAGCCATTGAAGTTCTCTGAACTTTAGTTTTATTATATTAAAATGGGGATAAAAATGCCTATCTTCAGTCTGCTGCGAGGGATGGGTACAGCACATTTGAGTAGTACTCTCTTGTTTTAAAAATAGTTTGTTTATCCATTAATTCATCTGAAAGGCCACAGTTAAAATTACCCTGAGTCTCTTACCTTGAATATTGCCAGTTCTTTTCCTTTTTCAATTAAGGTCTCTTTAGAAAATACACTTTTTTTTTTAAAGGAAAATATATCATGAACTCATACTGATATTTCCAATTTAAATGTAAGAGTTCAATATTTGTATATGACTGTTTTTTTCAGTATGAGGTAAATTTTACATACAATAAAATGCACAAATATTAAATGCACCATTTAATGAATTTTGACAAATTCACACACCCAGGTAACAAGATCTTTTTACATTAATAAACTTTATTTTTTAAAGCAGCTTTAGGTTCACAGCAAAACTGAGAGAAAAGCACAGATTTCCCATATACCCACTGTTCCCAAACACCTACGATCTCTCCCACTATCAGTACCATTCACCAGGACTGGCACATTTGTTACAACCTATATTGACATATCATTATCACCCAAAGTCCATAGTTTACATTGGAGATAATTCTTGCTGTTGTACATTCTACAGGTTTTTGTTTGTTTGTTTGTTTTTTTTTTTTTTTTTTTTTTTGCAGTACGCGGGCCTCTCACTGTTGTGGCCTCTCCCGTTTCGGAGCACAGGCTCCAGACGCACAGGCTCAGCGGCCATGGCTCACGGGCCCAGCCTCTCCGCGGCATGTGGGATCTTCCCGGACCATGGCACGAACCCGCGTCCCCTGCATCGGCAGGAGGACTCTCAACCATTGCGCCACCAGGGAAGCCCCATTAGTATGGGTTTTGACAAATGTATAAGATGTATCCATTAGTATAGTATCCCACAGAGTAGTTTCATTAAACCCTAAAAACCCTCTGTGCTCTGCCTATTCACCTCTCTCTCCCCTAACCCTTGCCAATCACCACTGGTCATTTTACTATCTCATAGTTTTGCATTTTCCAGAATGTCATAGAATCATACAGTATGTTGCATTTTCAAATTTGCTTTTTTCACTTAGTTATATGTATTTAAGTTTCCTCCATGTCTTTTCATTGCTTCACAGCTCATTTCTTTTTAGCACTGAAGAATACTCCATTGCTTGGATGTACCACAGTTTATTTATCCAGTCACAAGGACATATGGGTTGCTACCAAGTTTTAGCAGTTATGAATAAAGCTGCTATAAACATCTGCGTGCAGGTTTAGCGTGGACATGGGTTTTCAGTTCATTTGGGTAGGTACCAAGGAGTGTGACTGGTGGACTGCATGGTAGCAGCATGTTTAGTTTGGTTAAGAAACTGCTGAACTGTATTTCAAAGTGGCATGGGCTTCATTCCTACCAGCAATGAATGAGAGCTCCTGTTGCTCCACATCCTTGCCAGTACTTAGTGCTGTCAGTGTTCTGGATTTTGCCCATTCTGATAGATGTATACTGGTATCTCGTTGTTGTTTTAATTTGTAATTCTCTAATGACAACATCTTTTCATATGCTTATTTGCCATCTGGATATCTTCTTTGGCAAGGTGTCTGTTCAGGTCTTTTGTCCATTTTTAACGAGATTGTTTTCTTACTGTTGAATCTTAGAGGAGTTCTTTGTATATTTTGGATAACAGTTCTTTATCAGATGCATCTTTTGGAAATCCATTCAACCAGTTTGTGGCTTATCTTCTCACTCTCCTGATAATAATCTTTTGCAGAACAGAAGTTTTGAATTGTAATGAAGTCCAACTTACCAATTATTTCTTTCATGGATTGTACCTTTGGTGTTGTACCTAAAAAGTCATTGCATACCCAAGGTAACCTAGGTTTTCTTCTATGTTATCTTCCAGGAGTTTTATAGTTTTGTATTTTTACATTTAGGTCTATAATCCACTTTTAGTTAATTTTTGGGAAAGGTGTAAGATCTGTGTCTGTGTCTTGCATGTGGATATCCAGTTGTTCCAGCACCATTTGTTGAAAAGATTATCTTTCCTCCATTTGTCTTTGCTCCCTCATCAAAGATCAATTGACTATATTTATGTGGGTCTATTTGGGGGCTCTCTGTTTTGTTCCATTGATTCATTGGTCTGTTCTTTCACCAGTACCACACTGTCTTGATTCCTGTAGCTTTACAGTAAATCTTAAAGTCAAGTAGTATCAGTCCTCTGACTTTGTTCTTCTCCTTCAATACTGAGTTGGCTATTCTGAGTCTTCTGCCTCTCCATATAAACTTACAATCAGTCTGTTGACACCCAAAAAATAACTTGCAGGGATTGTGACTGGGAGATTATTCGGTTTTTACTTAACTTTTCTGAATTTATTCTTGTGTGTCTTCCTTCTTATACTGAAAATTTGGTTCCCAATGACATTAACACAATCCTTATTTGGTTTAAAAACCGCCTAAAATAATTTCAAAATAAGAATATTAGTACTACTGATACCACTAACTGAGTTCAATTTAAGATTTTTTTTGTAGTTCTTCCATTATCAGAATATATCCTACTAGGGAAGTACAGTTGAAATACTGTTTTTTAAAGTCACTTAAGCAATTATTTTCTTGATACACTTGTTAGGTTCATTTGTTGTTTTCAACTGTCAAAAAATTATTTTCACCATTTAGATTTTTTTTTTAGTTAAGTATAATTAGGGTTCTAAAATCAACTACATTAAAAAGACATTCATAAGAGTCTTTCCTCAAAGTATTGTACTCTTTACTTTGTCCTAGAGGCAACTCTTTTTAATCAGTTTTCGGTTTATACTTCTGTTGTTTCATTTATTAAAAAAATAAGCAAGTATGAATATATGTAAGAATGTAAACACATGAATACACATAAAATACCTCACACAAAGGTATATACTAAAACTAGTGTTCTGTACCCTACTTTTTTCACTTAATAATATATCCTGGAGATCACTTCTTCAATAGATCTTGTTCATTCTGTTTTATAGCTGCACAGCATTCCATTATATGGATATACCATAGGTCATTCAACCAATCTCCCAGTTTTTTGCTATTCCAAATAATGCCACAATGAATAATCTGTGCTTATATCCTTTCATACTTTTGCCAGTAGAGCTTTGGGGTAGATTCCTAGAAGTGGGATTGGTGGTGGGTCAAAAGGTAAATGCATATGTAATTTTGCTAGATACCGTTCTAAGGTCACTTTAATTATCTGTCCTCTAAATTATTTGAACTTGCAGTAGCCTTTATTGATCACTGATACTCAAAACCCAACTTTGCTTTCTATTAAGAGCAGAGTCTATAAGGACAACTATACCACAATTCCATGATATTACTCATGTATCCTCAAATGAACATTCATCCAAAAAATATTTATTGAGTTCTTACTGGGTATAACAAAAGTTGCTAGACACTTGAAGCTTACGAGGGAAGATTTTGAAATTTGAATGTTCCCTATTAAAGAAACAGTAGGCATGGAGGAGCAGGGAGAAAGGAGAAGCAGGGAAAGGAGTGGAACAACAGTAAGATATAACTATAAAATAAGACACTATGTGATAACTGCTATAAAATGAACAAAGTACTATCATTCTAGCTGGAGGAATCAAGAATGTTTCGTAGACAGGCTTATCGAAAGGCTGAAAGTATTTAGGTAGGAACAAACACTGGAGAGACTAATCCTCAACCTTGAGATTGGGGAATTTGAAAAAAAAAAAAGAAAGGGAAAAGCAGATCCAAATGGTCTCCCTGTATACCTAGAGAGCAGCTGCAAGTTAGAGAATCAAGTGGTTGACCTAATTATTCCTGTCACAGTTCTTCTAACCTTTCCATTTAAACAGCATCCGTAAAGAAACAAATGAACAGTCATTCAATAAGAGACATAATACAGAACTTAGAAATATATAAAATGATTAATCACAAACATAATTTATTTTGCCAATAAATCATGGGCAAATGTTATTTGCAGTTAACAACTGATGGGAGCTTTACCTGTATCTGTGGTAAGAAGTATCTGAAGCATGTGTGCCATGGTGATCAAATGGAAGAGATAAAGGTGGTTATAGGAAGAACTAATTGATGAAGGCTGCAGATCAACAGCATCATCCCAATACAAGGATGGGAATGCTAACACAGTACCCACCTATGAGACAAAATGGACATCAACATGGGTAACAACAAAGACCAACACAAGTTAATCTCATAACTAAATGTAAAGAACACCAGATCCTGCACTGTTTGTGTTTTTTTTTAATAACCACCATATTTTTCCTAATTATTCAACAAGATATTTTATAATATAACATACCACAAATAGAGGACAAATGTCATCACCAAACAGATTTAACCCTTTGCTGGGTCTACTTATTCTAGTTCTAGGTAGTGGTCTCAACCCTGCGATTTTAGAAGATTCAACATTACAATCACTTGGGGAGCTCTTAAAATAACACTGATACACAGGCCCCACCCCAGTCCAATCAAATCATAATCTCAGGTGGTCGGGCCCATTTACCAGCATTCTTTTCAAGGTTCCCCCAAGAGATTCCAAAAGATAGGGAGACAACCACTGGGTAGAGGATACTGGCTAACCTTGCATCCACAAACTCCATGCTCCCAACTTCACCATGGCTCTTTCTAGAGAACTCACTTTGAAGGAATGGAATCTTCACAGGGATGGAAAAGCTGTGCAAGAAACTCAAAAAACAGTTGCCACCTAACCATAGGTGTTTTGGGGGAAGCCTGGATGCACCCATGGCCTGGTCCCTATCACGAATAATTAATGATTTTAAGACAGCTCACCCCATCATTCACTGCTTAGAATGTAAACAAGATGAGAAAAAGAGGAAGGGGGAAAATACATTATTAGAAAAAGTTTGTTTGTATAGACACTAACTAAATATAATCAACTAGAATAAGACTATTACAAAGTAAAGGGTAAATGTGGTTTCATTTTTAAAGTGATTTTCATGGTCTCAGTCAAATCTGTATCTATTTGTAAAGGGAATGGACAAAAGAGACTAAACTTTGAACACTGATAATTTATAATCTTGAACAAAGAGCATAAATTTCAATGAGGAAAACACACGAAATTCTAAGCTTGAGTGACTTAAAAAAAAAATTTACTGAACACTTACCAAAACATGAAATAGATCTACAGATAGAAGGCAAGGTGTAGCTTCTGATTTTAGGTTAGGAAGAACAACTAAAAAACAAAAAAACCTTAATGTAATTCAGTCAGTCATAAGCAATGTAGTTAAATATAATGCAAGATCTAAAACAAAAATTTAACAGGGTTATAATACAGAAACTGATAAACTGGTATATCACACCTTTAAGATATAGGAACCATAATTGAAGATAAACTAAACTGAGAAAAGGCTCTAAAAAGCCCTGGATGCAATTTAATGGTTGAAATATAAGATACGGGGCAAAGGGTAAATAAACTAGTATGACTGAAGTAAGAAATTGTTTGATAAGTATTTGCTGAATGAAAAAGAATTCCTTTTATACAATGTTCCCTACCACTTTTTCCCCCCTAACTACGCATTTCTAAATGTTCTGTGATACATAAAATACGTGAACAATTTGGGGTTTGGAGCAGGGAGAGCATGAAAAGCACTGTAAATGAAAGGAGTATGGAGATGATCCTCCTGAATTAAAATTAGATAATGGTTTATATGGGCTGCTGAATGGAAGGAAATGCAGACAGCTCAAAAACTTTGTCTTTCTGATTTGATCAGTCTCTAAATTTGGAAGTCAGAGAAAGAGTGACAAGGAAGTGAAATCAAGAATTCAAAACAACAGTAAGGGTTTTGTATATATAAAAATGAGGGAATTAATTTATTTCAATAAAACTATTATTTGTTTAAAATTCAGACTAGGGGCTTCCCTGGTGGTGCAGTGGTTGAGAGTCCGCCTGCCAATGCAGGGGACACGGGTTCGTGCCCTGGTCCGGGAAGATCCCACATGCCGCGGACAGGCTGGGCCTGTGAGCCATGGCCGCTAAGCCTGCACGTCCGGAGCCTGTGCTCCGCAACAAGAGAGGCCACAACAGTGAGAGGCCCACGGACCGCAAAAAAAAAAAAAAAAAAAATTCAGACTAGGTGAATTTCTCAACCCCAAATCCAAGATTCTAAACAAAACCATAAAAGTTAAGAGCATGGGCTTTGGAGTCAGACAGAAATGGGATGCAGTACTTCCTGCGACTATTTGTCATAAGCAAGGTACTTGACTTCTCTAAGTCTACAGTGTATACAAGATTGTTGAGAGGTTCGTTAACGTGTGCATTAAAAGTACTTATCCTGAGCTTGGCATACAGTAATCGATAAACGCTATTAATATTGGCCTTAAAAAACAAAGTGATAACAGGGCTCTGCCATTAACTAGCTATGTTAATAGCTAAATAGCTATAAATAAATAAATAAATCTTCCATTTATGCTAAATTAAATATCTCAGCAAAACTTATGTGATATAGCAGGAAAAGCATAGGTTTTATGGTCAGGCTTGGATTCAAATACTAGTTCTGCCTCTTTTTATGACCTCAGTCAAGTCAAATAACTTCTCTGTGCCTCAGTTTCTTCATCTGTAAATCAGGAAAATGATAATTTCCTTGAAGAATGGCAGTTCAAAGACATGATTATATAAAAAGATCCTTGTACAATGCCTGGCACATACATGGCAGTGAGCATTGTATGTCCTGTTGCTACTGCAGAATCAACATGTTACAACATTATTCATCACCTTTCACACAAAACAGCTCTCTATTGTGGACTTTCTGGACTTCCCTATTTCTCTCAATAATCTAGTTACTCATTTTAATTCAAAATCTTGCCTCCACCCATCACAATTCCCTCCCTAATTTATGCTACTACATGCAGATGCATGTTACCTTTAATTTTTCCTTTTTCCAATCCAACCTATACAATATCAAATTAACTTTAGAATATTATTGCTCAAAATGTTTCAAAAATTCCCAATAACTTGAAGAATAAAGTTCAAACTTCTCATTGGGGCATTTAAGATCCTCTATTTTTATCAAAACAACTTCATGCTTCTCTATCTATCTACAGGTGCCACTACTCCTATCAAACTTGCCTAACTTGAACATATCACATGCTTTCCTACCTCCTCAATCTGTTTAAATTGTGCCCTGGGCTTAGAATGCTGTCTCTGTTCCTCTCAGCTTATCTTTATGGACCCTGTTAGAGGAAAAAAACAGCAGAGCCCCACAGTGATCCCTTCCTGTCTCAATTCTTGAAGCATGTATTCTTACCATATATCTGGCATTTGGCTACATTATAATGTGAGTTTTCACAGAGGTTCTGCTTCTTTAATTCAATCATAAGCCTTACAAATGGCAGAGACCATATCTTCTATCTCTATACAGAGTTTATAGCCCTAACACCTTGCGAATAAAGATGTTCCTGCTAATAAATTTTCACATACCAAACTTTTACATAAAGGCACAAAGCTACATTACAGAGCAAAAGCACATCAATTCTATTAGTTACTGCCAATTAGAGATTATGCACTATTATTTCAGTTTCTGCTATCTGTGATGATGTTAAATAGTCTCTTTGTTTGGTGCTTATTTTGACGTGTTTTAAACATTATAAATCTCATAACGTGTGATGAATGTAAAAGCAGGGAGACTATTTGGAAGTGCTGGTAAAACAAGGTATCCAAATTATAACTGAAATGAAAAGAAATGCCAAAAAATTAAAAAACAAGACCAAAATATTACTGTGCAAATAGGATAAACTGTTAACAATAGGAAGAGGTCCTAAGAATAAGAAGCATGTGTAACACGTGCAAAATTCTGGGCCTGTGCAATTGACCAATAAGAGAAAAAGTAAATGAAAAAACAGAAAAAATTTAAGTGTGTAGCTAGGGAACAGCATTAATATTAGATTCCTATTAGCATGAGATTAATTCAGGAGATAGCTGGAAATAAACTTGAAGATATAAAACTTGGCAGGGTAAAAGTTCTAATGAAATTTAGGTGGCAGATTTGGATGGAGCCATGGAACCCCCATGTCATTAGAGTGACAGAAAGCTGCCCAGGAAGAGCTCCCTAAGAAGCTTGTGGGAGTCAACAAGGAGGAAGGTGACCTGTTTCAACAGACTTTCAAGGTAAAGTAACTGGTCAATTTTGGGGAAAAAAGCCTGTTAGATCAGCTAGAAAAACACTATGCCTGGCTTTAAAGCTTAAAAAGACTGAATGACTCTCTTATTTGGTAGAAACATACCTAGGAAGTGCAAGCTTAAACCTCTTTACCTGTGACATATTGAACTTACGAATAAAAAGACTTATAAAAACAGTCTTTTTTAAGCCTGACCTATTTAGACGCAAAGGAGCTCTTGTAGTACAAATACCTAAATGGAAATGCAGACAACCAAAATGAAAGCCAAATCATTCTACTCCTGTATGACCTCTAATCCCTCTTTTTGTTTTTATATTGAGTACCATATGGGCTTAATTTCTAGCTTGTTAGAATCTAAAAAAAACCCCAACTCAGCTGTTATAGCCTGTCTCTCAAAGAAAAGGGCATGCATGGACCTACAGTCTGAGATTACCACACTTAGCACTTCTATTATTTTTATATGACTTTGATACACACCAGCAAAACTAAACATATTTTTAAATGTTCTAGCCACATCACTGCTCCCTTTTCTAACCAGACTGAGATACAAGATGTTAGTGATTGTGGATGTTGGTTCAAAAAAGCCCCTAGGTGGGTATAACCGATACACGTTGACAACATTTGAAAACACTTGGCTTTAAAAATAAGATTGCAGGTATTAAAGGGGCAGCCATGTGTTTTTTTCTTTTTGTTTTTTTCTTTTGTAAGGCTGTGGTAATGAGTATCTAAAGTTAGTGCAGTGTGTTGTTTCCTAATAAAATACACTGCCAGAAATGCAATGGGAAAAGACACATAAATAACATAATAATAATAATTCAGAGAAGACTCTACCTGATAGAAGACGAATCAGATGTTTCTGTATCAGGACCTGAGAACAGGTAATCCTTTGTGCAATGGCAAACTGCATTAATGCTTTTAGACCATTATGCTAGATTGTAAGAGAGGGGAAGATAAAAAGATAAGGGAAGATAAAAGACCTAAGTCATTCAATGTAAAAACCAATCCCAGTCTGCAAGAATTAGTGCAGACTTACTATATACTTTACATTCTTGCAAATTTAGTTACAATATTTTTAATACTTCTAAAAAGTTTTATGACTTCACCGAATTTTTTTAATAGATCTTCCCATGACAAAGAGGTATTAAAGATATAATCATCTCAATTCTCATGTAAGTACTCATTTTCCCCAGAGTCATTCTCTTAAATATCTGGCCTAAATTATTCTATTGAGGCCTGTGCAAACAAACGTGTTTACAGAAATTCTAAAATGATGGCAGAAAATCACTGAATTCAGGGAACAGATCTTCTGCTTCCCAGATGGAAGGATGGGAACTATAGGGAAGCACATCGTGGACTCCAAGTCCCCTGTGTCAGCTATCAGATAATGAGACAAATGGCTAGGAAGTAGGTGGTCTAGGGAATCCTGTTACCCAGTTTGTTTTCACAGGGCTACTGAGCACATTTCTTAAGCACTGTTTTTCAGGGTCCCCAATGTTATGAGGCTTGGGCCTGAGGCAGGAGTATAGTTATACAGAGTCAGGATCTGCCTATCAAGGAGTCATGGTTTAGTTTTATTCTTGAATTCAGTATGATGATTTATCTAGAGCTAAGCCAGCATTAATACTTAATATTACATGATGGTACAAAATTAGTGAGAAGGAAAAATGTAAGAGACACTAGGGTTCTGATTTGGAAATAAACAGAGAAGGGGATAAAAAGTAACCAAGTATCATCAGAAATCTTTCTGTGAATTACATTTAACCACTAAGATTGAGAAAACTCTCCAAAGTGTACAATGTTGGCCCTTCAGTCTCCTATGAGACTGAAGTAGCTTTTTTTTTTTTAACAGAATTCTGCTAACTTTTACAGAAAAAGGAATGAATAAAGATTTTTTTAAATGATAAATATACTGCGGACTCCCTAAAAAAGCATACCAAGAGTTACACGTACCCTGCTGGAATACACATACCTGTCTATTTTGAAGTGCTCCAAACAAAGGTTTTCCTTCATCTCCCAAGAGGTTTTCTCAAAGAGTAAGAAAAACGAAAATGATAAATTCTGAATACTGCTACAATTGTATACTTGGTTTCTATCAGATATTCTTTAACTAATCTTATTTTTGACCAGATGCTTTGCACTTTTCCCCTTCAAAATTTCATGTTTAAGTCTATGCCAAAATTTCCCCCCCACCCAATTTTTAAAAATATTTATTTATTTCGCTGCGCTGAGTCTTAGTTGCAGCACACGGGATCTTCGTTGCTACATGTGGGCTCTTTTAGTTGTGGCATGCGGCACCGGGTCAAACCCAGGCCCCCTGCATTGGAAGCACGGAGTCTTAACCACTGGACCACCAGGGAAGTCCCCCAAATTTCCAAACTTTTGAGTGAGAGAATACTACAAAGGCAAATGTAGATCATTCACAAATTGCTACTACAAATAATAAAGTCCCTGCAGCAATCAATAAAGAATACCTGGGGGCTTCCCTGGTGGCACAGTGGTTGAGAGTCCGCCTGCCGGTGTAGGGGGCACGGGTTCGTGCCCTGGTCTGGGAAGATCCTACATGCTGCGGAGCGGCTGGGCCCGTGAGCCATGGCCGCTGAGCCTGCACGTCCGGAGCCTGTGCTCCGCAACGAGAGAGGCCGCAACAGTGAGAGGCCCGTGTACTGCAAAAAAAAAAAAGAATACCTGGGAAAAACAAAGCATTCTGGTTCATTTATCCTCCTTTAAAAAAAAAAAATTCCTATGCAAAAAAAATTTTTTTTCTTTAATTGAAGTATAGTTGACTTACAATATTATATTAAGTTCAGGTATATAGTAATTTGATATTTTTACACATTACACTCCATACAAAGTTATTATAAAATACTGACTATATTCCTGTGCTTTGTATTACTTCCTTGTAACATTTATTTTGTACCTAGTAGTTTGTACCTCTTAATCTCCTTCACCTATTTTGCCCCTACTCCTACCCCTCTCCCCTCTGGTAACCACTAGTTTGTCCTTTGTATCTGTGAGTCTGTTTGCTATATTTGTTCATTTGTTTTATATTTTAGATAGCACATATAAATAAAAACACACAGTATTTGTCCTTCTCTGCAAAAAATTTTTAAATAAGTAATTTTTTTAATATAGTAACACCTATTTTGTTAAAAAATAATACATAAGACAGACGTAAGTAACGTTATTGCTCTTTTAGGTACTATTAAAAAACAATTAGATTTATAGGATAAAAAGATGAAACTGAAAATACCAAAAAAGCATGGGTTCAGAAATATATTTTGCCTTGTTGGCTAGGGTATTTATTACTAAATTACTCTTATTTTCACTGATCCTTGGTAGCAAACACATCTGTGAGAGTGGAAGGCTTATTTCCTATTTTCTTTTTGCATTTTTTTATCATGTATTTTCTCTTATTCTAGCTTTGAAGAAAGCAGAAAAAATAGAAAACCAGAACTGGCTAAAAATGGACAAAATTTTGGCTAATCTAGACACCATTAAACACAAAATGCGATAGTTAAAAGGTCAGTATGAACTAAATCAAGTATCACCATGTTTAATTCTAAATGTAACCTCAATTTGCTGGTAGTTTTTTTTACCATTAGATACCAGATGTTTAACTGAATATTATATATTGTGTTACAAAAGTCACTTGAGCAAGTATAAAACCTATTAATATATCTTTTCAGTTCAGTACTGATTTTATATTTGTAAATTTTATATTAAAATGAATATCACATGATTTATATATACATTTTTAAAATTTGGAGGATGTGTGGATCATATAACCACCCTATTGGTTTTGAAACAATTCCTGAACTGACATTTTATGGACTTTGGAATTAGTCATTAAGCAAAACTTTGTTATTTCCTGGGTATTGCTTGGGAAGAAGTTTTGTTAAATAATCTGAGCGAGGAAGTACTAAATTCTTCAGAGATTAGTGCCTTTATCTCAGAAGGGCCCCCTCCTGTTATGCGGCATAAGATATCTTATTCACAAAGTGATCGATTGACAATACTTGTCTTCTTCTTCCATTCTCTTTGTCAGACCCTCTGTTTTGATTCCTCAACTATTTTTCATAACTGTGCCAACACATCCTGTATATGTCTCTCCACACCCACAGGGAGTGAGATAAGTTAGCTGTTTATGTACTAGGAATAAAGTACAGCATTATATCCACTGCATGGAAAAAGCCCTAGAGTGAAAACTATATAACACTCTATTAATCAAATAGATTCAAATTACTATGTTACAGAAACACACATGAAGACTCAGTCCTATTCTCCAATGAATTTCTCATCTACTCTATAACAAAACTGTCACTTTTTAAAATGTTCAATGCCTAAATATAAATTTCCAATTCCTAATGCTTGTGTTCCCAAAATAGTAAAGTGTAAAAGTACCTTCATTGGAAATCTGAAGATATTTAGTAGATTATGACTCCAAAAGAATGCTTTACATTTCATATCATATTGTTCAGATTCTATTTAAACCTCATCTTTTCCTTTTCTCATTTTATTTAATCATAGTAAATATAAACCTGTGTATTTATTTTTTACCCACAATTTAAGTCTGACAGGTTTGGAAATAACTTCTAAAATCCGTTCACAGAGACTGATGCTGATGTCCAGCAACGCTCTGTGAAAGAAGTGGCTTTGGACTTCCCTGGTGGCGCAGTAGTTAAGAATCTGCCTGCCAGTGCAGGGGACATGGGTTTGAGCCCTGGTAGATCCTACATGCTGCAGAGCAACTAAGCCCGTGCACCACAACTACTGAGCCTGCGCTCTAGAGCCCACGAGCCACAACTACTGAAGCCCGCACACCTAGAGCCCGTGCTCCACAAGAGAAGCCACTGCAATGAGAAGCCCGTGCACCGCAACGAAGAGTAGCACCCTCTCTCTGCAACTAGAGAAAGGCCTGTGTGCAGCAACGAAGACCCAACGCAGCCAAAAATAAAATATAAATAAATAGATTTATTAAAAAAAAAAGAAGTGGCTTCATGTTAGTTACTTCAAATCATGAAATAGTGTCTTATTACAAAACTATATTTAAATGAAGAAAATGTGGTAGAACCATTAAAAACAACTACCAGAAAAACTGGAAAATGAGTCTGAAACTGGCTTGGATAAAGATGACATGAAAGAATTACAGTTCTTAACTCTTTTTCATGTAGTATTCTATCTTGTGACTGTCATGAGCAAATATACTAATTTAAAAATCTAAGCAATTCTTCACTGCTTCACTACCCCTGTCTTTAATGAGATATATAACACTGTGTAAGTTTAAGGTGTACAACAGGGGTCCCCAATCCCCAGGTTGCGGACCGATATCGGTCAGTGGCCTGGTAGGAACCGGGCTGCACAGCAGGAGGTGAGCAGCGAGTGAGCGAAGCTTCATCTGCTGCTCCCCATCACCTGCATTACCACCTGAACCACTCCCCCACGCCCAGGCCACCAGTCCGCAGAAGAACTGTCTTCCATGAAACTGGTCCCTGGTGCCAAAAAGGTTGGGGACCGCTGGTGCACAACATGTTGATTTGATAGCTAGAAGCTTTCAACATGGCAGAGAACTTGACAGTGGGCTTCCCTTCAGACTTGGTAGGTTTCTTGCTGCTAATCTGTCTCTCCTGACCCCCTCAGTCTTCCTTTCTCTTTCCTGGTAATTTTTTAGATGACTTTAGTTTACCTTTCTTTTTATCTCAAAGTGTAAAAGAAATAAAAATACTGGACATTTCTGGGTTGATTCTTCTTCCTTTGTTTTTCTCTGATCTTCCAGTGTTGTAACTCTGCCACCTTTCTAATATAGCTTACTTCATGCTGTCCCTTTCAAGTATTTTTAGTTTATATGCTCATTTTTGTAGTTAAAAGAGATTAATACAAAATATTCTAAGGCTAAATGGCATCATGTCACCTAATCTACTGATATACTAAGAGTCCTTAAACAAGTCAAAGTATTCCAGGCCATCAGGGAAAAAAAGGAATTTTGGTCAATCAATGTTAATTCTGTTTCTACAAAGCTCCAAACTAGTTCTCTTATAGGCTTTACCAATTGCCTGGATAGTGAAAGCACATGTGCTCCAGGTCATCATGGGGATTCGAGGATCCGTTTCATCAGGAGGCACTTTCAATCCAATTCTATAAATTGTTGTGGCAAAGAGAAGGACCATTTCCTTGATGCTATTAGAATATTTTATCCTAAAAATAAAACAAGAAAAATTTATATTGATATAATGGTCTAGTAAAAGGGGCTACCTATTGAGAAGTCCAATTAAGTACCAAAGTAAGAATTTAACTCCTTTTGACAAAGTAAACTACGCTTTGTCAAATTAGAGATAAGAGCTGCTGAAGAAGATTTATTCCTTAAGAAAAAATGGGAAAAGCAGAACTGTAACTCCTACAGGTAGAAAAATGTCTCCGACAAAATGGTAATGACCCAGATAATTTCTTATAAAAGATGCAGTAAATGTTCACAGCAGAAAGGGTCCAGGTCCAAATTAAGGAACAGACTGGAGAGAGGATTAAAACTCAGAGGAGGGCTTCCCTGGTGACGCAGTGGTTGAGAGTCCGCCTGCCGATGCAGCGGACGCGGGTTCGTGTCCCGGTCCGGGAAGATCCCACATGCCGTGGAGAATCTGAGCTTGCGCGTCCGGAACCTGTGCTCCGCAGCGGGAGAGGCCGCAACGGTGAGAGGCCCGCGTACCGCAAAAAAAAAAAAAAAAAAAACTCAGAGGAAACAGATCTGACATAAGTTTTAGTGTATGGATAAGGGACCAAGAAGTACTTCTGCGCTGATAGGGGTGTGTGTATGTCTGTGTGTGTATATAATAATATATGTACTAGCAATGATTATTTCTGGTTTCCTGAACTTCTATTTGTTGCAAGTAACAAATATTTTCAGTAGCAATGGGATACATAATGTAAACAAGGATCACAACTAGAAAAATGTACCTCAGATGATATTCATTAACAAGTAATATCTGATTTGGATATATTATATTTTTCAAAGTGCCTTCACATAAATATCTTTCCATTAACGTTATGAGGTAAGTTAGAAGACCACTGTCTCAATCTTACAAACAAGAAAATGAATTGTGGTAGGGTTGGAGTGACCTGAGACTTTTCAGAAGTCACAGAGCAAGTCAGATGTGATTTTAACTTAAGTCTCTTAAGTTCTGTTCTTGTTGTAGGTTGGACTATATAAAAATAGTATTTTTGTTGGTCAAAAACAGTTAATTATAGGCATGGTTCACCCTAATACATATTAAATACATATTACTCTAATATCTCAAACCACTTAATTTCATTAGTACAAATAAAACTCTAGGGAGAAAGCAACAAGATAAAAATGGGATAAAGAAAACAATTTTACAAATAAAGCAAGAAGGAAGGAAAGAACTGTTCTTCACTCTTATTTTCACAACCACTTACAAACTTCTCTTGTTTAGATACTTACGAAGACTGAACTCCAAAACTCAGAATAGAATGGAACTCAAAAGTGGAATCACCCATTCCTTGATCAAACAAGACTGGAATTGTTGGCTTTTCTCCTTACAAATTAAAAGGAAAAAGAAAGAAAAATCACAGGAGTTTAGCCTGACACACACTTTTCTAGCTTTTGTAAATTATATATGATCATTTTAGAAAACTTAGAAAATGTTAATAAGCAATAAATAATCATTCACAATTTCTCCACCTAGATAACCAGATGGCATTAGGGTGATATTCTTCTGTTCTCCATATAAATGTTACACGTGTAGATTTTTTTTAAAAAGGACAACATCTCTAGTACTGTTCTGTATCTTGTTTTTTCACTAACAGATCATAAATGTCTTCCACATCAGTAACTGACCCTCTATATTTCTATTTTTAACAAATGCATAGTATTCTATTAGTAAGGCAGCATGTGTTAGTGAATAAGAACAAGGATCTGGAGCCAAGCTGCCTGGGTATGAATCCTAGCTCTGCCAGTGACTGTTACTAAGACCTTGGGTAAATACTAAACCTCTTTGTGGCTCCATTTCCTTATCAAATTAGAATTGTTATTCCCATATGTGAAATGACTTGTTTTCTTCTGGTGGCTCTTGAGATTCTTTTCTTCATCTCTGGTTTTCAGCAGTTTGGGTATGATCTATCTAGGTATGCTTTTAAGTTTGAAGTTCACTGAGCTTCTTAAACCTATAAATTTAAGTCTTTCTCTAAGTTTGGAAAGTTTCCAGCTATTATTTCCTCACTATTTTTTCTGTACCATCCTTTTTCTTTTCAGGACTTCAATGACACAAATGTTGGGCTAAAGGGAAGAAAAAAATGTTCCATATGTCCCTAAGGATACTGCATCGCTTTTCTGCATCACTTTTCTGTCCATTCTTCATTGTGTAATTTCCCCTGATCTAATTTCAAATTCACTGACTCTTATCTCACCGTCTCCATTCTACTACTGAGCCCATTCAGTTAAAATTGTATTCTTTTTTTCTAAAAGATTTAATTAATTAATTTTTGGGCTGCGCTGCGTCTTCGTTGCTGTGCGCGGGCTTTCTCTAGTTGTTGCGAGCGGGGGTTACTCTTCATTCTGGTGCGAGGGCTTCTCATTAAGGTGGCTTCTCTTGTTGGGGAGCACAGGCTCTAGGCGCGCAGGCTTCAGTAGTTGCAGCACACGGGCTCAGTAGTTGTGGCGTGCTGGCTTCAGTAGCTGTGGCTCATGGGCTCTAGGCGCGCAGGCTTCAGTAGTTGTGGTGCACGGGCTTAGTTGCTCTGTAGCATGTGGGATCTTCCCAGACCAGGGCTCGAACCCATGTCCCCTGCATTGGCAGGCGGATTCTTAATCACTGCGCCACCAGGGAAGCCCCCATTCAGTTAATTTTTTAATTCATATAGTATTTTTTCAATTTTGTTATCTCCATTTGGTTCTTTTTTTATAGTTTCTATTTTTTCCTGATGAGAACTCCTATTTTTCCATTCACTTCACGAGTGTTCACCTTTATTTCATGCTTCATGACTATAAAGCTGCTTTATACTTTTTGTCTGAAAAGTTCAACACTAAAACATCTCAGGATTGGCAGTTGGTTGACTGTTTTTTTCCTTGAGAGTTGGTCAGATTCTCCTGGTTCTCTGTACCTTCAGTAATTCTGGATTGTGTCTTGGATACTTTGAATATTACATTGTGAATATATTGAACATTACTGGTCCGCATTAGCATTCTCTGGAAAAATGTACCTTTTTTGTTGTTGTTCTAGTAGGCAATCAACCCAACCCAAATCAGGTTCAACAAGTTCTGTCTCACTCCCTGTAAGTGGTGGTTCCAATGTTAGTTTTCAGAGCCTTTGCTATGCTGTTTGGGTCTGCCAGTATATGTACTACTCAGGGCTTAGTCTGGAACTTGAGTGGTGGTTTAATGCAGCTTCAGTCTCAAAGCTGTTGCTATGCTTCTTTGGGCCTGTTCCACACACGTGCAGCTTGGAGCTGAGCTCAGGACTTGTGTTTGTCTCAAAAGTAGGAGATTCCCTTCTACAGCTCTCTCCTCTCTGGGATTCCCCCTATACTCTCTAGCTCCAAGGGGCCCTTCTTCCCAGTTCCTCTGGTCAAAATGACCAATTTCTCTCAGTTTTAGTCCCCTGTGCTGACTGGGGCTAACCTTGCGGTGAAGCTGTGAGGCAAAGAAAAAAATAATGAGGATTCACCCAGAATTTTTTGGAATATAGTGGTCCCATTTCTCCCGGATCTTTTGACAAGTAAGACTGGTTTTCTCTTGGGATTTTAGATATTTATGTGGCCACCATGGCAGTGCAGTTCCATGACTGAAGCTGGCCTTGGGAAAGAGCCAAAAGAGAGGGAAAAAAACACAACAAGTGGCATGGACATATATACACTACCAAATGTAAAACTGATAGCTAGTGGGAAGCAGCTGCATAGCACAGGGAGATCAGCTCGGTGCTTTGTGACCACCTAGAGGGGTGGGATTGGGGGGGTGGGATAGGGAGGGTGGGAGGGAGGGAGATGCAAGAGGGAAGAGATATGGGGATATATATGTATGTATAACTGATTCACTTTGTTATAAAGCAGAAGCACACCATTGTAAAGCAATTATACTCCAATAAAGACGCGGAAAAAAAAAAAGAATTCCCTTTACACTCTCCAGCTCTGAGGGGCTTCTTTTCCAGTCCTCTGGCCAGAAAGATGGCATCTCTCCTGGATTTTTTACTGTTCATGTCCACTGCATAGTTCTGTGACTCAGGCTACCCCAGGGTCAAAACTGGGAAATAAAGGAGGAACAAAAAAACCCCAGGAAACTCACTGCCTGTACTAAACATTCCTCAGATTTTTACTTCCACCCCAATCTGCCTGCCATTGTTTACTTCTCTGAGCCTTTAGGTAGTCTTATCTCTCAACTGTGAAGAATATATAAATGGGGTAATAATTTCCAAATGTTTGTTGTTATTAATATTAATTACAACATATTAACAGTATTAATAATAGTTAACACTTATATAGTATTTACTATGTACCATGCACTGTTCTACTTTATGTAGGATAACTCAATCCTTCAATCAATGAGATAGGTACTATTATCATTCCCACTTTGCAAATAAGAAAGCTGAGGCACAGAGAGGTTAAGTAACTTGTCCAAGATCACACAGATAGTAAGTGATAGATCTAAGACTTAAATCCAAGCATTGTGACTCCAGATTAATTACTGTCCATACTGCCTCATAGTATGAAAAATTATTAAATTGAGTAAAGTGATTTAAGCCAAACTTAGCCTTGGCCTAAAAAAACCTATTTCCTAATATTTAACAAATCTGTATGTACAAACCATATTTTAGAGCAATAAGTACTTTCAAAAAAATAAAGACTCTGACACTTAAATCTCATACAGCTAAATATAAAATAATTTTAAGCAAACCTTTAGCATGTTTCATATTATAACCTGTTATTCTGGCCAGAACAGTCTGTATCCATCGTGCCAGGGTCAAAAGTTGAGCAAGAGCTTCTGTATTCTCACTGAAAAATGATATTTAAAAATTATTAAAGCCATTGGCACAAAGTCAAACTGAAAAGCTGAATTTGTAGGGTCTTTCCATGGATAAACGGCTGTATGAAAAAGTCAAACTCCTCCAGATTAGCTTCCTAGGTCATAGAAACACTGGTGCCTAAAAATGTAGTTTTGGGAGGGAAGAAAAATTTTAAAGTACAAAGAACAAGATACCACCCATACACCCATCACCTGGAAGTAATAAATGTCAGTAAATGAAATCACCATTCTAGCTGCTCAAGTCAAAAACTAGGTATCACCACTGATATATCTGATTCCTTCACACACCACGTTCTAATCTATCAGCTAGTCTTGCAGGTTTCATCTTCTAAATGTATTCCAAGTTGATCACTTCTTTCTATCTCCATCATTACTACCCTAATCCAAGTTACACTATCCATCACCTGGACTACTTCAATAGACTGTTCTTCCTGCTTCCACAGCAGTGCTTCTTTATTATCTATACATTCATCACACAACCGCCAGCAAGATCTTTTAAAAATGTAAATCAGATTGTATCACTTCCCTATCCAAAACATTCCAATGGTTTTCCATCACACATAAAATACAGTTCTAACTTCAAATCTTAGCTCATAAGCCCTTTTAGGATCTGGTTCCTTGCTTGCTCCATTCCAAGTGTACTGCCTTCTTCCTGTGCCTTGAACCTGCTGCCTTCTTGCTTCACCTTCAACATGCTGATGTGCTACTACTTCAGGGTCTTTGCTCTTGATATTGCCTGTTCTTAGAATTCTCTTCTCTCAGAGAGTAGCACTGCTTGTCCTTCACTTTATTCAGGTCTCTATCCAAACGTCACCGTCTCAGAGAGGAGCTCCCTGCCGACTCAATCTGTAGAGAACCTCATGCACTGGTCTGTCTCTAGCCCTTTATGCTGCCAATTTAGTTTTTCTCTGTATTTCTCACTACTCAATACTCTGTATTTTTATGTTTACCATTGGTCTCTCCTCTCTGTAATATAAATTCCGTAAGGGCAGGGGTTTGACCCAAACTGCTATAAACAACCAAGGGGGACCAGAAACAGTGCTATTAAAAAGGACTATAAAGTAGAGATTTGCTTACTGAAAGGACAGCTTTAAGTGAAGTTAAAATATACAATGAACTGTGCCAAAATTCACATCTCTGGGCACAAATTTGATCTAAGAATTTTTTCAGTTCTCAGAAATGAAAGTGTACTCTGATTTGTTATGACCAATTTTCTTTAAAAATGCTAGCTTATTATTAGTTTTGATAAAGTTTTTTATATGCTCTTAACTTTAGTATCTTAGGTTATACTCATGTTGATTTTCTAACAAAAGAGGCAAATATATTCCAACTATACAGGTAAGTTCAAATGCCTAATAAAAATGTTATGTATAATTATGTATTTCAGATCCTAAGTAACAAAATTGTTACTACAGACTAAAAGTGTCACAGGGTTTGAAGAGACCTAGTTGTAAGGATCAGTCTAACTTTAGAAAGGACTGCCCTGAAGCATCCTGTTCTTAAAGATATCAAGGAGGACTTCCCTGATGGCATAGTGGTTAAAAATCCACCTGCCAATGCAGGGGACACGGTCTGAGCCCTGGTCTGGGAAGATCCCACATGCTGCAGAGCAACTGAGCCTGTGAGCCACAACTACTGAGCCCGCGCTCCAGAGCCCGTAAGCCACAACTACTGAGCCCACGCATTGCAACTACTGAAGCCTGCGTGCCTAGAGCCCGTGCCTGGCAACAAGAGAAGCTACCACAAAGAGAAGCCTGCACACCACAATGAAGAGTAAGTAGCCCCCGTTCACCACAACTAGAGAAAGCCCATGTGCAGCAACGAAGACCCAACATAGCCAAAAAATAAATAAAACTAAAATAAATAAATAAAAGATAAATCTTTGTGATGTCACCTCCTTCCTAAAAGATGACATTCTATGTCCCAATACACTAAATAGAAAACAATTCAAAATTATGTTTTCTAATGACATGGAATAGGAGAGACAGAGCAACTACTTACTGACGCTGATTGCCAAACCTATCACCTTTGAATTCTTATGCTGTGAAAACAAGTTAAAAGTGTTTTATCAATAAAATCATTTTCTTTAGAAAAACTTAGGTCTATCACTACAAAGTCACTGAGTTAAAAAAAACTGAATAATAAATAGTACTGTTATCATCATGTAGAATAGTGAGAATACAGAAATATACAATTACATGTTCTAGTTGTCATAAAAAAACTAATAAATCTGCTATTAAATTCTATTCACAGATGGTCAGAATATAAAAGTTTAAAAATTTATTCTAAACACTAAAATCTATCCATAGATGAACCTATCGTGTTTATTTACCTTTATAGTTAACTTTTTGTCCATGTCTCTACAACTACAGCATTTGGATCTTCAGAAAAATAGAATAGAAATAATAATACAAAGACCTGCAGAGCAACCAAACTCCTAATAGCAACTCTAATGCTGGCAAAGGACTATAAGAAAGGAATGGATCTTCTTTGCAACTTTCTTCCTTCTGTGAGTGCTAAGATGGAGATCAAAGTTCTATTACTTTAATGGCTGTTGGAAGACAGATACAAAACATGTAGACTTGAGTAAATGAATGTTCCAGTTCCTTTAGAAACCAAAAATTGGGGCTTTTATCATATTTTTAAAGTTGAATACAAGTTATAAAATGCAAAAGTATTAATTAAATAGCAAAAAAGGAATTAGTAATCTAATTAAAACAGTCACAACAAAAGGATTAAAGACAACTTAAAAAAAAATTAACCAAAACATAAATTAAAATATACCTGCTTATCCTTTGAGGTTGCAAAGGAATAATGGGGATCACAGTATTGCACAGAGACTTGCAAAGAGGGCAAAGATATTCTCCACTCTCTAAGTCAAAAAGGTCAACATGAATGCGTTGCTGAGAGCTCAGCTGTACAGCTTCAAAATACCTGCAAAATTCCAAGACATAGGTCCATTCAAAACTACACATGTATCTTTGCTCTAATTCAACTGAAAAAAATCTGGAATTTTTGCCTCAATAAACATCTTTAGAATCTACATGCAAAAATACACAAATTATAATTATAGAAGAAATAGGACGCCCATTCTTTTGGGGACAAACTGGAGGACACATCAGGGCAGAAACAAATTTAAAATAGTTTTACTGAATTATAACTTGTCTCCTGCCTCAACAGCATGGAGATACAATACAGATACTACCTCCCTCAGTTTCCAATGACCAACTGAAGTAGTAAGGGCTATTACAGGAAAATTATGTATTTTAATCTGATGCCGAAAAGGTAAACCCTACACAAAATATTTCGCAGGAATTATATTTCTGAACTTTTATCTCTTCCAGATATACAACTAGAACTTCATGTCCCCTATTCTACCTCAAAGGTACTTTTCCTTCTACGTTTTGAGGGGAATGAGATTTTTATAAAGATTATTACTTCTTTTATACAAATACTGATCAAAAGAGACTAATTAGTTTGTGCAAAGCAAGTACAGTGAAAATTTTAAGTTGATAACTTTACACACCAATTTCTAAGGGTGATACTATAATGAGTATCATGCAAACAAAATCAGTAATTAAAACTGCTTCAATTATTCAAATAAGAAAAAAAGAAGACACGAGAAAACATGCCTTTTTGTGGCCTTTAGAGAACTTCAATATTCCTAGCTTCTTTCAAGAACATGTCAGAAGGACAACTTACTTCTGCCAGCACACTGCATGCATTACATGACCACAGCTTCCTGTGTAAGTTCCATATGCCAAGTCTGAATCCATGAAAAGTGGGTCCACGGTTTCTGATACAGAAAGACAAAAATATGAGGTATGTATTCATCTGCCCCACAATCATAAAAAGAAACCAAACAAAAAAAGAGGTTATCAGGTCTAAAATTCTAATCATAAACTTTCTTAGGAATGTCCAATAAAAGTGTCACAATATCATGGCAGTATTATATATATTCTTAAGAGTAAGTAAAAAGAGGAAAATATAAAGCTAGACTTCCAGGTGTGATTAGTATGGATTAATGACAACTTCTATTCTTTTTTTTTTTTTTGCGGTACGCAGGCCTCTCACTGTTGTGGCCTCTCACGTTGCGGAGCACAGGCTCCGGATGCGCAGGCTCAGCGGCCATGGCTCACAGGCCCAGCCGCTCCGCGGCATGTGGGATCTTCCCGGACCGGGGCACGAACCCGTGTCCCCTGCATCGGCAGGTGGACTCTCAACCACTGCACCACCAGGGAAGCCCACAACTTCTATTCTTGATGTATTAACATTAGGCTTTAAGTTGCATTATCTTGGTTGTTGAAGCAATTTTCTATGATTCAAGCACAGTTTACTTTTGTATTTTAAAAGTGATTTGACTGGGTAACTTTAAGGGATATTTAGAGGCAATATAATCTACTGGCTAAGAGCACAGACTATGGGGTTCAAAACCTGATTTCACCATTTATAATTTGTGGCTTCTGACAAGTTAATTAATTTCTCTGTGCCTCAGTTTCTTCATCTGTAAATGGAGCCAATACTGGTACCTAAATCACAGGGCTGTTATGAAGATTAAGTGAGTAAATACACATAAAGCACTTAACCAGTGCCTGGCACATGGTGAGTATTCATTAGATGTTAACCTTTTTTATCATTATTATTATTCCAAGGGTATTTAAAAAATAAAGCAGCTAACTCCTGATGTGATATAAGAATTACAACATATTATGTAATAAGTACTCCAGCCAAGAAAATGTTTAACAAGAACCTAACCACATGGCAACAACCAGACAAATCCACAATGTAAGACACTGTACAGGAAAACTGGCCTGCATTCTTCAAAAAACTTATCATGAAAAAAAAAAAAAGGCAAGTGACTATTCTAGATTAAAACAGACATAAAATAAGCAACATAGGAAACATGTCTGAATCCTAAATGGAAAAAAAAGTCTAGCTAAAAAAAGACATTTTGAGGGCAGTTGGGGAAATTCAAATATGGATTTTATATTAGATGATATTACTGAATTAGTAATTTTCTTAAATGTTATACTGGTATGCTAGATATATAATAGATTATCTTTAGTTTTAGAAAATGCATGTGGAAATATTTAGGGAATATTTAGGGAAATGTCATGAATTCCTACTTGCAAATGGTTCAGCAAAAAGAAATGGAGATAGATAGAAAGAGACAGAATGAGCAACGTGGCCATGTGTTAACCAAAATTTTAAAAAACAGACAAAGGAGCCAAAATGGCATGTAAAAATCTAGCGTCCATTTTATAAATGGGTAAAATGTGATCTGACCAAATAAGGCTAAATACAATCTCACTCCCAAACTTCTTTCAGATAGTATTTTTTCTAATTACACAAATATGAAAAGAAATGCTCAAAAAGACATTTATTAAACAATACATACCCCCTGAGAGTTCTATGGGTTTTCCCCTGTGCTGGGTTAAGGCGGTGGATTTCTGGACACAGGCCGATAATACCATGGCATTATTTTCTAGTTTCACCTCTTGTTCTTCTTGGCAGAGGATGCATGTCAGCACCTCCTTTTCAGTAACAGACGGACCCCGTTTAGGACCCAAAGCAATTTTACGGTAGTCACTGACTGCTGGGGTGCTAGCAAGAGAAACGACCAGAAATGAGGACACATGTTTTGGTCACTTGTCTTTATATTTTGGTAGATTTTAAGTAACTTTAGGGCAAGAACTTTAAGAAGAAAAAAAATAAAATAAAAATTATATTTAGCAATATTAGCTTAAAATCTTCCCCCTTGATTTTTCTGACTTTTATCAGTTAATTTGCTTACTAGAAAATACATTCTGTGTTGATAAGTGCAAAAAGAGAAAAAGCAGATCACAAAGTAGAATGCATATTATAATTATAGTTAACTTACTGTACCAAGAAGCTGTGAATCTGTTTTTTCTGATTATAAAAGTAATACATACTTATTAAGAAATTTTGGAAAGTCTAGAAAAATATAAAGAAGAAAATAAAAAGCATCATACTCTCACAACCTAGAAATAACGACTTGTACATGTCCTTCCAGTCTGCTTTCTATTTATAACATTTTTTACATAATTAAGATCACATTACATATACGGTTTGTGTCCTGCTTTATTCACTTATATCTTAGCTGTTTTCTCATGTAATGAAATTTGCTTCAGAAACATTATTTTTAAATGGCTGCACAGTACTCTCACTAGATGTGCCATAATGGTTTTATCCATTCCCTCTTATTAGGCATTGAAGTTTCTGTTCTACTTTGGTAGCTATTAAAATTTAAAATATACATCTTAATGACTTAGCAATTCATAAGATGTATTCAATGTGTACAATAATAAATATGAGCAAATACCTACAAAGCACTAATTGTAATGTGAGGCACTGTTTCAAATACTTTATGTTACCTCATTTAATCCTTCCAACAATCCTATAAGGCAGGTACTATTATTATCTCTATTTTTCAGATGAAAAATCTGAGGCCTAGAGATGGTAAGAGACTTATCTAATGATTCATCTAGGAAGTAACCGGGCCAGGATTTAACCCAGATGATCTGACTTCACAGGCCATGCCGTGTAATACTGCCTCGCTATCCATGCAAGAAGCTCCCTGAGATATCATATATCATCCAACAAACTGGAAATAACTTAAATGGTTATCATCAGTATACATGAAATTACATAATACAGAATAGTATGAAGTTTTTAAAAGGTGGGTCTCAGCTAGGTGTGGTACTTACTACTTTTTAGGAGGGGTTCAGCAACATGTGAGTAAAGTTAACTTTTTGGTTATCATAAGGACTAGGGGGCACTACTGCACTTCAGTGGATAAAGGGCCAGAAATGCTAAATGCCCTGCAATTCATTAGGCATAAGAACTGCTGTCCAAATGCCAAGAATGAGGAATGCTAAGCTTGTTTTTTTTATTATTTTATTAATTAATTTATTTATTTGGCCACCCTGGGTCTTAGTTGCGGCATCCGGGCTCTTAGTCGCAGCATGCAGGATCTAGTTCCCTGACCAGGGATTGAACCCAGGCCCCCTCACTGTGAGCACGTTGTCTTAACCACCGGACCGCCAGGGAAGTCCCTGAGCTTGTTTTGTATGTAAGAATATACATATACAGATTTCCAAGACATAATATTAAATGAAAATGGGAAACTGAAGAATGATACATGCATAATAACATTTATGCAAATAAAACAAAAGGCTGAATGACAGTATATAATTTCTATGGTTACATATATTTGTATCTAATAGCACAGTAAAAATTCTTATAAGATATACATAAAACTTATAACCAGAGTATCTCTGAGGAAGGGCAGAAAGGGGTGCAGGATTTGGGCCAGTACTCAAATGGAACTTTAGCTTTATCTCTAACATTTGATTTTTAAAAGGAAAATGTGTTAATATAACTGTAATTAAAATTTTAAATGTAATTTGTAAATGTAAATTTGTAAATGTAATGTAAATGAAAAATGTAATTACATTTAAAACATGTAAGAGAATATATTTGTGACTTTGGGATAGGAAAAGCCTTCTTAAACAAGATACAAAAAGTTAAAACTCGAAAAGACTGACAAATCTGTCTTTATCAACACTGAAAACTTTGCTATGGCTAAAATTTCATAATTAATGTTAAACAAACAGGAACAACATATGAGAAACATGAAACAAACTTTAATATCCATAATTTTAAAGGACTTCTAGAAATCAGTAAGATAAAAGTAAAGTATCCAATAGACATGGGCAAAGGATAATAAGAGGCAATTCTCAGAAGACAAAATTTAACAGGCTAGTGAATAATTATAAGAAAAGATGCTCAACCTAGTACTAACCAATCAGGGAATTTCAAAAGGGCACAAATTTATAATTTTGATTATACCAAATATTTTCAAGTACTGATAATTTTAAGTATTGGTGAGAATGAAAGAAACAGGAACTCTTCATACACTGCTGGGAGTAGAAATTGGTGAAACTACTTTGGAGGGCAATGTGGCAGTATCTATTAAAATTTTAAATAATTATGACCCAGCCCTTTCATTTATTAGATTCCACCCTTGAGAAGTACTTGTAGGGTTGTGTAAGGGGGAACATACAAAAATGTTCTGACACATTGTTTGTAATATGGGAAAACTGGGGAACAAGGGAAAAACAACTTAAATGTCCAAAATATGACAAATAAAATATTATATATCCATACTATGGAATACTATGCAGCAGTCATAAAGAATGATGTAGAATCTACACTAAAGGTCTATCTGTATTGACATGAAAAGATTTAAAAGACACTGAATGAAAAAGCAACCCACAGAACAAAAAAGGATGGTAAAATTTTAAAAAGCCACTAAAACACACAAAACAAGACTCATTATTATTCACGTACACATGTTTACAAATGCATAGAAAGACACCTAGAACCATAGTTATTATCACAATGGTTATCTGTGGAGAAAGATCAGGAATGCAGAGGACGGTCAAAGGAGACTTACTGTGTTATGTGAATTGTTTTCAGTGAGAACACATACACAATTTTATGTGTACAATCAATCAGGCAATAAAAATATATTATGAAAGCACTAGGGCCATTAATTAATTCTGAGTACATTTCTGCTTACATCCTCTTGTTTGAATAAATATACAGTAGTCTCTTGTTCATTACTTTCTAAATGTTATATTGTTCATAGGTAATATCAAGAGGGTTGGGACTTCTGCTTGTTGTTTAAAGTTTTGTATTAGTTTCTAGTTTTATTACTGGGATGTTGTCATCCCAGGATAGTTTACCACCATAATTTTAATCTTTAAGATATAGAGTCAGTATTCTTTGTGGTTCTTTGTTAGCATACTCAGCTTCAGGATTACAGACATATTATGTAAAGTATAATGTTTACTGTCTACTGTTATTGCAGAAGCACAATTTCCTAAAAGTATCCACAACACACATTGTTTTAAGGAGCAGTGAAAGCTTGTTTTTAAAAATAAGCATAGAAGGGATTTTCAATATTTTAAATTGGAATGCTTTTCAAAGAACCATTATTTTGCCTCCTCCCTTTTCTCACTGTATCTAAATAACAGCCCACAAAACACTACTCTCAGAAAGTTAACAGATTTCCCCAAGAGCACAGCATAGTGTCATAGTCAGAAAACGAGGTTTACTAATTCCCATTCCAATGTGCTCTCCATGACTAAAACTATAGGCGTTGCCTTCTTTCTTTTTTAGAAAAAAGGAAAAATTAACATGGACCATCTTTTTCAAGTGAAGGGTTTTTTTTCAATCTGTAATAGCAGCAGTCATTTTTACCAGAACTCATAAAAATGATGTGGAATATATGAACTGATACATAAATGTGTACCTAAAGAAGTCCGCACGTACAAGATAACAGGAGATGATTTCTATCTTTGCTGTTTCCATCGTCATGCCTTTTTGTGCATAAAGGTTCCCAACTAACTTCATTGTGCACTTGAACAGTTTATCAACATAAAATTACATCCAGTAAGAGGCTTCACTGTGCCCTTGCTAGCTTAAAAATAGTGTGATTTCTCTTACTTTGAAATATATTTTGAAAAAATATTATTTAAAGTGAATATGTAATTTTTCCTACAAGAAACTGGGTTGTTAATTTTTAGTTTTGCTTTATTTTACCTCTCTTCCTCCATAATGGAGTCTTCTTTCCCAGACATTTCTGACGTACTGTCATACATGAGTTTGTGAGTTTCAATAAAGTTTTTCTGTAAGGCGGACATCTGAGCCATGATCTTCTGGCGATGAAGCCTAGCAGCTTCAGCTTTTCTTTTTCGTTCTGCTTTTTCTTTATCATGAGTAATCTGGGTATTAAAAGACCAGAAAAACTTAGGTAAGATCCATTGTGAAAATTTACATATACTGTTCAGTCAGGCAAAATTTCCTAGAGTAAACTCAGATTCAATCTGATGACTCAAAATTAACATACAGGCTCCATCACATCTTACAATTAATTGTTCCACTGGTTACTTCAATAATTTAACTTATTAAAACATTTTTTTAACTTAAAATGCCAAGTATCTTAAATATCTAATAAACTGCTTTTTATATTCAATGCAGGTATATTAAGAAACAAAATTAAATGAAATAATAATTTTGAGGGCTTCCCTGGTGGCGCAGTGGTTGAGAGTCCACCTGCCAATGCAGGGGACACGGGTTCGTGCCCCGGTCTGGGAAGATCCCACATGCCGCGGAGCGGCTGGGCCCGTGAGCCATGGCCGCTGAGCCTGCGCATCTGGAGCCTGTGCTCCGCAACAGGAGAGGCCACAGCAGTGAGAGGCCCGCGTACCGCAAAAAAAAAAAAATAATAATAATAATAATTTTGAATCATTTGTCAATCATTTAACCACTGACATTTAATCAATTTAAAGCCAACTTGATGTCTAACAGTTACTACTTAACACATTGCTAAGAATGAGAACTTTAACAACATTACTGAAATGCATTGGTGTCTTTTTATTTATTTTAACTTAAGTCCAGTGTTTTTCTTTTAGGAAAGATAGTTAATAACCACAAGTAATAATATTCTAATGATTTTGAGATTAGAATCATCAAAACCTGATTCGTTATATTATGGAAATTCATAACGTAAAGATTACTGCGTTTCATTAAATCTTAGATGCACCATAATTTTGTGTTCCACTAAGAATGCTGCTGATTAAATAATAAGAAGGCAAGGATTATAAGACATATTCCAATTTCAGACATTAAAATATTTCAAAAATTAATAAAATATGGTATTTTCAACAGCGCTGCACTGAACATCAATTTCCTCTACTTTTGTGAAATATATATATTATATTGGATAACTACGTATGTCAACTACCACTAATCCCTGTGGTACAGAAACACAATGAACAATAGTAGACATCTTATATACCTTACAATAAACAGGTTCCTTCTCACAAAAAGAAGCAGCTCCCTTATACCAGTAAAGTTCAAAGACAGAGATGAACGTCATCATCATTATAATGTTATTACCTCATCATTTTTAATAGATTCTGATCCTGATGTAGTTGCTACAATTAAACAAGATTTTTCTCTTAATCGCTTCACGGTGTCAAACATCTGTGAAAAACAGATGAAATGTTAAAAAAAGATATGGTTAGATTGATCAGGAACAGAGAAATTCACTCAACTGATTTTGTCATCATGTCTCCAAATGTCTTTGACTTAAACTTAAGCTATTTATATATATTTACACACACACACACACACACACACACACACACAGAGAGAGAGAGAAATACCTGCAAATACATAATAAATAGCAATCCAGCTAAGAAGAAGGTTGGGGATAGCAAAAATCAGCTGAATCAGTCTGCAGGGGTGAGTATACCTCTGCTTTTGCTATGGAAATTTTTTAAAATTTAAAATAACATTTTTAGTGCAAAGACATATAAAGACAAAGATACAATATGGAAAGTGATACCTTTTCTTCCTGATGCCAGTCCCTCTCCCCAAAATCAACTAAATTAAAGATAATTAGTATTTCTTTTCAGGAAAAAAATCAGAATATATATTTCTTTATATTTACATATATTCTCATAAAAACTGATCCTACTATATACACTGTTTCCTACTTTCCTTTTTCACTTCATCATTTATCTTTAGAGGTGTTTGCAAAACAGCTTATACAGATCTATCTTACTCTTTTTTTGTCTGAGTTTTATGGTTTTATTGACACAAATACAACGTGCACATGAGCTGTGTACTCATTTTCTTCACTGCACAACCTGGCACAAAGATTGGTGACTCTGGTGGCCAGCTGGGCTGCTCTCTCTACAATGGCTTTACAGTTCTTTGAGGAGACATTGTGAGCAGTCTCCGTAGAGTATGATTTGTTGCATAGCAGCACTTCAAGCTCCTCGATGTTGTGGACTAGGAACTTCCGGAAGCCACTGGGCAGCATGTGCTTTGTTTTCTTGTTGCTCCCATCAAGATCTGGCCCTTGAATCTTCTGAGCACCCTACTGTCAATACCTCTGGGTTTCTGCCAGTTACACTTAATTTTGACATACTGGCCTGACTGGTGCTAGATGAACTTCTTGGTCCTCTTTTTGACAATCTTGGGCTTCATGAGGGTAGCCATGATGCCAAGTAGGAGACGGCCGCCACCTCCGCAGGCAGTGCCAAGGAAGAGCTATCTCATTCTTTTTAACAATATCAAGATTTCAGAAATAGGACAGCACATCCATAAAACTTGTAGTATTTATATTTTGAAAGAGCCTCAGTCTCATGTGGAAAAAACTCCAACAAGGAACTTAAAACAAAACTTTATATTAACCATTTGGATAAAGTATCTAATGTTTATAAGAACAGATATTTGTGATTTTTATATATTTTGACAATGGACTTTGGTATTGTAATGGAAAAATGAACTTTCAGGACCAGATCTCCAATTTATAACACCAGGTCCATAGGATATAAATGTTGGACTAATTGATGGCTCAATTGACTTTTTTAAAATTGCGGTATCATTGGTTTATAACATTATACAAGTTTCATGTGTACAATGTTGTATTTCTACATCTCTATACACTACAGCATGCACACCACCAAAAACTTAGTTTCCATCCATTATGATACAGTTGACCCCCTTAGCCCATTTCACTCTGCCCCTACTCCCTTCCCTCTGGTAATCACTACTCTGTTTTCTGTATCTATGTGCTTGATTTTGTTTGGTTTGATCTGTTCATTTATTTAATTTAATTAATTTAATATTCTACATATGAGTAAAATCTATAGAATAGTTATCTACTTTACTTCTTTTATTTGTTTTTGTTTTATATTTTAAAATGATTATATTGGTAGGTTTAAGAAAAATAGTAAATATTCATGAAATCTACTTCAAGAGAAATCTTGATAACATCATTACCTTATAGTTACATATCAAATTATATCACACTTGTTTAAGGAGTGTCTCTGATTAAGTAATAAAAAGGACTAACTGCTTGAAGTACAAATCAGTACAAAGATCCCCAATTGATGTAACCACCCTATATTCTTTTTTTTTTTTTTTTGTGGTATGCGGGCCTCTCACTGTTGTGGCCTCTCCCGTTGCGGAGCACAGGCTCCGGACGCGCAGGCTCATCGGCCATGGCTCACGGGCCCAGCCGGGCCCAGCTGCTCCGCAGCATGTGGGATCTTCCTGGACCGGGGCACGAACCTGCGTCCCCTGCATCGGCAGGCGGACTCCCAACCACTGCGCCACCAGGGAAGTCCCACCCTATATTCTAATTATCAACATAATATCTAGCTGATAACATAAAAATATTTTCATAAATACAGTGAAAGGAAGCTCCATAACCTTGGCTTCATGTTTCCATTTGGAGGGTTTTCCATTAAAGTAACATTCCTGACCTCTCTCCCTACCCCTCATTCACTCCTCCCCAAAGGCACTGCCATCCACCCAATAGTTCAAACTCCAAATTAGGAGTCATTTTGATTTCTCTCACTTCTTCCATCTAATGTATCAGCAATTTCTATAGCTCCTACTATCACATTATACGTGAATCAGTCCAGCTTCTTGCCATCTGCTTTCTAGCTGAAGTCATGCTCATTTCTCACCAGGATTACTGCAATAATCTTCTAATGGTTACCCTGTGTTTACTCTTGTCCCTATAATCCATTTACCCCTGACCTGTAAGGTCCTATATGACCTGGCCCCGGCTGTGCCTCTGACCTTGCTGCCTACCTTTCTCTCCCTCCGCCATTATGTTCCAGTTACACTAGCCTTCTTTCTGGCCTCCTTAGAGCTTCCGCATTGCTGTTCCCTCATTCTGGAGGACTTTTCAAGATTCTTGTAAGACTGGCTCCATGTCATTCAGTTCCAGTGTTACCACCTAAAAGAGGCCTTTTCTGATTACCCATCTAAAGTTACCCTTACTCATCTACTGAATTATTCTGATAATTTTTTTGTTTATTGTCTATAGCTCAATGTTTGCAACATGATAGCAAGCACCTTATCTGTCTTTTTCGGAGCCTAGAAATGAACATGGCACATAAGCAGGTACCCAATACGTATTTACTGAATAATGAAACGAATAAATGTTAATTTATTAAAAAGAGCCCTCACTAAAACATACGGAAAATAGGATTACTAACATGAAAAATTATGAGTGATCATGAAAATCAGTAGTAAATGATTTTACAATTAGAGAATATTATGGTTTAATCTTAAAGGCAAGCAGAAGATTCTTAAATATTTAAACCAAGATAATGATCAGTTTATTTTTCAGTTTTACCTGGAGTATCCATGTAATCATGTCCTTCTGGCCTTCTAACTGGGGAATTCCCTTGAGTTTTTCTAAAAGCATTTGTATATTCTGAGCATTCATGGCTGAACTTCCCAATCCTTTTTTAAAACACAAAAAGTATATATCATGAACATATATCTTCATAATTATGTATAAATTATAATTTATAGTTAATGTTATTCACATTGATAACCAAAGTTTGCAGTCAATCCCTTAACTACATTAATTTTTCAATGGAAGAATCTACAATTACATGAAGTACTAAGTATTAATTAAAGAACTTGAAAAACCGGAATTACTTTAGGTCTCTCTTGTACATGTTCCACTGGGGCTGCTAAGTGAAAACTACCCTTAATGATATATCTTTTGCCTTCCCTCTACTTGGCTCACTGTCTAAAAGTACTTACTGAGAACCAAAGCTCCCAAAAATATGGAAGTGGGAGCTGTCCTATCCATAAACTGAATAGGTTTATGATGTAGTCAAGAATCTAAAAAATAGTGTTTAAATAGAAAATGAGATGTTTTTGTCTTATTGATCTTATAAATCAATGTTCCTAGAATGTGCTCTGAAAAAACTGTCTTAATCATGTAGCGTTTAAGAAAAATCTAATCTAAACCTATCCTGCTCTTCCACATTGAAAATTGTGCAAAACAAACACATTATCATTCACTCAGACTTCTGCAATCATTTTAAATTCAGGAACATTCATATCTTCCATAGATGGGTAGTATAAACATTATGGTTGAGATAGCAGCAAATATTTGATAATACTGAGACAAGGAATGAAAGTAAGAAACCATCAATGCATGCAGCACCCCCAAAAGGGGGGTGAGATCATGCAGTAAAAGGACTGCCATGGGGATTAAAAAACATACCTGTGTTACTGATAATGTTAAAAACTAAAAATGCTACGAAAAGACTTAAAACAATTTCAGAGTTTTCCGTCTTAAGGACTAACAGATTAAAATCCTGTCAGAGCTAAACTTTCTGTTACAAATTGGCAAATAGCTGAAACTGTGTTGAAAATGATACTAAAACATACTTGAGGCCTTATGGTAAAAGTCAAATGTCACTTCTTCTTCGGGAGATTTTTGAAGCTGTTGCTTTTCTTCTAGTAAGCCCAATGCCAGAATATGAAACGCCTGAAAAAGGAAAGTAGGACAAGATCTTTAAAACTGTGCTTCTTCAGGTAAATACATTTTAAATGGAGGTAAAAAAATAAGCAATCTGATGGGTAAAAAATGTGCAAAGGTTATGAACAAGCAGTTCACAGAAAAAGAAATGAAATATACACATATGAAAAATGTTCAACCTTGGGAGTTGCCTGGTGGACTAGTGGTTAGGATTCTGGGCTTCCACTGCCGTGGCCTGGGTTCAATCCCAGGTCGGGGAAGTTCCCGCAAGCCACATGGCACGGCCAAAAAAAAAGGGTTCAAGTTCACTTAAAATTAAAGAAATGTGAGTGAAACAAGATCATCTGTTTTTCACCTATTAAAATGGCAAAAAAAAAAAAAAAGGCAAATATTTTAGAGCTTAGTAAAATACAGAGCTGGCAAAGGTGTTAGGAAGCAGGCACTCTTCACCACACTGGTAATGGGAAAGTAAATCAGTATAACATTTTTGGAGGCCAATTAGACAATATCTATCAAAAATGTAAAGGTACAGACCTAGTGCTAGGAATTAGTGTAACAGAGTCACTCACTTAAGTGTACAAAGATATTTGTACAACAATGTTCATTTTAGTGTTCTTTGTTATACAAAGACCTAAAAACAACCTAAATGTCTATTAACAGGAGATAGTTAAATGCATCATAGATGTCCATACAATGGAATACACAGCTATAAGCATGAGGTAGGCCTATATGCTCTAATGTGGAACGACTTTCAGATGATACAAACCTTTAGGTAGGGCGATGGGAGGCAGGGAGAGAAATTTTAACTTTTGATCTCAAATATATCTCTATGGGTTGAAATTTTTACTGCATTTATTTACCGCTGTTATAAAAAAAAAAAGTGAGATACACATAGAGTATGATAGCATTTAGAGCCTCCAAACCAATAACAGCCAAGGAAATTTAGTTGGCAGATGATAAATAAATATCCTATTACAGCTACCAAAGGTGACATTATTAAATAACTTATCCATAACAGTATGAAGAAAAAAATAGCTGCTTCCATTTAATGAGCTAATTCTCATAACAACTCTATGAAATAATTATATTTAAACCCATTTTAGCAATGGGGAAATTACTCTTTGCTCCTTAAATGGGAAGTGCGCTAACCCAAGTGAGGTAAATTCAAGCCTAAACCTGTCTTCAAATCTTTATTATACTGTCTCCTGATAATACAATGTGAAATAAAAATACAGAAAACTATGATACAATAATGACATGCCAATTTATTATTAGCAGGAACAGCCCTTTTTAAAATTTTTCTCTGCCTTTTTTTTTAATGTAAATGATTCTCAAGAGTAATGATCCTAAAAACTTGAGAATGTGTCACAAGGAAATCTGTGCCACATCTAAGCTGTTTTCAATGACCCTTAGGTCTCAGGTGCTCTAGTTGTGGTTCTGAAGTCAGAAAGTTAGACTACCGATCTTCTCCAGACCTCCAAGAACTCTATGAAGTAGAGAAAGTATTTGAAATAGAGAAAATATTTTCAGTATACATACCATTTGGAGCATCCCTTCAGTCCACAAGTTAGAATCTGGGTCTACTGCCTGCTCAAATATGGTCCTGAGAATGTACATCATGATATCACAATTGAGAAGGTTAACTGCTTTGCTGAAAGCAGGGCAGAATTCAGGAGGAGGAGGTGGTGGTAGTGCTAAAGTGGGTAGGAGATCAATGTCAGGAGAGACAAATAGGTACAATTTTATTTGGGTTATCCTTCATGCTAAATTGCAAATGTCAGAATCATATATTACACGCAAAACAACACATGATCTTTGTTACCTTTAAAGCGCTGAAAACATCAATGTCAAGGGAAATAAGTCACTATGTAAGTCACCCAAAATAAACTCCATTTGTTATAAATTTAAAATTCTATCACCACTGATGTAGGCTATACCTTAATATGTGAGCAAGAAACAAAGGGTTCTTTGCACTTCCATTAGTTGCCCACTCTCAAAAAACAACAAAAACAAAACACTATATGCTTTGCTGATACAAAATCACAGCATATAGTCAAAATGAGTCAATTCAGTGTCTCATTTTTTACCTTCATCTTTGTTTTCCTGTTTTCTCCTTTTCTTCTGCATGTGTTCAGCCTATATATATTTAAAAAAAAAAGTCTATCTTAAAATACACCACTTGACAAGTATGAAAAAAATGGGGTACTTTGAAGCAGGCAGGAAAGATTCACAAACCTACCAAAATACTTTATATACTGAAATATGTATTCAAATGCTACCTTATTCCAGAAACAAAATGGTTGTCCTAAGGAAAGCCACTGCAAAATAGATGGGTAATAATCTTCATCACTAATTTAGTCCCCATTCTTTCAGTCAACAGTATTTACCTAGTGTCTATTATATACAGGGCATTGTATGACAAACTGGAAATTATTCATTTTATAAGGACAAAGCCAGATATTACCTTAACTAAGTGATCTAACTTAACATCAACCCTTAATGGGACAAAAAGACATTATATGTGCCTACTGATGTGATGCAATATATCATTTATGTAGTATTTTTGCCCTAAGATGTTTAATTTGAATCTACTCACAAGAATACAATCAGACATATCCAGAATATAGGATATTCTAAAAGACAACTAGCCTATACTCTACAGAAATGTCAATGTTATGAAAGACAAAAAAAGGCAAAAAGATTATTCCAAATTAAAGGAGACTATAGCAACATGACACCAAATAAAGTGCATGATCCTTGATTGAATCCTCCTACCCCTAACACAACTAAAAGAATATTTTTGGTATAATCAGGAAAATGTGAATATTTCCTACGAACTAGATAACATTATTGATTCAATTTTAATTTCTTGGGTAAGATAATGAGCTCTAATAATGAAAACCAGTATGAAACTACAGAAAAACCAGGCAATTTTCTATGGAGTTAGAAAGCATAAAGCATTTTAGGCTATTTACTGAAGAGGATAACTTTTCCTACCTTGCTATGTTGTGTTTTGGAGTAATGATAAAAGTACATATTGAAGTCTTTCAATGATTCATCTTTCAGCTCATAAACTCCATGTCCTGATACACCTGGTTTCCTAAAACGATAGAAAATACAGAGGTGAACTGCAGTGCTCTTGAAGTATAGAGTAAGACAAAATAAGAACCTAAAAGTTAATATAAAAGTCAAAATCAAGAGAAGAAATCAGCCTTATCTCATTCAACTTGCTTAAACTGAAATGAGAAATTTCATTTCAAGAGTAAAACTAAAAACCTACACTGTAAGCTCAAAGTCCTGGTAACAGCTAAGCTGTGTTTCATAATTATGAAATTTAAACAAATCTGAAGAAGTTTATTTTATACTACGTAGATCTGACCCCATACCCTACCTAAATCCCTAAGGCTTCAGAAGCTAAAAACGAAGCCTGTTCAAGATTTCCTGTTCAACTACAGCTTGCATTGTCTAAGGTCAAATATAAAATGGTAGTAAGATATCATATCTGTAGAAAATTGAATTGTAAATGAAAATATAGTGGTGAATCCTCTACAGAGAACTATAAGGAAAAGCATTAAGGCCAAAAGGAGCACACCATATTTGTTCTGCACATTAAACAGCTTTTGGTCTCTTTCAAAGTAAGTGAAATACTTTATTGAACAATATTAGAGCATAAAAAAGCTACACTCTATTTTTAAGGTTATTTGAAACTAGCAATTTATCTATAAATATATTACTATAACAGTAAAATTCACTACCAGTATCAATTTTTAATTTCAAGAATTAATCCACTTAAAACCTTATTTCCATTTTTTTGTATCTCAAAGAATCAAAGGATTGCAAAATAATGTTTTAATCCTAGCAAAGTCTAAAATTAGAATACAATATAAAAATTTAATAGAATAAACGAAGTCATGGCTTAGAATTGATGGGAAAGAGACTATCGAAAGGTTTTTTTGCTTACTTAAGTCACCTAATATCACAAATGAACATTTCTCATTCACTTGACAAAAATACTCATTTCTTCATCATACAGGTACTAAGTGCCTACAGTGTGCCCCTTGTTCTCACCCATTCTGTCTGTACTTTGTTTTTGTCCTTGGGAGTTCAGGAAAGAACTTCAGAGCTTCTACAAAGTATCCGAAATACAAGAACAAAGATTGGTCTAACTTTCAGAATAAGCATAAATATTAAGTACTTACTTAAATGTGGCCACTTTGTTTATGACATTCTCTAAGCCAGTTTCATTATTTTCCTGTTGAAACAACATTTTTGTCATTTTTACCTTCATGTAATGACTTTATCTTCTCTTACTGTGAACTGAAATACACTTTCAATAGCATTCCTGAGTGTTTTATGAACAATAAAAAAAGATCAATTTCCAATATTTAAAAATTAGGTCGGACGACCAATTTCTTAACAGAGGTAAGATGTATGTATAAACTGCTTAAGGAAGAAATTTAATCTAAGTTTGCCCTCATATATATATACACATACAACCAGTAATTCAAAGAAATTATTATTTTCTTTATCTAGTATGTTCATCACCCACATCATTTAAGCACATGCCCATGCTGTACTAATCCCTAAAACCAAGGTAACAAAATAAATAGGATCTACGGTAAAACACATATGTAGATGTCCAAATATATTCTGGCTTCTGCAATTATAATAATTTTATTTTTTTCTGACTGGCCTGAATTTTTCCTTGAATTCGGAATTTTTTTGTTGTTTCTTTTTGGCCATGCCGTGGTCATGTGGGATCTTAGTTCCCCGACCAGGGATCGAACCCATGCCCCTGCAGTGGAAGGACGGAGTCCTAACCACTGGACCACCAGGGTAGTCCCAATAAGGAATTTTTTTCTTAATGAAGTCATTTAAAATCAGGATAAGGACCTAGTCAATATACTAAAGCAAATTCATAGATTCCTATAGTGTTGCAAAAATTAAATTTAGCCTCCTTTAAAAACACACTTGAGATAAGCAGTGAAAACTTAGGGTAGACACTAAAGCTTTTTTTTTTTTTTTGCAAAATACGGAATGTGTATCATTATTGGTATGTGAAATTATTTTAGGTGGCACACAGTTATATATTTTTAAATTTTTGAATATTCATTTATCTTAACATGTATTAGGAAAAAATTAATCTAGAATGTTAAACCTACTATTTCATTGTAATATTGCTTAGAAAGATGCTAAGGAAAAATGTAAGTTGATTTTAAAATGTATTAATAAGGGACTTCCCTGGTGGCACAGTGGTTAAGAATCTGCCTGTCAATGCAGGGGACGTGGGTTTAATCCCTGGTCCGGGAAGATCCCCCATGCCGCGGAGCCACTAAGCCCGTGCGTCACAGCTACTGAGCCCGTGAGCCACAACTACTGAGCCTGCACGCCACAACTACTGAAGCCCGTGTGCCTAGAGCCTGTGTTCCGCAACAAGAGAAGCCAACACAATGAGAAGGCTGCGCACTCAACGAAGAGTAGCCCCCGCTAGCTGCAACTAGAGAAAGCTCACGCACAGCAACAAAGACCCAACACAGCCAAAAATAATAATAAATAAATAAATAAACTGTATTAATAATTATAAAATTGGTAGACAGATGTGCAAATATTATGAAGGTGATATGCCAAATGGTTAAAGTTTGAGAATCAGTTAACAATGAAATTGGAAAAAGATACAGGTATATTGGAAGAAAAATGACCAACAGTCAAAGCTTACCTCCATTCTACTTCTCTGGATAGCCTTGATAGTACAGGTAAATCTAATCTCTTTTAAGAATCATTGTTCTAATTCAAAATTAAATCTCGGAGTGAAAAATATGACTCATAATCTTTAGGATTACTGTTTCAATATCAGCAATACTGAACATAAGTATCACCTGTGTCAGCCATGAGACTGCACCCTGCAGACCTCCAGCTAGAGAAATACTAATGCAGGCTCACTCCGGGAGACATGGGAAGGCAACAAGCCTTGATTAGACTACCCAGCAGTCTAGGACAGTCCTACCTAACGTTCCTTCCCTCTTTCCTTCACCTGGAGTCAGATTTGCACCACAGTATGATGGCTCCCCCAGCCTTTCCCAGTTTCCTCACCATTTCTCTCATAGTCATTGTTCCTAATTAAATCTTAAATCTTTTGTCTTGACATCTGCTTCTCAGAAGACCCAGACTAACACACCACCCAAATAGTCTCAGCATTTCAGGAAGTCCCCTTTTCCTCTGGAGAAAATTTATGTTAAAGTAAAACAAAAAAGCAAAGAGTTTCCTGCTCTAAAATGTTTTCTAAACAGTCAGAATGTCTCTAAAATGTTTCCTAATGCCCAAAAGGCCAGAATTAAAGTTTATACCACAAAAAAATTAATGGTGAGTTTTATATCTGAAAATTTCCTAAACAGATTTTCCTAAAACTTCGAGTGGCTTCCAATTAAAGAAAAAGAAAAAACTATCCCATCTTGAGGTGAATGGAGTGAAAAACAAAACTGGACTTACATTCTCAGGTAAATTTTTGGCAATGGCACTGTGTGGCATGGGTTCAATACAAAGCAAGTGAATAATTTCTCTCATTGTGACCTCTTCTTTGGTCACATTTCCCACTCCAGGGACATAACGCTCTCCTAATACAAACAATGAAAAGAAAAAGTAAAACAATTAATTGCTTTCCATTTAAATCTCTTCCCATCAAGAACACTGCATTAAATCAAATCTATGAGATAGTAACCAAAAATTATTTGGATATGTTCCTAAATCTGAACAAGAGTCTCTTTGCTAAAAGAGGAAGAAAAATGAAGAGATCTGAAGAACACAGGCCTTCTCTTAACTTAAACACACACACACATATACATACACATACTCACACATTATAAACAAGGCCCCTTGATTAAATTAGCATGGTCTCTAACCCAGAAAACAAGGAAGATAGCATTGAATAAGTAGTGGCCATCATGGAACAATAGCTTTTCTTTCAAGATTTCCTCAATGTTGTCTCTACTTGTTATTTAAGAAAGAACAAAGTGAAAACTAAAAAACAAAATACTTAAAAATATCTCTATGGGTTAAATGACAAAATAGTAATATGTATCAGGAATGGATGGTGTTGCTAACATGCCCACATAATCAGATTTCCACTTTTCATCTCGATAAACTGCCAAATGGGGAGAGAAAATAGCTAAATTAACTACGGGAACTTCACTGGTGTCAACAGCATCTAATCCCCAATGCTTCAAGAAGGCTTAAAATATTTGACCTTATGTCACCACTGATTTTCAATACTACAACATGAGTACAAAGTCCTGTGATATCTATAAGAGGGTTATTAGAAGACAGGAATTTTTTGCCTAAGAGATTTGACGAATTCTACAAATTAGCCAAAGAATGACATTTTGTTAATTTAATTCACTTCCAACAGACTCACTCCTCTTCAAACACTGTAATTTTCAATTGTTTTCCACCAAAACAGTACCCTCTATAAGTTTCGTGCTAGAAAGAACCTTAGAGATCATGTAGATTACTTTCACTTTTTACAAATCAAGAATTTGAGACCCTAAAAATGTAAATGGCACGCTCTTGATAGTTTATAGCGAGGTCAACTCTAGATCTTCTGATTCCTAATCCAAATCTTTTGCTACTTCTTAATGTTTTCTTAATTAATATAATATAATCAGAGATTATATTAATCTTAATATAATCAGAGATTTTACACACACACACAAACACACACACTTTTAAAAATGATGACTCCTAAAGGTAATAAACTTATACTCAGGAATGCAGCAAATATTAACTAAAAATCAAATCACATAGAAGGAAATACCCAATGAATTTGGGTAAACAAAATAACAGCAAAATAATAGTAGGAATAATAAAATAGTAAAATATAAAACAGCAAAAATATATTAGCAATTTTAATATATAGCATTAATAAGCAGTATTAGAAATTCTTCATATAGTATTCCAAGAACAAACACAAAAATTCCCCTCAAGTCTTTGTAATTTAATAAAGTATGTCAACAACTTAAAAATCTTCTACACATTTTTAATTTGTCCATTTTTTTCAGCAGTTTCCTATGGAATACTCTGGAGTTATTCCAGAAGAGTTAGTGCCTGGAAGATTTAGCAATCTCACTTAGCAATGACGGTTTACCACACTTCCTGCTGAGACAAGCAGCTAGCCCAGCAACTAGCTCCCTAATAAACAAATAAAATGAACCCAGGTTTTCAGATTTGGCTAATGGCTATAAACCTCACTAGGAAGTATTAATACAAAGCAGTGTCTCCTGCAGTAAAGTAAGAAATAAGAACCAGAATGAGAAGTCAAAAACTTTTACTTAGCTGGTAAGATCAACAGAGACTATAATATAGAATATACAAAAGTAGAAGTATGGCCAATATTTGCACAAAGTAATTTAACAGAATGACTTGATGAAAATATATCTTACTTAGATGAATGTTACATTGAAATTTTTTATATATATATATATATATATATATATACACACATAAAATTTTTAGGACTCGACATAGTTATTTTACATTTACTTTTCTGACTAGGATAATTATATCCCAGATCTCTACAAACAAGTCCAAACAATTACAAATCAGGTATTGAAAAATGAAGATGTAATAGCTGTGTTTTTTAAAAGGTGAGTTCCTAAACATATCAATCACATTAGTCACATTAATCTCTAATATTCTCTGCTGTATTTGGGAGGAGAACAAAATAACTTACAGTTCTTATTAATGTTCTCTCTAAAAAGTAACTCATGTTCTATTTCAAAACATGTTTTAATCTTACCCACAATATAGATGAGGACTTGAAGCATTTCTTCTATTAAGGTATTATATTGTTTAATCAAATCCTATAGAATTGTAAAAGAAAAAATTAGTTACTTAAGAATCAAAAACCTCCATAAAACATACATTTTTTTCTGGATCAGATAGTCCAACTGATCCAGTATTTTCTTTCGGACCACAGCAACAGAGAATTATGAGGTGAATAATTCCCTTTTTTGACATCAAATTCAACAAGGTTCACAATACTTGGCACGAAGTAAGAACTCAAAAACAATTGTTAAATATTATTACTGTTTTTATTATCATTATTTCCCATCTAGTCTTCAGTTAACAAAAGAATTCTAATCTTTAACTTTTCCTCTATTATTGGCTTCCTTCTTATCTGGGTTGGTGAGACAGTGTCTTCAAATAGGTAACTAACACTTATGGTGAGAGTTCCCTTCCCTAACACACCTGTTATTTAAATACTACAGTAAATGAGATATTCATTTTCACTGAGTATAAAAACATGACTAAAAATTAGCTTTGTATTTTATAGCCTATCCTTTGGTCTGTTGCAAGTGACTTCTAATTTGAAGAATAAAATAATGTAATTCATAAATTCAAAGTAGTCAAAGGTTACTTTATAAACTGGTATCAAGTATTAAAACAATGAAGATGTCACAAAACTCCAGAGACAAAATATAAACCGTAAAAAATTTATTGATAACAAATACAAGTAAAGAATTAATATCTTTACTAAACAAGGAACTTTTACAAAAAACAGGAAAAGGGTGAAGGACAGGAACAGATAATTCACTACAAAAAAGGAAAAAAAAGGTCAATAATCATGAAAACATGGTCAACCTCACTGATAATTAAAGAACTGCAAATGAAAATTAAACACCATCTTTCATGTATCAGACCAACAAAGATTAAAAATATCAGTACCATTACAGATGTACATACTGCTAGAGAGAGCTTAAATTGGAGTTACTTTTCTGAGAGCAATTTGACAATATGTATTCAGAGTCATAAGAAAGAGTATACTGTATTCTTCAGCAAATCCACTTCGAAGAATTTATCGTAACAAAATAATTAGGCAAGTGTTTAAACCTTGAGGTGCAGAGACGTTTATATGAGCAAAAAACTTGAAAAGCCTCTTCAGCAATAGGGGACTAAAGTATAATGCATTCATATACTGTAATACTACACAGCAATTAAAAATTATGATGTAAAAAAAAGATGAGGTTCCTGCATACTTAGTGACAAGAAAAAACCTATCACAATATTTCATTAAGCACAGGAAGCATATTACAAAAATAGTACATATAGGGCTTCCCTGGTGGCGCAGTGGCTGAGAGTCTGGCTGCCGATGCAGGGGACACGGGTTCGTACCCCGGTCTGGGAAGATCCCACATGCTGCGGAGCGGCTGGGCCCGTGAGCCATGGCCGCTGAGCCTGCGCGTCCGGAGCCTGTGCTCCGCAACGGGAGAGGCCACAACAGTGAGAGGCCCGCATACCGCAAAAAAAAAAAAAAAAGTACATATAAAAGATTCAATTTTTCCTTTAAAAACAAATAAGACGGACGAGGGGAAGACGGCGGAAGAGTAAGACGCGGAGATCACCTTCCTCCCCACAGACACACCAGAAATACATCTACACGTGGAACAACTCCTACAGAACACCTACTGAGCGCTGGCAGACCTCAGACCTCCCAAAGGCAAGAAACTCCCCCACGTACCTGGGTAGGGCAAAAGAAAAAAAGAAAAAACAGAGACAAAAGAATAGGGACGGGACCTGCACCAGTGGGAGGGAGCTGTGAAGGAGGAAAGGTTTCCACACACTAGGAAGCCCCTTTGCGGGCAGAGACTGCGGGTGGCGGAGAGGGGGAGCTTCGGCGCCGCGGAGGAGAGCGCAGCAACAGGGGTGCGGAGGGCAAAGCGGAGAGATTCCCACACAGAGGATCGGTGCCGACCGGCACTCAACAGCCTGAGAGGCTTGTCTGCTCACCCGCCGGGGCGGGCGGGGCTGGGAGCTGAGGCTCGGGCTTCGGTTGGAGCACCGGGAGAGGACTGGGGTTGGCGGCATGAACACAGCCTGAAGGGGTTAGTGCACCACGGCTAGCCGGCTAGCCGGGAGGGAGTCCAGGAAAAGGTCTGGAGCTGCCGAAGAGGCAAGAGACTATTTCTTCCCTCTTTGTTTCCTGGTGCCCGAGGAGAGGGGATTAAGAGCACTGCTTAAAGGAGCTCCAGAGACAGGCGCGAGCCACGGCTCAAAGCGCGGACCCCAGAGACGGGCAGGAGACGCTAAGGCTGCTGCTGCTGCCAGAAAGAAGCCTGTGTCCGAGGACAGGTTACTATCCACACCCCGCTTCCGGGGAGCCTGTCCAGCCCGCCACTGCCAGGTTCCCGGGATCCAGGGACCACTTCCCCGGGAGAACGCACGGCGAGCCTCAGGCTGATGCAACGTCACGCCGGCCTCTGCCGCCGCAGGCTCGCCCCGCACTCCGTGCCCCTCTCTCCCCCTGGCCTGAGTGAGCCGGAGACCCCGAATCAGCGGCTCCTTTAACCCCGTCCTGTCTGAGCAAAAAACAGACGCCCTTCTGCGACCTACACGCAGAGGCGGGGCCAAATCCAAAGCTGAGCCCCTGGGAGCTGTGAGAACAAAGAAGAAAAAGGGAAGTCTCTCCCAGCAGCCTCAGAAGCAGCGGATAAAAGCTCCACAATCAACTTGATGTACCCTGGCCTGCATCTGTGGAATACATGAATAGACTACGAATCATCCCAAATGGAGGAGGTGGACTTTGAGAGCAAGATTTAGGATTTTTTCCCATTTTCCTCTTTTTGTGAGTGTGTATGTGTATGCTTCTCTGTGAGATTTTGTCTGTATAGCTTTGCTTCCACCATTTGTCCTAGGGTTCTATCCGTCCTTTTTTTTAAAAAATTGTTTTTTCTTAATAATTATTTTTGATTTTAATAACTTTATTTTATTTTACTTTATCTTCCTTCCTTCCTTCCTTCTTTGCCTCCCTCCCTCCCTCCCTCCCTCCTTTAGACAACAAATCATCCCAAATTGAGGAGGTGGACTTTGAGAGCAAGATTTATGATTTTTTACCCTTTTCCTCTTTTTGTGAGTGTGTATGTGTATGCTTCTGTATGAGATTTTGTCTGTATAGCTTTGCTTCCACCATTTGTCCTAAGGTTCTGTCTGTTTTTTTTCTTAATAATTATTTTTAATTTAATAACTTTATTGTATTTTACTTTATTTTAATTTACTTTTTCTTTCTTGCTTGCTTTTTTCCTTCCTTCCCTCCTTCCTTCCTTCCTTCCTCCCACCGTCCCTCCCTCCTTCCCTCCCTCCCTCCCTCCTTTCTTTCTTTCCTTCTTTCCTTCTTTTCTTTCTTCCTTCCTTTCTTCCTTCCTTCCTTTCTTTCTTTCTTCCTACTTCTACTAATTCTTTCTCTCTACTTTTTCTCCCTTTTATTTTGAGCCGTGTGGATGAAAGGCTCTTGGTGCTTCACCCAGGAGTCAGTGCTGTGCCTCTGAGGTGGGAGAGCCAACTTCAGGACACTGGTCAACAAGAGACCTCGCAGCTCCACATAATATCAAACGGCAAAAATCTCCCAGAGATCTCCATCTCAACGCCAGCAGCCAGCGTCACTCAATGACCAGCAAGCTACGGTGCTGGACACCCTATGGCAAACAACTAGCAATACAGGAACACAACCCCACCCATTAGCAGAGAGGCTGCCTAAAATCATAATAAGTCCACAAACACCCCAAAACACACCATAGGTGTGGACCTGCCCACCAGAGAGATAAGATCCAGCCTCACCTACCAGAACACAGGCAGTAGTCCCCTCCACCAGGAAGCCTACACAACCCACTGAACCAACCTTAGCCACTGGGGACAGACACCAAAAACAATGGGAACTACGAACCTGCAGCCTGCAAAAAGGAGACAGTAAGATAAACCAAACACAGTAAGATAAGCAAAATGAGAAGACAGAAAAACATACCACAGATGAAGGAGCAAGATAAAAACCCACCAAACCTAACAAATGAAGAGGAAATAGGCAGTCTACCTGAAAAAGAATTCAGAATAATGATAGTAAAGATGATCCAAAATCTTGGAAATAGAAAAGACAAAATGCAAGAAACATTTAACAAGGACCTAGAAGAACTAAAGATGAAACAAACAATGATGAACAAAACAATAAATGAAATGAAAAATACTCTAGATGGGATCGATAGCAGAATAACTGAGGCAGAAGAACGGATAGGTGACCTGGAAGATAAAATAGTGGAAATAACTACTGCAGAGCAGAATAAAGAAAAGAGAATGAAAAGAACTGAGGACAGTCTCAGAGACCTCTGGGACAACATTAAACGCACCAACATTCGAATTATAGGGGTTCCAGAAGAAGAAGAGAAAAAGAAAGGGACTGAGAAAATATTTGAAGAGATTATAGTTGAAAACTTCCCTAATATGGGAAAGGAAATAGTTAATCAAGTCCAGGAATCACAGAGAGTCCCATACAGGATAAATCCAAGGAGAAATACGCCAAGACACATATTAATCAAACTGTCAAAAATTAAATACAAAGAAAGCATATTAAAAGTAGCAAGGGAAAAATAACACACAAGGGAATCCCCATAAGGTTAACAGCTGCTCTTTCAGCAGAAACTCTGCAAGCCAGAAGGGACTGGCAGGACATATTTAAAGTGATGAAGAAGAAAAACCTGCAACCAAGATTACTCTACCCAGCAAGGATCTCATTCAGATTTGATGAAGAAATTAAAACCTTTACAGACAAGCAAAAACTGGGGGAGTTCAGCACCACCAAACCAGCTTTACAACAAATGCTAAAGGAAATTCTCTAGGCAAGAAACACAAGAGAAGGAAAAGACCTACAATAACGAACCCAAAACAATTAACAAAATGGTAATAGGAACATACATATCAATAATTACCTTAAATGTAAATGGACTAAATGCTCCCACCAAAAGACACAGATTGGCTAAATGGACACACAAACAAGACCCAGATATATGCTGTCTACAAGAGACCCACTTCAGACCTAGAGACACATACAGACTGAAAGTGAAGGGATGGAAAAAGATATTCCATGCAAATGGAAACCAAAAGAAAGCTGGAGTAGCAATTCTCATATCAGACAAAATAGACTTTAAAATAAAGACTATTAGAAGAGACAAAGAAGGACACTACATAATGATCAAGGGATCGACCCAAGAAGAAGATATAACAATTGTAAATATTTATGCACCCAACATAGGAGCACCTCAATACATAAGGCAAATACTAACAGCCATAAAAGGGGAAATCGACAGTAACACATTCACAGTAGGGGACTTTAACACCCCACTTTCACCAATGGACAGATCATCCAAAATGAAAATAAATAAGGGAACACAAGCTTTAAATGATACATTAAATGATAAATTAAGATGGACTTAATTGATATTTATAGGACACTCCATCCAAAAACAACAGAATACACATTTTTCTCAAGTGTTCATGGAACATTCTCCAGGATAGATCATATCTTGGGTAACAAATCAAGCCTTGGTAAATTTAAGAAAACTGAAATTGTATCAAGTATCTTTTCTGACCACAATGCTATGAGACTAGATGTCAATTACAGGAAAAGATCTGTAAAAAGTACAAACACATGGAGGCTAAACAATACACTACTTAATAACGAAGTGATCACTGAAACAATCAAAGAGGAAATAAAAAAATACCTAGAAACAAATGACAATGGAGACATGACGACCCAAAACCTATGGGATGCAGCAAAAGCAGTTCTAAGAGGGAAGTTTATAGCAATATAAGCCCACCTTAAGAAACAGGAAACACCTCGAATAAACAACCTAACCTTGCACCTAAAGCAATTAGAGAAAGAAGAACAAAAAAACCCCTAAGTTAGCAGAAGGAAAGATATCATAAAAATCAGATCAGAAATAAATGAAAAAAGATAGCAAACATCAATAAAACTAAAAGCTGGTTCTTTGAGAAGATAAACAAAATAGATATACCATTAGCCAGACTCATCAAGAAAAAAACAGAGAAGACTCAAATCAATAGAATTAGAAATGAAAAAGGAGAAGTAACAACTGACACTGCAGAAATACAAAAGATCATGAGAGATTACTACAAGCAACTCTATGCCAATAAAATGGACAACCTGGAAGAAACGGATCAATTCTTAGAAATGTACAACCTGCCAAGACTGAATCAGGAAGAAATAGAAAATATGAACAGACCAATCACAAGCACTGAAATTGAAACTGTGATTAAAAATCTTCCAACAAACAAAAGCCCAGGACCAGATGGCTTCACAGGCGAATTCTATCAAACATTTGGAGAAGACCTAACACCTATCCTTCTCAAACTCTTCCAAAATATAGCAGAGGGAGGAACACTCCCAAATTCATTCTACGAAGCCACCATCACCTTGATACCAAAACCAGACAAGGATGTCACAAAGAAAGAAAACTACAGGCCAATATCACGGATGAACACAGATGCAGAAATCCTGAACAAAATACTAGCAAACAGAATCCAACAGCTCATTAAAAGGATCATACACCATGATCAAGTGGGGTTTATTCCAGGAATGCAAGGATTCTTCAATATACGCAAATCAATCAATGTGATAAACCATATTAACAAATTGAAGGAGAAAAACCATATCATCATCTCAATAGATGCAGAGAAAGCTTTTGACAAAATTCAACATCCATATATGATAAAAACCCTGCAGAAAGTAGGCATAGAGGGAACTATCCTCAACATACTAAAGGCCATATATGACAAACCCACAGCCAACATCATCCTCAATGGTGAAAAACTGAAAGCATTTCCACTAAGATCAGGAACAAGACAAGGTTGCCCACTCTCACCAGTCTTATTCAACATAGTTTTGGAAGTTTTAGCCACAGCAATCAGAGAAGAAAAGGAAATAAAAGGAATCCAAATCAGAAAAGAAGAAGTAAAGCTGTCACTGTTTGCAGATGACATGATACTATATATAGAGAATCCTAAAGATGCTACCAGAAAACTACTAGAGCTAATCAATGAATTTGGTAAAGTTGCAGGATACAAAATTAATGCACAGAAATCTCTTGCATTCGTATACACTAATGATGAAAAATCTGAAAGTGAAATCAAGAAAATACTCCCATTTACCATTGCAACAAAAAGAATAAAATATCTAAGAATAAACCTACCTAAGGAGACAAAAGACCTGTATGCATAAAATTATAAAACACGGTTGAAAGAAATTAAAGATGATACAAACAGATGGAGAGATATACCATGTTCTTGGATTGGAAGAATCAACATTGTGAAAACGACTCTACTACCCAAAGCAATCTACAGATTCAATGCAATCCCTATCAAACTACCACTGGCATTTTTCACAGAACTAGAACAAAAAATTTCACAATTTGTATGGAAACACAAAAGACCCCGAATAGCCAAAGCAATCTTGAGAACCAAAAACGGAGCTGGAGGAATCAGGCTCCCTGACTTCAGACTATACTACAAAGCTACAGTAATCAAAACAGTATGGTACTGGCACAAAAACAGAAAGATAGATCAATGGAACAGGAGAGAAAGCCTAGAGATAAACCCACGCACATATGGTCACCTTATCTTTGATAAAGGAGGCAGGAATGTACAGTGGAGAAAGGACAGCCTCTTCAATCAGTGGTGCTGGGAAAACTGGACAGCTACATGTAAAAGAATGAAATTAGAACACTCCCTAACACCATACATAAAAATAAACTCAAAATGGATTAAAGACCTAAATGTAAGGCCAGACACTATCAAACTCTTGGAGGAAAACACAGGCAGAACACTCTATGACATAAATCTCAGCAAGATTCTTTTTTGACCCACCTCCTAGAGAAATGGAAATAAAATCAAAAATAAACAATTGGGACCTAATGAAACTTCAAAGCTTTTTCACAGCAAAGGAAACCATAAACAAGATGAAAAGACAACCCTCAGAATGGGAGAAAATATTTGCAAATGAAGCAAATGACAAAGGATTAATTTCCAAAATTTACAAGCAGCTCATGCAGCTCAATAACAAAAAAACAAACAACCCAATCCAAAAATGGGCAGAAGACCTATATAGACATTTCTCCAAAGATATACAGACTGCCAACAAACACATGAAAGAATGCTCAACATCATTAACCATTAGAGAAATGCAAATCAAAACTACAATGAGATATCATCTCACACCAGTCAGAATGGCCATCATCAAAAAATCTAGAAACAATAAATGCTGGAGAGGGTGTGGAGAAAAGGGAACACTCTTGCACTGCTGGTGGGAATGTGAATTGGTACAGCCACTATGGAGAACAGTATGGAGGTTCCTTAAAAAACTACAAATAGAACTACCATATGACCCAGCAATCCCACCACTGTGCATATACCCTGAGAAAACCATAATTCAAAAAGAGTCATGTACCAAAATGTTCATTGCAGCTCTATTTACAATAGCCCGGAAATGGAAACAACCTAAGTGTCCATCATCGGATGAATGGATAAAGAAGATGTGGCACATATATACAATGGAATATTACTCAGCCATAAAAAGAAACGAAATTGAGCTATTTGTAATGAGGTGGATAGACCCAGAGTCTGTCACACAGAGTGAAGTAAGTCAGAAAGACAAAGACAAATACCGTATGCTAATACATATATATGGAATTTAAGAGAAAAAAAATGTCATGAAGAACCTAGGGGTAAGACAGGAATAAAGACACAGACCTACCAGAGAACGGACTTGAGAATATGGGGAGGGGGAAGGGTAAGCTGTGACAAAGCGAGAGAGAGGCATGGACATATATACACTACCAAACGTAAGGTAGATATCTAGTGGGAAGCAGCCGCATAGCACAGGGAGATCAGCTGGGTGCTTTGTGACCGCATGGAGGGGTGGGATAGGGAGGGTGGGAGGGAGGGAGACGCAAGAGGGAAGAGATATGGGAACATGTGTATATGTATAACTGATTCACTTTGTTATAAACTAACACACAATTAAGCAATTATACCCCAATAAAGATGTTAAAAAAAAAGCAATTATACCCCAATAAAGATGTTAAAAAAAAAAAAAAGACACCAAAACTTTAAAAGTGATCATTTCTAGGAGGCAGAGTTTCATGTGAGTTTTCTTCTCCTTTTTGTTAATCTATACACAGTCATCACTCAGTATCTGCAGGGGACTGGTTCTAGGACTCCTGCAGATACCAAAATCCACAGATGCTCAAGTCCCTTATATAAAATGGCTAGTACAGTTGGGATTCTGTATCCATGGATATGGAGGGCCAACTATATTCTAATTTTTATAGAGTAAAAAGAATATATGTGTGTATATATATGTTTTACGTATGTGCCTGATTTTTGGAGATATACATAAATAAATCTTAAATATGATTAAAATTTTTTAAATAATATTTCCTTTGGAATTAATTTACTTATCAGTTTCTGTCACTTACCTGGTCTTTTGTGGATATGGTCTTGTTAAAAGCATCAGCAAGTTCATACCTCTGAAGTACCAGTAATAAGAATTTGTTGGGATCCATTAAAGATGCACCAATCTGTGAAAGAAATCAAGTACCATAGTTCTCATGTATTAAATGGAGAAACACTTTGTCTCTAGTAGGACTGTGAGAAAAAATTATAAGGTAAATCTGCAGAAGATAATGCAGTAGTCCCTTCTGCTTCTATGATACTATATTCATTTCAACAGTGAGAAAAATTTAAGTGAAGTTAACAATAGTTACAGTATCTTCGCTTATTATAAGGAACCTAGGAAGGAAGGTTAACACAAATATCAGAGGTAATTTAAATAGGTACCTGAAGCATAATGATATCTTTATCATACATTTCTTCTCTGCACTTAACATCTTGGTAATAAAACACCTATAAAATAAAAAGGAGAACAGAAGCTAAAAGAATCATTTTATCTCAAACAGAATTCTTAAAATTTTCTCTAAACTAGAAACCCCAAGAACTCCTTTGTGGCAAAAAATAAGCTGTAAATCTACAAATCATTTTAAGGGATTTGTGAGAATGAAGTGAGAAAATACGGCATGAAAATAATTCAGAGTTAAAAATGCTCTATACTAGTTATTACTCTCAACATGCGTAACAAAAGAATTTACTTCCCTTAAGTTTAAAATGCCCACTTCAATAAAGTAAACCAATTTCTACAATCAATCATAACACTATTTTTCTCCCAAGTGGTATCTTTACAAGCCCTGTTTCCCCACCACTTAGGAAAAGCACTTCTCCTTATTTGCTCTACAACAGAGGGAAACAATGCCCTTCCATTAAGACTGGTGGTGGGAAGATTACATGTTCCCAAGTAATCTTCAGAAAAGACGTATATTGGTGGGATGGTTCCTGGTACTACTGGCTTTCACCTAATCTACCCACTTAACAGTATTAAAGGATAAATGTCTATATGGCCACTAGAACTTTCATTTCTGAGTTTATATAAGAGAACACAAAACAAATACTCAGCAAAATCCAGGGACACAAAGTAAAACATATAAAAGAAAAAACAAGCAGAAAATGAACACATTCATAGTGTGAACAACAGGCCTTGCCATACCTGGCTAATGAGAGACAGCCCATTTCTTCGCCACATCTCAGCAACAACCTGGGCAACCAATACCAGACAACGCAAAGGATATTCCACTAGTACCTCTACTTGAAAATCCTCCTGAAACAGAGTGAGATCAATTCCATTATATTCCAGAGGGCTTGGATGCTACGCCACTATACATTGCTCAGTTTTCTCATCTGTAAAACTGAGGGCTTGAACTAGATGACTCCAAGTCCCCATGATTTCAAAATGTTCTTTTTCTTCCCACTCAACCAAGAGGTATTTAGAGGGGACTTCCCTGGTGGTGCAGTGGTTAAGAATCTGCCTGCCAATGCAGGGAACGCGGGTTCAAGCCCCGGTCCGGGAAGATCCCACATGCCGTGGAGCAACTAAGCCCATGCACCTAGAGCCCGTGCTCCACAACAAGAGAAGCCACCGCAATGAGAAGCCCACACACTGCAATGAAGAGTAGCCCCTGCTCACCACAACTAGAGAAAGCCCACGCGCAGCAACGAAGACCCAACACAGCCATAAATAAATAAATAAATAAATAATTTTTTTAAAAGAGGTATTTAGAAATAGAATATAAGCAAATCAACATTTAATAGAGTCACTTACAAAAGGCACAAATTCATGCAGTCTTGAAATAGCACCCAGCCTGCTTAAACGCACATGAAGACCTAAAGGTTAAAAAAAAGAGAGAAAAATGAGAAAGCAATAAACCCAGCTGATTTGTTTCCTAGTTAACTCATCAAGTTTGAAAACTTGTGAGATTTAAACATACGTTTATTGAGTTTAGAAATGACATCTCAGAATGCAAACATTTGATTTCTAATTTTGAAACAGTTTTACTAACATATTTAAGATCCTACATTGTACAAGGTGTGCTTATAAATTATATAAAAATAATATTCTGCCTCTTAAGAAATTATTCTCCTCTTAGCCAAGCATCAAAAGAAATAAAAACTTATAAACAACACAGTCCTACTGTATAGCACAGGGAACTGTATTCAATATCCTGTGGTAAACCATAATGGTAAAGAATATGAAAAAGAATATATATACATATAGCTGAGTCATTTTACTGTACAGCAGAAATTAAACACAACATGTAAATCAACTATACTTCAGTAAAATAAATAAAAACGAATCTTGGTATTTCTTTTTATAAAAATAGAAGTGACATAAAATCATGTCAATTATACCATATACAAAAATTAACTAAAAATGAATCAAAGATCTCAACACAGGAGCTAAAACCATAAAACTCTTAGAAAATAACATAGGGAAAAGGCTTCATAACATTGGATTCGGCCATAATTTCTTGGATATGACACCAAAAGTACAGGCAACCAAAGGGAAAATAAATGAGACTACACCAAGTTAAAAACTTTTGTGCATCAAAGGACACTATAAAGAGAGTGAAAAGGCAACTCACAGAATGGGAGACAATATCTGCAAACCATATATCTGATAAGCAGTTAATATCCAGAATATACAAAGAACTCCAATAACTCAACAACAAAATCTGATTAAAAAATAGACAAAGGACTTGAACCTTTCTCCAAAGAAGATATACATATGGCCAGTAAGCACAGGAAAAGATGGTCAGTATCACTAATTATTAAGGAAATGCAAATCAAAACCACAAGGAGATACCACTTCACACTCATTAGGATGGCTATTTAAAAAACAAAAAATAACAAGTGTTGATGAGGATGTAAAGAAATTGGAATCCTTGTGCTCTGCTTCTGAGAATGTAAGATGGTGCAGCTGCTATGGAAAACAGTATGGTGGTTCCTCAAAAAATTAAAAAGTAGAATTACCTTATGATCCAGCAATTCCACTTTATGGGTATATACCCCAAGAATTGAAAACAAGCACTCAAGTGCATATTTGGACACCTGTGTTCATGGCAACATTATTCGACAACAGCCAAAAGATGTAAGCAACCCAAGCATCTACTGGAGGATGAATAGATAAACAAAACATGGTATATACATACTATGGAATATTATTCAACCTTAAAAATGAAGGAAATCTGACATATACTACAACATGGATGAACTCTGAGGACATTATGCTAAGTGAAATAATCCAGTTATAAAAGGATATGAGTATGATTTCACTTATATGAGGTACCTAGAGTAGTCAAGTCATAGAGACAGAAAATCAGAGACTGTAGGGAGCAGGGAATGAGGAGTTATGTTAAATGGGCACAAATTTCAGATTGGGAAGATGGAAAGAATTCTGGATATAGATGGTGGTGATGGCTGTACAACAATGTGAATGTACTTAATGTCACTGAACTATATACTTAAAAAATGATTAAAATGGTAAATTTTACGTTACATATATTTTACCACAATTAAAAATATAATTATGTACACTTATACAAAGTTGTTAAAAGAAAAAGACACTGACACGGTCGGTTTACATAGAAATGCAAATCAAACGATGATTAAAGAAAATCTATGATTTCTTTCTTTTAGTGGTGAAAGGAACAGTGACACAGTGAACACACTGGTGCAATCAGGAAGAGAAGAGGGTGAAAAAACAGCAACAAGATTTTCCTACATTTACATTTGGTTAGGCGATAAATTACCAAGTTAGTCCTTAAGTATATAGTATAAGGATCCATTAGTCGACCAAGATAACAAAAAGCCCAGGTAGCACCCTTAGATGTTCTGGTCACAGCTCTTTGAAGGATAGTGACAGCTTTTAACTGCAGTATCTGATCCGAGTATGTCTGTGCATACTGAGAACAAAAATAGTACTGATTCTAATATGAATATCTAGAAAACAAAGCTAATAGAAACATGCAAAAACCAAATAAACACTCACCAGCAAGAGTCCTAGAGATTGGCAGATGTATGCTTACAAGATCTTCAGATACTCTGTAGGATTTAGTTTCCAAAGTATGACCACACAATTGTACTACTGTTTTGCTACTAGATTTGAAACTTGTACTGCACTTCATCACAGCTTTATGACATTCTTTATAAGCCACCAGTAAGAGTTCCTCCTAAAAGGAAAATAAAAATGCAAATAAATTGACAAGTTATCTACTTTATTACATCATTCAGTATACATTTACTAAATACAAGCACAAAATTGTTTGACGTGTTACTAGAGCTACATCAACAGGATCTGCAAACCTGTAGGAAATATTATGACAGTCAGACAGACACACATACACACACAATCAAAGTAAAAAATTGTAAGCCACATAAATGGTATAAACTAATAACCTTAATAGGGCAAAAAAAAAAAAAAAGAATCACAAACAACTGGGAATACTTGTTTGCAAAAGTAGCTTTTGAGGGGCTTCCCTGGTGGCACAGTGGTTAAGAATCCACCTGCCAATGCAGGGGACACAGGTTCAAGCCCTCGTGCAGGAAGATCCCACATGCCATGGAGCAACTAAGCCCGTGTGCCACATACTGAGGCTGCGCTCTAGAGCCCACAAGCCACAACTACTGAGCCCACGTGCCACAACTGCTGAAGCCCACGTGCCTAGAGCCTGTGCTCTGCAACAAGAGAAGCCACTGCAATGAGAAGCCCGCGCACTGCAACAAAGAGTAGCCACCACTCGCCGGAACTAGAGAAAGCCCGCGTGCAGCAACAAAGACCCAACATAGCCAAAAATAAATAAATAAATAAATTTTTAAAAAAGCTTTTGAGTGGGGTTTGAAAGAATATGCAGAATTTAAGTATGGCGGGAAGATGGAGAGATGGTAGCACTGTAAGCAGAGATACAGAATAAACAAAGAGAAATAAGGGGAAGTAATAACTCCTGTTCGGGCAATGGAAAGGAATAAAAACTAGATAAATCAAAGGGTTTATGGACAGAATTAATGAGCAATTAAACTGGAAATATGCCTTGCGTTGCCATGTAAAGCTGAATATACTGATACTGTCTGAAGTGTAATAATGTAGTCAACATATTGCTTCAAGAAGGATTAGTGGGTATCACTGAAGGTAACAGATTGGAGACAGTAGTGTTAGGAGACAAGGAAACCAATAGAAAGTTTATTACTAAGTTAAGTGTAAGGTGATAAGGGACTCAAACTAGGGTGGGGGCAGTCAGGGCAAAAAAGAATAAACCCATAGGAAATAAGTTAAGATTATAAAATAAATTTAGGATAAGGAAGACTCAAATCTGGGTGAGTATGGCAGGGAAATGAGTCAAAGGTCACTTTTTAAGAGTATTTCTCACTGATTG